>NC_139805.1:38327917-38332917 GCF_963457635.1 Microchirus variegatus
TCCTCAGAACCAGGTCCTGGTCCACAGAACCAGGTCTTGGTCCACAGAACCAGGTCCTGGTCCACAGAACCAGGTCCTCAGAATCAGGTCCTGGTCCTCAGAACCAGGTCCTGGTCCACAGAACCAGGTCTTGGTCCACAGAACCAGGTCCTCAGAACCAGGTCCTCAGAACCAGGTCCTGGTCCACAGAACCAGATCCTGTATTAGTTCTAATGAACCCTGTGGTCTCTGTCCTCAGGTCGTCCTGTAGCTGTAGGGATGAGTATAGATGTGGCCAGTATTGACATGGTGTCAGAGGTCAACATGGTGAGGACACACACACACACACACACACACACAGCTCCCCCTGGTGGTGAATCCTCATAACACATCAGTCACTAGGACTGTATGTTGGTGATGAGGAGACATGAAGGTGCTGAGTGTCTCCATGACGACCAGATCACACTCTTCACTGTCAGAAGAAGAAGAAGAGAGGAACATTTACTCAACTACTCCTCTTCTTCCTCTTCCTCTCCTCTTCCTCTCTTCTTCCTCTTCCTCTCCTCCTCTCTTCTTCCTCTTCCTCTTCCTCTCCTCTTCCTCTCTTCTTCCTCTTCCTCTCTTCTTCCTTTTCCTCTCTTCTTCTTCTTCCTCTCTTCTTCCTCTTCCTCTCCTCTCCTCCTCTCTTCTTCCTCTTCTCTTCCTCTCCTCTTCCTCTCTTCTTCCTCTTCCTCTCCTCTTCCTCTCTTCTTCCTCGTCCTCTCCTCTTCCTCTCTTCTTCCTCTCCTCCTCCTCTCTTCCTCTCCTCTTCTCTTCCTCTTCCTCTCCTCTTCCTCTCCTCTTCTCTTCCTCTTCCTCTCCCCTTCCCCTCCTCCTCCTCTTCCTCTCTTCTTCCTCTTCCTCTCCTCTCCTCCTCTCTTCTTCCTCTTCTCTTCCTCTCCTCTTCCTCTCTTCTTCCTCTTCCTCTCCTCTTCCTCTCTTCTTCCTCGTCCTCTCCTCTTCCTCTCTTCTTCCTCTCCTCCTCCTCTCTTCCTCTCCTCTTCTCTTCCTCTTCCTCTCCTCTTCCTCTCCTCTTCTCTTCCTCTTCCTCTCCCCTTCCCCTCCTCCTCCTCTTCCTCTCTTCTTCCTCTTCCTCTCCTCTCCTCCTCTCTTCTTCCTCTTCTCTTCCTCTGCCTCTTCCTCTCCTCTTCCATTTCCTCTCCTCTTCCTCTTTTTCCCCACTTCATCTCTTCTTCCTCTTCCTCACTTCCACGTCTATTTCCTCTTCATCTTCCTCTTCCATTAGTATTGAGTTTTATGTTTTTGTGCCGCCACGTTTTTGTTTATTTCATGAAAACTGCTGAATTATTAAAGAGAGAGAGAACATGAGTCAGCAAAACAGAGAGAGAGAGAACATGAGTCAGCAAAACAGAGAGAGAGAACATGAGTCAGCAAAACAGAGAGAGAGAGAACATGAGTCAGCAAAACAGAGAGAGAGAGAACATGAGTCAGCAAAACAGAGAGAGAGAGAACATGAGTCAGCAAAACAGAGAGAACATGAGTCAGCAAAACAGAGAGAGAACATGAGTCAGCAAAACAGAGAGAGAGAACATGAGTCAGCAAAACAGAGAGAGAGAACATGAGTCAGCAAAACAGAGAGAGAGAACATGAGTCAGCAAAACAGAGAGAGATCCATTAACATCAGCTGATGTGTTTGTTTGTTTGTTTGATGGATTCACATGTGAATTATTAACATGTGTGTGTGTGTGTCTCTCTCTCTCTCTCTCTCTCTCTCTCTCTCTCTCTCTCTCTCTCTCTCTCTCTCTCTCTCTCTCTCTCTCTCTCTCTCTCTGTGTGTGTGTGTGTGTGTCAGGACTACACACTGACCATGTACTTCCAACAGTATTGGAGAGACAAGCGTCTGAGTTACTCAGGGATTCCTCTGAACTTAACGTTAGATAACAGAGTTGCTGATCAGCTCTGGGTTCCTGACACATATTTCCTCAACGACAAGAAGTCTTTTGTCCACGGAGTCACAGTGAAGAACAGGATGATCAGACTGCACCCAGATGGAACTGTGCTCTATGGACTCAGGTCAATATAAACACTCACTCTGCCACACCAAAGTCCACAGAGAAAACCAGTGATTTTAGCTCACAGTGAGTGACTTTGGTGTGAGAGAGTGAGTGACTTTGGTGTGGCAGAGTGAGTGACTTTGGTGTGGCAGAGTGAGTGACTTTGGTGTGGGGGAGTGAGTGACTTTGGTGTGGGGGAGTGAGTGACTTTGGTGTGGGGGAGTGAGTGACTTTGGTGTGGGGGAGTGAGTGACTTTGGTGTAGCAGAGTGAGTGACTTTGGTGTGGCAGAGTGAGTGACTTTGGTGTGGGGGAGTGAGTGACTTTGGTGTAGCAGAGTGAGTGACTTTGGTGTAGCAGAGTGAGTGACTTTGGTGTGAGAGAGTGAGTGACTTTGGTGTGGGAGAGTGAGTGACTTTGGTGTGGGAGAGTGAGTGACTTTGGTGTGTGAGAGTGAGTGACTTTGGTGTGAGAGAGTGAGTGACTTTGGTGTGGTAGAGTGAGTGACTTTGGTGTGAGAGAGTGAGTGACTTTGGTGTGGGAGAGTGAGTGACTTTGGTGTGGCAGAGTTAGTGACTTTGGTGTGGCAGAGTGAGTGACTTTGGTGTAGCAGAGTGAGTGACTTTGGTGTGAAAGAGTGAGTGACTTTGGTGTGGGAGCGTGAGTGACTTTGGTGTGGGAGAGTGAGTGACTTTGGTGTGTGAGAGTGAGTGACTTTGGTGTGAGAGAGTGAGTGACTTTGGTGTGGTAGAGTGAGTGACTTTGGTGTGAGAGAGTGAGTGACTTTGGTGTGGCAGAGTGAGTGACTTTGGTGTGGCAGAGTGAGTGACTTTGGTGTGGCAGAGTGAGTGACTTTGGTGTGAGAGAGTGAGTGACTTTGGTGTGGGAGAGTGAGTGCCTTTGGTGTGGGAGAGTGAGTGACTTTGGTGTGGGAGCGTGAGTGACTTTGGTGTGGGAGAGTGAGTGACTTTGGTGTGGGAGAGTGAGTGACTTTGGTGTGTGAGAGTGAGTGACTTTGGTGTGAGAGAGTGAGTGACTTTGGTGTGGGAGAGTGAGTGACTTTGGTTTGAGAGAGTGAGTGACTTTGGTGTGAGAGAGTGAGTGACTTTGGTGTGGTAGAGTGAGTGACTTTGGTGTGAGAGAGAGTGACTTTGGTGTGGTAGAGTGAGTTGTTTACAAACAGTTTAACACTGAGATAAAGACGTGATCATGTGACTTAAAGTGAAGTAGATTTTGTCATCACTTTAAATGTGTGTGTTTTTGTGTTGACACAGAATCACAACAACAGCTGCCTGTATGATGGACCTGAGGAGATATCCTCTGGACGAGCAGAACTGTACGCTGGAGATCGAGAGCTGTACGGTCACACTTCTTATATCATTTAGGACAAAATGTTTTCTTTTGCTTTTTTGTTAAATTTCTGATTTTTTTCCGTTAAATTTTAAATGACATAATTATAGAATTACTTTTTGTAAAATTTTGGAAAAAATTTTTTGCATGACTTTTTTTTTCCGACTTACTTACCTATTACTTTTGTCATTTTTTGGACTTACTACTTTTTTTTTTTTTAATTCTTATGTCAAATTTCGGATGACTATATTTATAGTATAGATTATAGTCAGACTGAGTGTTAAAAATGTTTTAACTTTTTTGTAAAAATTTGGTAAAACATTTTTTTTACTTTTTGTCAAATTTTGGACAAATTTCAAATTTCGGTCGACTTACTAACCCACGTCTTTTTTTGATCATTTTTTGGTCAAGTTTTTTTTTTTCACTTTTTTCATAAATTTCTGAAAAAAATTTTTTGTCAAATTTTTGATGATATATTAGTTTGACTTTTTGGTCACATTTTGGACAAATTAATATTTTTTTGTAAAATTCTGGATTTTTAATAAAAAAAACTTTTTGTCATATTTTGGACATTTTTACTTTTAGTTTGACTTTTTTGTCAAATTTTGGACGACACGCTTTAGAATGATTTTTTTGGTCAAATTAATACAAAGCTTCATGTTTTCATGCAAAAAAAAAACCCTCGCAAAAACTGGTTTAATTATTAAAAACATGATGATGATGAATGATTCATGTATGAAGGACTGATGACAGGATGAATTGTTACAGCTGTGTGTGTGTGTGTGTGTGTGTGTGTGTGTGTGTGTGTGTGTGTGTGTAAAGACGGTTACACCACAGACGACATAGAGTTCTACTGGAAAGGAGGAGACACGGCGGTTACCGGGGTAACGCGCATCGAGCTTCCTCAGTTCTCCATCGTGGATTACAAGCTGGTGTCCAGGAACGTGGTCTTCTCCACAGGTGAGACATGAAGACAGTGAGGGACGCTGTCCTCTGTGTGTGTGTGATTGTGTTGTTGTTGTGTTACAGGTGCGTATCCTCGACTGTCTCTGAGCTTCAAACTGAAGAGGAACATCGGATACTTCATCCTGCAGACGTACATGCCGTCCATCCTCATCACCATCCTGTCCTGGGTCTCCTTCTGGATCAACTACGACGCCTCGGCCGCCAGAGTGGCTTTAGGTACTGTGACCTCTGACCTCTGACCTCTGACCTCTGACCTGTGTGTGTGTGTGTGTGTGTGGATTAGATTTAGTTTTGATGATTAAACCTAAAACACAGCGTTCTACAGAAATCACACAGTCACACACGCACGCACACACACACACACGCACACACACACACACACACACACACACACACACACACACACACACACACACACACACACACACACAGCAGATGAAGTGGTGACTGTGCTCTTTTCACTTTTAGTTGCTGAGTTTGTTGACTTTGTAAAAACGACGACATGAGCTTTAAAGTTGTGCTGATCTAAGCTCAGTGACACACACACACACACACACACACACAGAGACACACACACACACACACACACACACACACACACACACAGAGACACACACACACACACACACACATACACACACACACACACACA
>NC_139805.1:38335417-38350417 GCF_963457635.1 Microchirus variegatus
ACTCTCTCACACCAAAGTCACTCACTCTGCCACACCAAAGTTACTCACTCTCTCACACCAAAGTTACTCACTCTCTCACACCAAAGTCACTCACTCTGCCACACCAAAGTTACTCACTCTCTCACACCAAAGTCACTCACTCTGCCACACCAAAGTTACTCACTCTCTCACACCAAAGTTACTCACTCTCTCACACCAAAGTCACTCACTCTGCCACACCAAAGTTACTCACTCTCTCACACCAAAGTTACTCACTCTCTCACACCAAAGTCACTCACTCTGCCACACCAAAGTTACTCACTCTCTCACACCAAAGTCACTCACTCTCACACACCAAAGTTACTCACTCTCTCACACCAAAGTCACTCACTCTCTCACACCAAAGTCACTCACTCTCTCACACCAAAGTCACTCACTCTCTCACACCAAAGTCACTCACTCTCTCACACCAAAGTCACTCACTCTCTCACACCAAAGTCACTCACTCTCTCACACCAAAGTCACTCACTCTCCCACACCAAAGTCACTCACTCTCCCACACCAAAGTCACTCACTCTCCCACACCAAAGTCACTCACTCTCCCACACCAGAGAATGAATTCATGTTCAGACCAAACAGTGAAGATAAATCATCTCAATCATCTCATATCTCATGTGAAGGAATGATCGTCATGACGATAGAGTTCTCAGTCAGCTGATCTCACACACACACACACACACACACACACACACACACACACACACACACACACACACACACACTAACACCCCCCCCCCCCCCCCTCCTGTGATCTCCAGGTCGACTCCCACGGGAACGTTCTCCTAACGACCTTAGAGATCCACAATGAGGTGGGAACCAGGAACCAGGTCACAACCGCTGTGACTGAGACTCTTAACTCCTCCTCCTCCTCCTCCATGATGTTTGACAACAGTGGGCTCCAGAACAGGAAGTCCAGTACGGTCCAGGTCCAGGACCCGGGTCGTCTCAGCTTAGACTATAACGACCATCTTCAGAAACCTCCTCTGAGGAGAAGATCCTCACAACTGAAGATCAAGATCCCTGATCTGACTGATGTCAACGCCATAGACAGATGGTCGAGAATCTTCTTCCCCTGTGCGTTCTCACTCTTTAACCTCATCTACTGGCTCTACTACGTCAACTGAGGACAACTGAGGACAACTGAGGACAACTGAGGACAACTGAGGAGGACAGAGGACACTGAGGAGGACAAAGAGGACAACTGAGGAGGATAGAGGACAACTGAGGACAACTGAGGACAACTGAGGAGGACACAGGACAACTGAGGACGAGAGAGGACAACTGAGGACGACAGAGGACAACTGAGGACCACTGAGGACGACACAGAGGACGACTGAGGACAACAGAGGACGACTGAGGAGGACAGAGGACAACTGAGGAGGACACAGAGGACAACTGAGGAGGACACAGAGGACAACTGAGGAGACAGAGGAGGACAGAGGACAACTGAGGAGGACACAGAGGACCACTGAGGACGAGAGAGGACAACTGAGGACGACAGAGGACAACTGAGGACACTGAGGAGGACACAGAGGACAACTGAGGAGGACACAGAGGACAACTGAGGAGACAGAGGAGGACAGAGGACAACTGAGGAGACAGAGGAGGACAGAGGACAACTGAGGAGGACACAGAGGACCACTGAGGACGAGAGAGGACAACTGAGGACGACAGAGGACAACTGAGGACGACTGAGGACCACTGAGGACGACACAGAGGACGACTGAGGACAACAGAGGACGACTGAGGAGGACATAGGACAACTGAGGAGGACACAGAGGACAACTGAGGACAACTGAGGAGGACAGAGGACGACTGAGGAAAACTGAGGACAACTGAGGAGGACACAGAGGACAACTGAGGAGACAGAGGAGGACAGAGGACAACTGAGGAGGACACAGAGGACAACTGAGGACCACTGAGGACAAGAGAGGACAACTGAGGACGACAGAGGACAACTGAGGACCACTGAGGACAACTGAGGACGACAGAGGACAACTGAGGACAACAGAGGAGGACACAGAGGACAACTGAGGAGGACACAGAGGACGACTGAGGACAACAGAGGGGACGACTGAGGACAACTGAGGAGGACACAGACGACAACTGAGGAGGACAGAGGACGACTGAGGAAAACTGAGGAGACAGAGGACAACTGAGGACGAGAGAGGACAACTGAGGACCACTGAGGACGACAGAGGACAACAGAGGAGGACACAGAGGACAACTGAGGACGACTGAGGAGGACAGAGGACGACTGAGGAGGACAGAGGACAGAGAAGAGAGGACAGAGAAGACAACAGTCAAACATTGATTTAAACGTTTGTACAGTCTCATGTTTCAGACTGAAAACACACATTTGTGTCTCTAAAACATGTAAACAACAACAACAACAACAACAACAACAACAACAACAACAACAACAACAATCACTTGACTTTATGATCTGGACTCAAATCAGACCAGAACTTTTGAAATCCACCTTTAGTCCAGTACAGTAAATAACAAGCTAGCGGTGTAGCTCAGACATGCTAACATTTGTAAATAAAGATTTAACTCAACAATCAGTCACCTGTGTGGGGGCGGAGCATCCGTCTGTAACAGGTGATGTCACTTCCTGGATGTTCATTTTACAGCTGAAAAAAATGCTAACCGCTGTAGCATCAATGCTTGACTTTAGCAGCTGCCACAGCAACACGAGCTGCAACCTTAGCAGCTAATGTAGCGGCGACTACTAAAGTCACACAGCTACTGTAGCTTCATAAGTAGCAAAGCATATACTAGCAGCTACTAAATGTTAACAGCTACAATGGCTGCTAAGTTAGCAGCTGCTGCATTAGCTTCTATAGCCAAACAGCTAAAATCAAGCATCTGCTACATTAGCTGTTGAAGTCAAGCATCAACATTTGCTACTTTAGCTGCTGCTACGTTAGCTCCTGAAGTAGCAGCTTCTGTATCAGCAGCTATCATAGCTAAAGTAGCCGCTAACATGCTACTATCACTGATTTTTGTTATTGAAACAGTTTATTTCGATTTCATTTGTTTTCTTTTTGTCTTTGTTGTGTTTTTTTTTAACAGAGTTCATGACCTCACTGTGAACTCTGACCTTTGGTTTTGTTGGTTTTTGACATGAACGTAATCACTTCCTGTTTGTGTTGTAAACATAAAAATCATCATCGTTTCTGTTGTTTTATCTAAAGAGGCTCAGACCGTTTGATCATGTGACCTGAGAGTCTGCTGCTCACACACACACAGTGTCGTCGTCTCCATGGTAACCAACAGTGTTGGCGTTTTCTCGCCGCTCCATCTGCGCGGCGGCGCCTGCTTCAGCGTCTGTGAGCGTAGGAGGCGACGCCACCTGTCAGCGGTCTGTTCAGAGACTCATCACCAACTAACCAGGGCTGAACCAAAGAGTCCTGGGTGGGGGGGGGGGTCAGAGCAGCCCACAGGAGGCACCAGCCTTTGGTGTGGGAGAGTGAGTGCAAACTACAGTCTCACAGTGAAGATTAAGACGTGAACAAACAAAGGTCAACTGTCCTCAGTTCAGCTGGAGACAAAACACAAAGCTTTGGTCCTTCAGGGCCACCGTACGTCATCTGAGGTGTGATTCATTCATTTCACTCTGATTATTATGATTTTTATGATTAAATCCTGAAAAAAATCTCTCAGTCTGACCTTTAATTTAAAAACAATCAAGTGTGTGTGTGTGTTAGGGTATGTGTCATGTTGTGTCACTGAGCTGAGGCTGTGTACTGTTTGCAGTATGATGCCCTCTTGTGGCTGCTGGCTGTATTGCAGTTTAGTTTCCCGTCATTTCACCAACCACCCTTTTAAAGGGACATTTCACCACTCACTCTCCCATACCAAAGTCCATAGAGAAAACCAGTGATTTTAGCTCTAGCTGACATTGGTGTGGGAGAGTGAGTGACTTTGGTGTGAGAGAGTGAGTGACTTTGGTGTGGGAGAGTGAGTGACTTTTGTGTGAGAGAGTGAGTGACTTTTGTGAGAGAGTGAGTGACTTTTGTGTGGGAGAGTGAGTGACTTTGGTGTGGGAGAGTGAGTGACTTTGGTATGGGAGAGTGAGTGACTGGTGTGGGAGAGTGAGTGACTTGAGTGTGGGAGAGTGAGTGACTTTGGTGTGGGAGAGTGAGTGACTGGTGTGGGAGAGTGAGTGACTTTGGTCTGACAGAGTGAGTGAGTGACTTTGGTGTGGCAGAGTGAGTGACTTTGGTGTGGGAGAGTGAGTGACTTTGGTGTGGCAGAGTGAGTGACTTTGGTGTGAGAGAGTGAGTGAGTGACTTTGGTGTGGCAGAGTGAGTGACTTTGGTGTGGGAGAGTGAGTGACTTTGGTGTGGGAGAGTGAGTGACTTTGGTATGGGAGAGTGAGTGAGTGACTTTGGTGTGGCAGAGTGAGTGACTTTGGTGTGGGAGAGTGAGTGACTTTGGTGTGGCAGAGTGAGTGACTTTGGTGTGAGAGAGTGAGTGACTTTGGTGTGGGAGAGTGAGTGACTTTGGTATGGGAGAGTGAGTGACTTTGGTGTGAGAGAGTGAGTGACTTTGGTGTGGGAGAGTGAGTGACTTTGGTGTGGGAGAGTGAGTGGCTTTGGTGGGGCAGAGTGAGTGACTTTGGTGTGAGAGAGTGAGTGACTTTGGTATGGGAGAGTGAGTGACTTTGGTGTGGGAGAGTGAGTGACTTTGGTGTGGCAGAGTGAGTGACTTTGGTGTGGGAGAGTGAGTGACTTTGGTATGGGAGAGTGAGTGACTTTGGTGTGGGAGAGTGAGTGACTTTGGTATGGGAGAGTGAGTGACTTTGGTGTGAGAGAGTGAGTGACTTTGGTGTGGGAGAGTGAGTGGCTTTGGTGGGGCAGAGTGAGTGACTTTGGTGTGGGAGAGTGAGTGACTTTGGTGTGGGAGAGTGAGTGACTTTGGTGTGGGAGAGTGAGTGAGGGAGAGTGAGTGACTTTGGTGTGGGAGAGTGAGTGACTTTGGTGTGACAGAGTGAGTGACTTTGGTGTGGGAGAGTGAGTGACTTTGGTGTGGCAGAGTGAGTGACTTTGGTGTGGGAGAGTGAGTGACTTTGGTGGGGCAGAGTGAGTGACTTTGGTGTGAGAGAGTGAGTGACTTTGGTGTGGGAGAGTGAGTGACTTTGGTATGGGAGAGTGAGTGACTTTGGTGTGGGAGAGTGAGTGGTTTACAAACTTCAGTTTACACAAGGAACAGTCTGTGTGTGTGTGTGTGTGTGTGTGTGTTGTACCGCGTGGCACTTGGAGAAGGGGGAAAAAAACACACATTTCTTTGGAAGGGGCGGGGCCAGATTTCGGGAATAGTGGGAGGGGCTGACCCGCTGACGAACTTCCTGTGTGCGCGCGCTCCGCTGATCTGTAGACGCGGGAGCAGCGCGCGGACAGCGGCGCGAGACCCATCCACAGCGCTTGCAGCTCACGTGACGGGGCGGCGACTTGTGAGAGCATCCTTTGATCAGAAAAGAGAGAGAAGAAGAAGAAAAAGTTTGTGAGAGAGTGAGAGAAACATGGATGAACGTCAGCGGTGAGCGCGTGAATCTGCGGCCGCGACATGATCACACGAACGCGGCGGTGAGCGCGTGAGTGTGTGCGGGGGGGGAAGTTCGAGGACATGGCGCGGGAAAGTGAAGAACCGACGAAGAAGAAGAAGAAGAAGAAGAAGAGCAGAGAGAACAAAAAGACCCGCAGCGTCCTCCCGAACACTCGCTCCAGACACGACGACGACGACGACGATCCCGAACCGAACCGGGTCTGCGCGGACAACAGGATCCGGACCACCAAGTACACGGTGCTGTCGTTCCTCCCGAAGAACCTGTTCGAACAGTTCCACAGGTTCGCGAACGTCTACTTCGTCTTCATCGCGCTGCTCAACTTCGTCCCGGTGGTGAACGCCTTCCAACCGGAACTGGCTCTGGCTCCGGTGGTCTTCATCCTGTCCGTGACCGCCATCAAAGACCTGTGGGAGGACTTCCGGAGACACCGGTCCGACACCGAGATCAACCACCTGGACTGTCTGGTCTTCAGCAGGTACGTCCCTGAGCGAAGCAGGGCCGCTGTCAGGAGCCCCTGAGGGCGGGGGGGGGGGCCCACCCCCTGGCCCCCTGACAGCGGCCCTGCACTGTGTTTGTGGACATTATGGTGATAAATGTCAGATGATCAGGATTATACGGGTTTTAAAAAGTATTAAAAGCAGTTTATAGAGAACCTGTGACCCTGTCAGGTCAAAGGTCAAGGGCCGGGGTTCCCCTGAGCGACGGACAAACTTTATTTGTCTCTGAGAGGACGGAGGACGCAAGAAGTTTAATGAATAAAGACAGAGTTTATATCAGAGAAATACAGATGTTAGCGATGGGCGTGCTAAAGCGATAGCAGCAGTTAACGCGTGATGCGTATCCATGACGACTGACTGGAAAGAGACGCGCGTGACGTCATGTTTTTACGTGACTCCAGATCGTTAAAAATGAGTCTGTAAAGTTAACGCTAACCTTTAAAAACAGACGCACACATACACAGTACACAGGTACGCTAACGTTATTTGTTAGCGCTGCTCTTTTACTTTAATAAACAGACCGCTCCAGTTCCACTGTAGGCTAACGCTAACGGCGCTAAAGTAGTGACACCAGCAGTGACAAATATACTAATGTTTATTTAACTCTAACAGCCTCCTATTGGCTGACAGAAGCTGTCCTCTCACCTGTGTCTGTGTCCTCTCACCTGTGTCCTCTCACCTGTGTCCTCTCACATGTGTCCTCTCACCTGTGTCTGTGTCCTCTCACCTGTGTCTGTGTCCTCTCACTTGTGTCCTCTCACCTGTGTCTGTGTCCTCTCACCTGTGTCCTCTCACCTGTGTCCTCTCACCTGTGTCCTCTCACCTGTGTCCTCTCACATGTCCTCTCACCCGTGTCTGTGTCCTCTCACCTGTGTCCTCTCACATGTGTCCTCTCACCTGTGTCTGTGTCCTCTCACCTGTGTCCTCTCACCTGTGTCCTCTCACCTGTGTCCTCTCACATGTGTCCTCTCACCTTTGTCCTCTCACCTGTGTCTGTGTCCTCTCACCTGTGTCCTCTCACCTGTGTCCTCTCACCTGTGTCTGTGTCCTCTCACCTGTGTCCTCTCACCTGTGTCCCCTCACATGTGTCCTCTCACGTGTGTGTGTGTGTGTGTCAGTCTAAAGACGCTTGTTCACTCACTTTAATCCAGTTTTCACATGTTGTTGTTGTTGTTGTTGTTAGTGTTGTTGTTGTTGTTGTTGTTGTGGTAACAGTTGTTAGTTTAGTTGTTGATGATGATGAGTATTGAGTGAGTTATTCTGCCCGGTAACAGGTGACCCTGACACTGTGACCTGTCAATCACAGTTTATCTGACGACACGATCGATCATTGATGAATGATGAAGTTCTCTGTTTATTCACAACATAGAGAAAGGTCAAAGGTCATGAACGTGGCTGAAGCACACACACACACACACACGCACACACAGTCTCCAGGTCGTTGAACCCTTTCACTTGTTCATCTGCAGCTCATCCTGTCACAAAGAACATTATACTGTGATCTTATCTTTCTATTAGCTTGTGTTGCTACGCTAAAGTAAGCTAGCCTTAGCTTGTGTGTGTGTTTGTGTGTTTAAGCGTTGACGCGTTGTGTTGTTTTAGTGTATATTTTAGAGTGTTTTTTATTATTTATAATGTTAATCTTTTACATCGTACGTCAGTCGGAAAATCATGGAAGAAGCTAGCTTAGCCGAAGCTAGCTTAGCTGAAGCTAGTTGACTTGTGTTAAATTGAATGGAGTTGAATTACAGCTGCTTTGACTGTGGTTACGAGCTTCATTATAATTAAGTGTAATTAAACCTCTTCACTGATCAACTGTGATTTACAGCAGATTATTTAGATATTTAAGCTTTTTTTAATAAATCTGTGATCATTTATTTCAGGTCTTTAACTGTGGTGTTATTAAAGCACACGTATGGAGGTTAAACACAAGTGCAGCTGCTAAACAACATCATCGGGATTAGTCGAAAAAAAATCATCGATAGATTAGTCGACAACAAAAATACTAACTCTAACCTGTGTTCTGGCTCGAGTTAGTGATCTACAGTTAGAGTTAGTTAGAGTTAGAGTGAGGGTTAGTTAGAGTTAGAGTTAGTTAGGGTTAGTTAGAGTTAGGGTTAGTTAGAGTTAGTTAGAGTTAATTAGGGTTGGTTAGAGTTGGAGTTAGAGTTAGTTAGAGCTAGTTGGGGTTAGGGTTAGGCAAAACACCTGAGATCTACACTTAGAGTTAGGGTGAGTTAGAGTTAGAGTGAGTTACAGTTAGGTTAAACACCTGAGATCTACAGTTAGAGTTAGTTAGTTAGAGTTAGGGTTAGTTAGAGTTAGAGTTAGTTAGAGTTAGAGTTATGGTTAGTTAGAGTTAGAGTTAGTTAGAGTTAGAGTTAGGGTTAGTTAGAGTTAGAGTGAGTTAGTTAGGCTTAGTTAGAGTTAGAGTTAAACACCTGAGATCTACAGTTCGAGTTAGTTAGTTAGAGTTAGAGTTAGTTAGAGTTAGGGTGAGAGTTAGTTAGAGTTAGTTAGTTAGAGTTAGTTAGTTAGAGTTAGGGTTAGAGTTAGAGTTAAGGTTAAACACCTGAGATCTAGAGTCAAACAGTTTCAGTCTGAGCTAAAAACATCAGATTATTTCACACCTGAACAGAAATAAGAACATTCTTCATCTGGAACAAAGAGTTTTTATCACACATCTGCTTCTCCTTTAGAGGAGGAGGTGAGGAGAGAGGAGAGAGGAGGTGAGGAGAGAGGAGAGAGGAGAGGAGAGGAGAGGAGAGGAGGAGAGGAGAGGAGAGAAGGGGAGAGGAGAGGAGAGGAGAGGAGGAGGAGAGAGGAGAGGAGAGAGGGGTGAGGAGGAGAGGAGAGGAGAGGAGGAGAAGGAGACGAGGAGGAGGAGGTGAGGAGAGGAGAGAGGAGGAGAGGAGGAGAAGGAGACGAGGTGAGGAGAGGAGAGGAGAGAGGAGGAGAGGAGGAGAAGGAGACGACGAGGAGGAGGAGGAGAGGAGAGAGGAGGAGAAGGAGACGAGGAGGAGGAGGTGAGGAGAGGAGAGGAGAGGAGAGAGGAGGAGAGGAGGAGAAGGAGACGAGGTGAGGAGAGGAGAGGAGAGAGGAGGAGAGGAGGAGAAGGAGACGAGGAGGAGGAGGTGAGGAGAGGAGAGAGGAGGAGAAGGAGACGAGGAGGAGGAGGTGAGGAGAGGAGAGGAGAGGAGAGAGGAGGAGAGGAGGAGAAGGAGACGAGGAGGAGGAGGTGAGGAGGGAGAGGATAAGTGAGGAAGAGGTGAGGAGGAGAAGTGAAGAGGAGGTGAGGGAGAGGAGGATGAAGACTCATGTTGAGTTCAGAGGAATGTGGGCGTGGCTCATGTCACATATTTTCTTCAGATTTATGACGAGGAGCTGAAGTTTGTGTTGATTAAAAACACTTGTCTCTGTCTTGTTGTTGTTGTTGTTGTCTCTGTGTCGTTGTTGTTGTTGTTATTGTTGTCTCTGTTGTTGTTGTTGTTGTCTTTGTTGTTTTTGTTGTCTTTGTCTCTGTCGTCGTTGTTGTCTTTGTTGTTATTGTTGTCTTTGTCTCTGTGTCGTTGTTTGATTTTGTTGTCTTTGTCTCTGTGTCGTTGTTGTTGTCTTTGTCGTTTGATGTTATTGTTGTCGTTGTTGTTGTTGGATGTTGTCTTTGTCTCTGTGTCGTTGTTTGATGTTGTCTTTGTCTCTGTGTCGTTGTTGTTGTTGTTTGATGTTGTTGTTGTCTTTGTCATCTTTGTTGTTGTCATCTCTTTGTCATTGTCTTTGATGTTGCTGGCTCTCGTTGTCTTTGATGTTGTTGTTGTCTTTGATGTTGTGGTCTTTGCCTTTCATGTCGTCATTGTCTTTGATGTCTTTGTTGTCATTGGCTAATACGTTGTTATCTTCTATGTCTTTGTCTTTGATGATGTTGTCTTTGTTGTCTTTGATGTCTTTGTTGTTGTTGTTGTCAGAGCGGAGCGCGGTTACGTGGAGAGGTTCTGGAAGCAGGTGGTTGTTGGCGACTTTGTGCGTCTGCGCTGTAACGAGATCGTTCCGGCCGACGTCCTCCTGCTGAGCTCCAGTGATCCTGATCATCTGTGTCACATAGAGACGGCGACGCTGGACGGAGAGACAAACCTCAAACAGAGACAGGTCGTCCGCAGCTTCTCTGACCTGGTGAGGACACGCCCCCTCCTGATGAGTCTGCTGTCAATCAATCAATGCAACTTTATTTACACACAACACTTTTCTTACAAGTCACTGCAGGGAATCAAACCGACAACCCTGACATTATTAAAACAGCAAGAACAGACATGTCAATGATTTCTGTTAGGAGATCTCTGCTGTGGCGCCCCCTAGTGGCAGGAACTAGAACAATATTCCTATTAATCAGCTGCACAGCATTAACACACACACACACACACAGAAAGCAAACAGGAAACCAGCAGCAGAATTTGCCTGAACAGGAAGTGAACTCTTGTGTTTCCTGTTTTCAGGATTGTGACTTTGATCCTTTAAAATACAACAGCGTGATTGAATGTGAGAAACCTAACAACGACCTGAACAGATTCAGAGGCTACATGTGAGTATTTACTGTGTGTGTGTGTGAGAGAGAGAGAGAGCGCCCCCTGCTGCTGACACACACACTTCACTTTATTCACTTTTACAAAAGACTCATTTAATAAAATCTACGATATCTTTACGTCACATGATCACGTCTTTATCTCAGTGTTAAACTGAAGTTTGTAAACCACTCACTCTCTCACACCAAAGTCACTCACTCTCCCACACCAAAGTCACTCACTCTCCCACACCAAAGTCACTCACTCTCCCACACCAAAGTCACTCACTCTCACACACCAAAGTCACTCACTCTCCCACACCAAAGTCACTCACTCTGCCACACCAAAGTCACTCACTCTCCCACACCAAAGTCACTCACTCTCACACACCAAAGTCACTCACTCTCCCACACCAAAGTCACTCACTCTGCCACACCAAAGTCACTCACTCTCACACACCAAAGTCACTCACTCTCCCACACCAAAGTCACTCACTCTCACACACCAAAGTCACTCACTCTCCCACACCAAAGTCCATAGAGTAAACCAGTGATTTTAACATCACAGCACACAGGAGTTCACAGGAGTTGTTGATCCACTGCTGCCTCCATCACTTACAATGACAGTGACACAAAGTGACCACACGAGGCAGCAGAGGACCACTTTGGTGTTGGAGAGTGAGTGTTTTTTTTCAGGACTGAACAGACACAGAAATCCTATATTTAAATATTCATGATTGATTTCTAAACAAATGTATTTTTATGTCATTAATAAACAGCGTAAACTTTGACCTTTGACCTCTGACAGCGACACTCGCTGCTCTACATTAACGGCGTCATTGGTGACCTCGTCCTGTTCAGTCAGACACGTGATGATAAAAATGTGTTCAGTGTTTTAATAGTTTTATTTAAATTACTTTTACTGTGGCGGCCATGTTTTCACTGCGCTCACACACACACACACACAGAATCACAGACTGTCCCTTTAACCCTGTCACAGTATCCATGGCAACGGTCGAAGAGACGCACTCCACAAAGAGAACCTGCTGCTGCGCGGCTGCACCGTCAGGAACACTGAGGAGGCTGTGGGCATCGTCATCTACGCAGGTCACTCACACGCTGACCTCTGACCTCTGTCTGTGTGACCTCTGACCTCTGTGTGACCTGTGACCTCTGACCTCTGTGTGACCTCTGTGTGACCTCTGACCTCTGTGTGACCTGTGACCTCTGACCTCTGTGTCCTCTGCAGGTCATGAGACCAAAGCCATGTTGAACAACAACGGACCGAGATACAAACGCAGTAAACTGGAGAGACAGATGAACGTGGACGTCTTCTGGTGTGTCCTCATCCTCCTCCTCATGTGTCTCTTCACTGCTGTGGGTGTGTACCTCATCTTCATCATCATCATCATCATCATCATCATCATGTCTGTCCTCATAGTCTTCATCAGTCTCAGTGATGATGATGATGATGATGAGTATTATGGTCTGTAACCCTCTGTCTTCAGGTCATGGTCTGTGGATGTTTCAGTACGGAGACAAGAGACCAGTGTTTGACGTCCTCAGTCCAGAGGGGACGGACATGTCCCCCATCATGTCCTCCATTTATCTCTTCCTCACCATGATCATAGTCTTTCAGGTAAGAGACGTGTGTGTGTCTCTGTGTGTGTGTGTGTTTGTGTGTCTCTGTGTGTGTGTGTGTGTGTGTGTGTTTTCCGTCTGTCCACAAACTGGACATATATTGATGTTTTTCAAGATTCAAGATTCAAGATGCTTTATTTATCCCGAGGGAAATTATTGTGCAACAATTGTGAGGTAAAAGTGTAGATGTACAAGAGTTAAAAGATACATAAAATAAAATAAAAATAAAAATAAAAATAAAACAAAAAAAATAAAGTAAAATAAACAAGTAAGACAAATGCAACAAAGTGCCAAACAGAAGGAAAAACAGTAACTTACAACAGTAACTTAAATGCAACAATGCCACAAAAAGAATCAAAAAAGAATCACAGTCAACGTAGATATATATAATATACAGCAGTACACACGGAAATAAAATAAGTACAACTAAAATATGGTGAGCAAATGTTGAAAGTGATAAACAGTGATAAGGTGAATAATGATATCAGCATAGTGCAAACAAAGTAAAGTGATGAAGTGATATGGTTAAAGTGACATTTGGATCATCTTGGTGTGTGTCTCAGTGTGTGTGTGTGTGTGTGTGTGTGTGTGTGTGTGTGTCATGTGATGACACAGGTCAACAGTGTGGTCACACTGAACTCTCAGATCATGTGACCAGAGTTGATCAGAACTCGTGTTTCCCTGAAAAATCCTCACACGTTCATTTGAACGTGAACTCATGGACATGTGTGTGTTGTGTGACGTGTGTGTGTGTGTGTGTGTGTGTTGTGTGACATGTTGTTGTGTGTTGTGTGACATGTTGTGTGACGTGTGTATTGTGTGACATGTTGTGACATGTTGTTGTGTGACGTGTGTGTGTGTTGTGTGACATGTTGTGTGTGTTGTGTGTTGTGGGGCATGTTATGTGTGTTGTGACATGTTGCGTGTGTTGTGTGACGTGTGTGTGTGTTGTGTGTGTTGTGTGACGTGTGTGTTGTGTGACATGTTGTGTGTTGTGTGACATGTTGTGTGACATGTTGTTGTGTGTTGTGTGACGTGTGTGTGTTGTGTGACATGTTGTGTTTGTGTGTGTTGTGTGTGTGTGTTGTGTGACATGTCGTGTGTGTGTGCTGTGGGACATGTGTGTGTGTGTTATGTGACGTTTGTGTGTTGTGTTGTGTGACGTTGTGTGTGTGTGTGTGTTGTGTGACATGTTGTGTGACATGTTGTGTGTGTTGTGTGACATGTTGTGTGACATGTGTGTGTGTGTGTGACATGTGTGTGTGTGTGTGTGACATGTGGTGTGTGTGTGTGTGTGTTGTGACATGTTGTGTGACATGTGTGTGTGTGTTGTGTGACGTGTGTGTTGTGTAACATGTTGTGTGTGTTGTGTGACATGTTGTGTGACATGATGTGTGTTGTGACATGGTGTGTGTGTGTGTTGTGTGACATGGTGTGTGTGTGTGTTGTGACATGTTGTATGACGTGTGTGTGTGTGTGTGTGTTGCAGGTGCTGATCCCCATCTCCCTGTTCGTGTCCATTGAGATAGTAAAGGTGTGTCAGGTGTTCTTCATCCATCAGGACGTTGATCTTTACGATGACGACACAGATTCTCATCTTCAGTGTCGAGCTCTAAACATCACTGAAGACCTTGGACAGATGAAGTACATCTTCTCTGATAAGACGGGGACGCTCACCGACAACAAGATGGTGTTCCGCCGCTGCACCGTGGCCGGGGTGGAGTACTCACATGATGCTAATGGTGGGCGGAGCCAGCAAACACACACACACACACGTGTGGTCACATGACTGTAGCTGACGTGATGATGATGATGATGATGATGATGATATTTGTTTGTCAACCAGAGAAGAAATGTTAAACTTTGAGTTTGTTTACTTCACGAGCAGTTCATCTGTTGGAGCTAATGCTAAGCTAAATACTCTCCTGCACTTGGCTAATGTTAAACTAGCTATTATGCTGGAGCTAATGCTAAGCTAAATACTCTCCTGGAGTTAGCTCATGATAAGCTGACTAGTCTCCTGCAGTTTGCTAATGTTAAACTAGCTATTATGCTGGAGCTAATGCTAAGCTAAATACTCTCCTGGAGTTAGCTCTTGCTAAGCTAACTATTCTCCTGGAGTTAGCTCCTGCTAAGCTAACTATTCTCCTGGCGCTAATGCTAAGCTAAATACTCTCCTGGAGTTAGCTCATGCTAAGCTAACTAGACTCCTGCAGTTGGCTAATGTTAAACTAACTATTATCCTGGAGCTAATGCTAAGCTAATTACTCTCCTGGAGTTAGCTCTTGCCAAGCTAACTATTCACCTGGAGTTAGCTCTTGCTAAGCTAACTATGCTCCCGTCGCTACTGCTAAGCTAAATACTCTCCTGGAGTTACCTAATGCTAAGCTAACTATCCCCATGGAGCTAATCCTGCAGTTAGCTAATGCTGAACTTGCCACTCCTGGGGAGCTAATGCTTAGCTAAATACTCTCCTTGAGCTAGTGAATGTTAAGCTAGCTATTCTCCTGGAGCTACTGCTAAGCTAACTATTCTCCTGATTAGCTAACTAATTAATGGAAATAATTCTAAGCTAGCTATTGTCCTGAGGCTAATGCTGAGAAGCTAGTTTTCTGTGTGTTGCGGTCGCTCTTTTAACAAAGTGTGTGCATGTTTCTCCAGCTAAAAGACTTGCGATGTACCAGGAGATGGACTCT
>NC_139805.1:38355417-38482917 GCF_963457635.1 Microchirus variegatus
TCACCCTCAACGCTGACTCACAGGTGACTCCGCAATCCAAACACTTAGCCTGTCGTTAGCTTAGCATAAAGACAACAACAGTTTCACTTCATTTTTAGAGGAACAGTCCAAACACTTTGTTACAGCCTGTCGTTAGCTTAGCTTAGCTTAGCTTAGCATAGACAACAACAGTTTCACTTCCTTTTTATAGGAAGAGTTCAAACACTTTGTTACAAATAGCCTGTCATTAGCTTAGCATAAAGACAACAGTTTCGGGACTAATAAGGGATCTTAATCTTCACTTCATTTTTAAAGGAACATTTCAAACACTTTGTTACAAACAGCCTGTCGTTAGCTTAGCTTAGCTTAGCTTAGCATAGCATAGACAACAACGGTTTCACTTCTTTTTTAAAGGAAGAGTTCCAACAGTGTTACAAACAGCCTGTCGTTAGCTTAGCTTAGCTTAGCTTAGCATGAAGACAACAACAGTTTCACTTCCTGTTGTCCTTCTGTCCTTCCTGTACAGGAGAGCTGTGCCTTGTTGCTGGAGCAGAGTTTACTTTATATCCAGACTAAGTTCCTGTGCAGTTCTTCAGCTTCTAAAAGCTTCCATCCTGCAAACCTGCCGCCTTTCGACATCTATCAGCCTTCGTCCTCCTCCTCCTCCTCGTCCTCGTCCTCCCACTCCACGCCGTTCGTGGTTCACCGTCTGGGTCTGGTGATCGATGGACGGACCTTAGCGTTCGCTCTGGACCAGAGTTTGGAGGATAAGTTTGTGGGCGTGGCCAGAAGCTGTCGCTCCGTCCTGTGCTGTCGCTCCACTCCTCTGCAGAAGAGCATGGTGGTGAAGCTGGTGAGGAGCAAGCTCAAGGTCATGACCCTGGCCATAGGTGACTGACACACACACACACACACACACACACACACACACACACACACACACACACACACACACACACACACACACACACACACACATACAGATACTTTTATATCACGATCTGATCGAACATCTGAGACCAGAGCTGCTCTCATGTCAACATGCATAATATACATTTAGTACACATGTAATATACATGTAATACTCAGTTGATATGTATATGTATGATATATACGAGTATATATGTATATGTGTGTATGTACATATATGTATATGTATATGTGTGTATGTACATATATGTATATGTATATGTGTGTATGTACATATGTATGTATATATATATATGTATATATATATGTATATATGTATGTATATATATATGTATATATATATGTATATATATATGTATATATGTATATATATATGTATATATATATACACATATATATGTATGTATATATATATGTATATATATATACACATATATATGTATGTATATATATACACATGTGTATATATATACACACATATATGTGTGTATATATATATACACACATATATGTGTGTATATATATACACACATATATGTGTGTATATATATATATACACATATATATGTATGTATATATGTGTGTATATATACATAATACACATTTAATATATATATGTGTGTATATGTGTATCTATGTATATATGTATACATAATACACATTTAATATACATATACTATACATTTATTATATATGTGTATGTATATCTGTATATGTGTGTATATGTATGTGTATATATGTATACATCTGTATATGTATGTGTATATGTATACATATATGTATGTGTATATATGTATACATGTGCATATGTATACATAATACACATTTAATATACATATATACATATTTAATATATATAATACACTTAATATGCATTTAATATATATATATGTATACATAATACATATTTAATATACATATACTATACATTTATTATATATGTATATGTATATCTGTATACGTGTGTATATGTATATGTATGTGTAAATATGTATACATAATACACATTTAATATACATATATACACATTTAATATATATATAATACACTTAGTATGCATTTAATATTCATATAATGCACATGTTATATACATATTATACACTTTTAATATACATATAATGCATATTTAATATACATATTGTATAAATATAAAACACATTTTTCACACAAACTGTTTTTTTAAACCTTTTATAGTTTCATACTAGTGTGGCGTATTTGTAATGATCAGTGAAACCACATGGTGGCGTCGTCTGCATAGAAAAGAGCACCAATTCCACTTCCTGTTTGATCTCAGGTGACGGAGCTAACGACGTTAGCATGATCCAGGTGGCAGACGTGGGCGTCGGCATCTCCGGACAGGAGGGCATGCAGGTGAGAGGGTTATGGTAGATTAGCAGAGCGAGCTGAGCGGCGACTGTTTGTTGTAACGCCTCTGTTTGTCCTGCAGGCGGTGATGGCGAGCGACTTTGCCCTCCCGCGTTTCCGTTATCTTCAGAAGCTTCTCCTGGTCCATGGACACTGGTGCTACTCTCGCCTCGCCAACATGATCCTCTTCTTCTTCTACAAGAACGCTGTGAGTGTGAGCTAACGCTAACGCTAACTGAGGAGCAGATGTTCCTTCTCTGATGACTTCATGGTCTTCTTTATGGTCTTCTTTATGGTCTTCTTTATGGTCTTCTTCATGGTCTTCATGTCTTCCTCAGATGTTCGTCGCTCTCATCTTCTGGTATCAGTTCTACTGTGGCTTCTCGGGCTCGGCCATGATCGATCAGTGGTATCTCATCTTCTTCAACCTGATGTTCTCCGCCTTCCCTCAGCTCATCACTGCCACTCTGGACAAGGACGTGTCAGCAGAGACTCTGCAGCAACTACCTCAGCTCTACATGACGGGACAGAACTCAGAGGTTCTCAGAACTCAGAACCACGAGTTCACTTATCAACCTCTAACTGAAGTTGGAGCAGCTCTCAGTGAATGTGTGTTGTGTGTTTGCAGGAATATAAGCCATACATGTTCTGGATGAACATGATCGATGCTTTCTACCAAAGTCTGGTTTGCTTCTTCATCCCCTACTTTGTGAGTGTGATCTCTGTGATCTCTGTTGTCTCTGATCTGTGATCTCTTCATCTGGATTTGTTGTTGTTTTAATTCCTGGTGTCTCTGACTTGTCCTCATGTCCTCATGTCTTCTTGTCTTCAGGCTTACGCCGACTCTAATGTGGATCTGTTTACGTGGGGAACTCCCATCACCACCATCGCTTTACTCACCATCCTGCTGCACCTGGGCGTCGAGACCAAAACCTGGGTAAACCAACACCACAACACGCGCACACACACACACACCAAAACACAGTTTTTTTTTATCCCCAAATTTTTTTCTTGCTATTGTCATCCAAAAATGTACAAATTTTTTCAAAGAATTTATTTCGTTCCAAAATTTGACAAAAACGTCATACTTTTCTGTGTCGTTCCAAAATTTGACCATTTTTTTGAGGTAAAAAATTCCGGTCCAAAATCAATTAAAAAAAATTTTTTTGAAAAGATTTTTTTATAAAAATGTTTTTGGGACGACATAGTGTAGTATGTAGTTTTTGTCAAATTTTGGACCAAATTTTTTTCCCAGATAAATGCTCAAATCTTGAGCAAAATACCGTAGTATACGGTTTTTGTCAAATTTCGGGCGATGATGTCGTTTTTGTCAAGTTTTGGACCAAAAAAATTGTCACATTTTGGAACGACATAGTATAGTAAGACGTACTACATAGTATAGTATGATGTTTTTGTCAAGTTTTGGACCAAAAAAATATTTTTACAAAAAATTGCCAGATTTTGGACGACATAGTATATAGTATGACGTACTACATAGTATAGTATGACGTTTAGTCAAGTTTTGGACCAAAAAAATGTATTTCAAAAAAATTGTCAGATTTTGGACGACATAGTATATAGTATGACGTACTACATAGTATAGTATGACGTTTTTGTCAAATTTTGGACCAAAAAAATATTTTTCAAAAAAATTGTCACATTTTGGACGACATAGTTTATAGTATGTCGTTTTTTTGTCAAATTTTGGACCAACATTTTCTTTCCAAATAAATGCTCAAATCTTGAGCAACATACCGTAGTATACGTTTTTTGTCAAATTTCGGACGACGTATGACATTTTTGTCAAGTTTTGGACCAAAAAAAATTTTTCCAAAAAAATTGTCAGATTTTGGACGACATAGTATAGTATGACGTACTACATAGTATAGTATGACGTTTTTGTCAAGTTTTGGACCAAAAAAATATTTTTCCAAAAAATTGTCACATTTTGGACGACATAGTCGACGTATGTCGTTTTTTTGTCAAATTTTGGACCAACATTTTTTTCCCAAATAAATACTCAAATCTTGAGCAAAAGACCTTAGTATGCGGTTTTTGTCAAATTTTGGACCAAAAAACTGTAACAAAAAAATGTTACATTTTGGAACGACATAGTACATTATGTCGTTTTTATCAAATTTTGGACCAAAAAACTGTAACAAAAAAATGTTAAATTTTGGAACGACATAGTACATTATGTGGTTTTTGTCAAATTTTGGACCAACATTTTTCTTTCAAAAAATTGTCACATTTTGGACGACAAAGTATAGTATGACGTACTACATAGTATAGTATGACGTTTTTGTCAAGTTTTGGACCAAAAAAATGTTTTTCAAAAAATTGTCACATTTTGGACGACATAGTATAGTATGACGTTTTTGTCAAATTTTGGACTAAATGTTTTTTCCAAATAAATGCTCAAATCTTGAGCAAAATACCGTAGTATATGGTTTTTGTCAAATTTCGGACGACGTATGACATTTTTGTCAAGTTTTGGACCAAAAAAATGTTTTTCAAAAAAATTGTCAAATTTTGGACTAAATTATTTTTTTCAAAAAATTGTCACATTTTGGATGACATGGTATATAGTATGACGTACTACATAGTATAGTATGACGTTTTTGTCAAATTCTGGACCAAATTTTTTTCCAAAAAATTGTCACATTTTGGACGACATAGTATATAGTATGACGTACTACATAGTATAGTATGACGTTTAGTCAAGTTTTGGACCAAAAAAATGTTTTTCAAAAAAATTGTCAGATTTTGAACGACATAGTATCGTATGTCGTTTTTTGTCAAATTTTGGACCAACATTTTTCTTTCAAAAAATTGTCACATTTTGGACGACAAAGTATAGTATGACGTACTACATAGTATAGTATGACGTTTTTGTCAAGTTTTGGACCAAAAAAATGTTTTTCAAAAAATGGTCACATTTTGGACGACATAGTATAGTATGTCGTTTTTGTCAAATTTTGGACCAAAATTTTTTCCCACATAAATGCTCAAATCTTGAGCAAAATACCGTAGTTTACGGTTTTTGTCAAATTTTGGACGTTGTATGACAATTTAGTCAAATTTTGGACCAAAAGATTTTTCCCAAAAAATTGTCAATTTTGGAACGACATAGTATAGTATGTCGTTTTTGTCAAATTTTGGACCAACATTTTTCTTTAAAAAAATTGTCACATTTTGGACCACAAAGTATAGTATGACGTACTACATAGTATAGTATGATGTTTTTGTCAAGTTTTGGACCAAAAAAATGTTTTTCAAAAAATGGTCACATTTTGGACGACATAGTATAGTATGTCGTTTTTGTCAAATTTTGGACTAAATTTTTTTTTTCAAAAAATTGTCACATTTTGGACGACATAGTATAATATGACGTACTACATAGTATAGTATGATGTTTTTGTCAAGTTTTGGACCAAAAAAATATTTTTCCAAAAAATTGTCACATTTTGGATGACATAGTCGACGTATGTCGTTTTTTTGTCAAATTTTGGACCAAAAAACTGTAACAAAAAAATGTTAAGTTTTGGAACGACATAGTATAGTATGTCGTTTTTGTCAAATTTTGGACCAAAATTTTTTCCCACATAAATACTCAAATCTTGAGCAAAATACCGTAGTTTACGATTTTTGTCAAATTTTGGACGTTGTATGACAATTTAGTCAAGTTTTGGACCAAAAGATTTTTCCCAAAAAATTGTCAATTTTGGAACGACATAGTATAGTATGTCGTTTTTGTCAAATTTTGGACCAACATTTTTCTTTCAAAAAATTGTCACATTTTGGACCACAAAGTATAGTATGACGTACTACATAGTATAGTATGATGTTTTTGTCAAGTTTTGGACCAAAAAAATGTTTTTCAAAAAATGGTCACATTTTGGACGACATAGTATAGTATGTCGTTTTTGTCAAATTTTGGACTAAATTTTTTTTCCAAATAAATGCTCAAATCTTGAGCAAAATACCGTAGTATATGGTTTTTGTCAAATTTCGGACGACGTATGACATTTTTGTCAAGTTTTGGACCAAAAAAATGTTTTTCAAAAAAATTGTCAGATTTTGGACGACATAGTATAGTATGTCGTGTTTGTCAAATTTTGGACTAAATTTTTTTTTTCAAAAAATTGTCACAGTTTGGACGACATAGTATAATATGACGTACTACATAGTATAGTATGACGTTTTTGTCAAGTTTTGGACCAAAAAAATATTTTTCCAAAAAATTGTCACATTTTGGACGACATAGTATAGTATGTCGTGTTTGTCAAATTTTGGACCAAATTTTTTTTTTCAAAAAATTGTCACAGTTTGGACGACATAGTATAATATGACGTACTACATAGTATAGTATGACGTTTTTGTCAAGTTTTGGACCAAAAAAATATTTTTCCAAAAAATTGTCACATTTTGGACGACATAGTCGACGTATGTCGTTTTTTTGTCAAATTTTGGACCAACATTTTTTTCCCAAATAAATACTCAAATCTTGAGCAAAAGACCTTAGTATACGGTTTTTGTCAAATTTTGGACCAAAAAACTGTAACAAAAAAATGTTAAGTTTTGGAACGACATAGTATAGTATGTCGTTTTTGTCAAATTTTGGACCAAAATTTTTTTCCCAAATAAATACTCAAATCTTGAGCAAAAGACCTTAGTATACGGTTTTTGTCAAATTTTGGACGTTGTATGACAATTTAGTCAAGTTTTGGACCAAAAAAATGTTTTTCCAAAAAATTGTCAGATTTTGGACGACAGTATAGTATGTCGTTTTTGTCAAATTTTGGACTACATTTTTTTTTTCAAAAAATTGTCACAGTTTGGACGACATAGTATAATATGACGTACTACATAGTATAGTATGACGTTTTTGTCAAGTTTTGGACCAAAAAAATATTTTTCCAAAAAATTGTCACATTTTGGACGACATAGTCGACGTATGTCGTTTTTTTGTCAAATTTTGGACCAACATTTTTTTCCCAAATAAATACTCAAATCTTGAGCAAAAGACCTTAGTATACGGTTTTTGTCAAATTTTGGACGTTGTATGACAATTTAGTCAAGTTTTGGACCAAAAAAATGTTTTTCCAAAAAATTGTCCGATTTTGGACGACATAGTATAGTATGTCGTTTTTGTCAAATTTTGGACTACATTTTTTTTTTCAAAAAATTGTCACAGTTTGGACGACATAGTATAATATGACGTACTACATAGTATAGTATGACGTTTTTGTCAAGTTTTGGACCAAAAAAATATTTTTCCAAAAAATTGTCACATTTTGGACGACATAGTCGACGTATGTCGTTTTTTTGTCAAATTTTGGACCAACATTTTTTTCCCAAATAAATACTCAAATCTTGAGCAAAAGACCTTAGTATACGGTTTTTGTCAAATTTTGGACGTTGTATGACAATTTAGTCAAATTTTGGACCAAAAGATTTTTCCCAAAAAATTGTCAATTTTGGAACGACATAGTATAGTATGTCGTTTTTGTCAAATTTTGGACCAAAATTTTTTTCCCAAATAAATACTCAAATCTTGAGCAAAAGACCTTAGTATACGGTTTTTGTCAAATTTTGGACGTTGTATGACAATTTAGTCAAGTTTTGGACCAAAAAAATGTTTTTCCAAAAAATTGTCAGATTTTGGACGACATAGTATAGTATGTCGTTTTTGTCAAATTTTGGACTACATTTTTTTTTTCAAAAAATTGTCACAGTTTGGACGACATAGTATAATATGACGTACTACATAGTATAGTATGACGTTTTTGTCAAGTTTTGGACCAAAAAAATATTTTTCCAAAAAATTGTCACATTTTGGACGACATAGTCGACGTATGTCGTTTTTTTGTCAAATTTTGGACCAACATTTTTTTCCCAAATAAATACTCAAATCTTGAGCAAAAGACCTTAGTATACGGTTTTTGTCAAATTTTGGACGTTGTATGACAATTTAGTCAAATTTTGGACCAAAAGATTTTTCCCAAAAAATTGTCAATTTTGGAACGACATAGTATAGTATGTCGTTTTTGTCAAATTTTGGACCAAAATTTTTTTCCCAAATAAATACTCAAATCTTGAGCAAAAGACCTTAGTATACGGTTTTTGTCAAATTTTGGACGTTGTATGACAATTTAGTCAAGTTTTGGACCAAAAAAATGTTTTTCCAAAAAATTGTCAGATTTTGGACGACATAGTATAGTATGTCGTTTTTGTCAAATTTTGGACTACATTTTTTTTTTCAAAAAATTGTCACAGTTTGGACGACATAGTATAATATGACGTACTACATAGTATAGTATGACGTTTTTGTCAAGTTTTGGACCAAAAAAATATTTTTCCAAAAAATTGTCACATTTTGGACGACATAGTCGACGTATGTCGTTTTTTTGTCAAATTTTGGACCAACATTTTTTTCCCAAATAAATACTCAAATCTTGAGCAAAAGACCTTAGTATACGGTTTTTGTCAAATTTTGGACCAAAAAACTGTAACAAAAAAATGTTAAGTTTTGGAACGACATAGTATAGTATGTCGTTTTTGTCAAATTTTGGACCAAAATTTTTTTCCCAAATAAATACTCAAATCTTGAGCAAAAGACCTTAGTATACGGTTTTTGTCAAATTTTGGACGTTGTATGACAATTTAGTCAAGTTTTGGACCAAAAAAATGTTTTTCCAAAAAATTGTCAGATTTTGGACGACATAGTATAGTATGTCGTTTTTGTCAAATTTTGGACTACATTTTTTTTTTCAAAAAATTGTCACAGTTTGGACGACATAGTATAATATGACGTACTACATAGTATAGTATGACGTTTTTGTCAAGTTTTGGACCAAAAAAATATTTTTCCAAAAAATTGTCACATTTTGGACGACATAGTCGACGTATGTCGTTTTTTTGTCAAATTTTGGACCAACATTTTTTTCCCAAATAAATACTCAAATCTTGAGCAAAAGACCTTAGTATACGGTTTTTGTCAAATTTTGGACGTTGTATGACAATTTAGTCAAATTTTGGACCAAAAGATTTTTCCCAAAAAATTGTCAATTTTGGAACGACATAGTATAGTATGTCGTTTTTGTCAAATTTTGGACCAAAATTTTTTTCCCAAATAAATACTCAAATCTTGAGCAAAAGACCTTAGTATACGGTTTTTGTCAAATTTTGGACGTTGTATGACAATTTAGTCAAGTTTTGGACCAAAAAAATGTTTTTCCAAAAAATTGTCAGATTTTGGACGACATAGTATAGTATGTCGTTTTTGTCAAATTTTGGACTACATTTTTTTTTTCAAAAAATTGTCACAGTTTGGACGACATAGTATAATATGACGTACTACATAGTATAGTATGACGTTTTTGTCAAGTTTTGGACCAAAAAAATATTTTTCCAAAAAATTGTCACATTTTGGACGACATAGTCGACGTATGTCGTTTTTTTGTCAAATTTTGGACCAACATTTTTTTCCCAAATAAATACTCAAATCTTGAGCAAAAGACCTTAGTATACGGTTTTTGTCAAATTTTGGACCAAAAAACTGTAACAAAAAAATGTTAAGTTTTGGAACGACATAGTATAGTATGTCGTTTTTGTCAAATTTTGGACCAAAATTTTTTTCCCAAATAAATACTCAAATCTTGAGCAAAAGACCTTAGTATACGGTTTTTGTCAAATTTTGGACGTTGTATGACAATTTAGTCAAGTTTTGGACCAAAAAAATGTTTTTCCAAAAAATTGTCAGATTTTGGACGACATAGTATAGTATGTCGTTTTTGTCAAATTTTGGACTACATTTTTTTTTTCAAAAAATTGTCACAGTTTGGACGACATAGTATAATATGACGTACTACATAGTATAGTATGACGTTTTTGTCAAGTTTTGGACCAAAAAAATATTTTTCCAAAAAATTGTCAATTTTGGAACGACATAGTATAGTATGTCGTTTTTGTCAAATTTTGGACCAACATTTTTCTTTCAAAAAATTGTCACATTTTGGACGACAAAGTATAGTATGACGTACTACATAGTATAGTATGATGTTTTTGTCAAGTTTTGGACCAAAAAAATGTTTTTCAAAAAATGGTCACATTTTGGACGACATAGTATAGTATGTCGTTTTTGTCAAATTTTGGACTAAATTTTTTTTCCAAATAAATGCTCAAATCTTGAGCAAAATACCGTAGTATATGGTTTTTGTCAAATTTCGGACGACGTATGACATTTTTGTCAAGTTTTGGACCAAAAAAATGTTTTTCAAAAAAATTGTCAGATTTTGGACGACATAGTCGACGTATGTCGTGTTTGTCAAATTTTGGACTAAATTTTTTTTTTCAAAAAATTGTCACATTTTGGACGACATAGTATAATATGACGTACTACATAGTATAGTATGACGTTTTTGTCAAGTTTTGGACCAAAAGAATATTTTTCCAAAAAATTGTCACATTTTGGACGACATAGTCGACGTATGTCGTTTTTTTGTCAAATTTTGGACCAACATTTTTTTCCCAAATAAATACTCAAATCTTGAGCAAAAGACCTTAGTATACGGTTTTTGTCAAATTTTGGACGTTGTATGACAATTTAGTCAAATTTTAGACCAAAAGATTTTTCCCAAAAAATTGTCAATTTTGGAACGACATAGTATATAGTATGTCGTTTTTGTCAAATTTTGGACCAACATTTTTCTTTCAAAAAATTGTCACATTTTGGACGACAAAGTATAGTATGACGTACTACATAGTATAGTATGATGTTTTTGTCAAGTTTTGGACCAAAAAAATGTTTTTCAAAAAATGGTCACATTTTGGACGACATAGTATAGTATGTCGTTTTTGTCAAATTTTGGACTAAATTTTTTTTCCAAATAAATGCTCAAATCTTGAGCAAAATACCGTAGTATATGGTTTTTGTCAAATTTCGGACGACGTATGACGTTTTTGTCAAGTTTTGGACCAAAAAAATGTTTTTCAAAAAAATTGTCAGATTTTGGACGACATAGTATAGTATGTCGTGTTTGTCAAATTTTGGACTAAATTTTTTTTTTCAAAAAATTGTCACAGTTTGGACGACATAGTATAATATGACGTACTACATAGTATAGTATGACGTTTTTGTCAAGTTTTGGACCAAAAAAATATTTTTCCAAAAAATTGTCACATTTTGGACGACATAGTATAGTATGTCGTGTTTGTCAAATTTTGGACTAAATTTTTTTTTTCAAAAAATTGTCACAGTTTGGACGACATAGTATAATATGACGTACTACATAGTATAGTATGACGTTTTTGTCAAGTTTTGGACCAAAAAAATATTTTTCCAAAAAATTGTCACATTTTGGACGACATAGTCGACGTATGTCGTTTTTTTGTCAAATTTTGGACCAACATTTTTTTCCCAAATAAATACTCAAATCTTGAGCAAAAGACCTTAGTATACGGTTTTTGTCAAATTTTGGACGTTGTATGACAATTTAGTCAAGTTTTGGACCAAAAAAATGTTTTTCCAAAAAATTGTCAGATTTTGGACGACATAGTATAGTATGTCGTTTTTGTCAAATTTTGGACTAAATTTTTTTTTTCAAAAAATTGTCACATTTTGGACGACATAGTATAATATGACGTACTACATAGTATAGTATGACGTTTTTGTCAAATTTTGGACCAAAAAAATATTTTTCCAAAAAATTGTCACATTTTGGATGACATAGTCGACGTATGTCGTTTTTTTGTCAAATTTTGGACCAAAAAACTGTAACAAAAAAATGTTAAGTTTTGGAACGACATAGTATAGTATGTCGTTTTTGTCAAATTTTGGACCAAAATTTTTTCCCACATAAATGCTCAAATCTTGAGCAAAATACCGTAGTTTACGGTTTTTGTCAAATTTTGGACGTTGTATGACAATTTAGTCAAATTTTGGACCAAAAGATTTTTCCCAAAAAATTGTCAATTTTGGAACGACATAGTATAGTATGTTGTTTTTGTCAAATTTTGGACCAACATTTTTCTTTCAAAAAATTGTCACATTTTGGACGACAAAGTATAGTATGACGTACTACATAGTATAGTATGATGTTTTTGTCAAGTTTTGGACCAAAAAAATGTTTTTCAAAAAATGGTCACATTTTGGACGACATAGTATAGTATGTCGTTTTTGTCAAATTTTGGACTAAATTTTTTTTCCAAATAAATGCTCAAATCTTGAGCAAAATACCGTAGTATATGGTTTTTGTCAAATTTCGGACGACGTATGACATTTTTGTCAAGTTTTGGACCAAAAAAATGTTTTTCAAAAAAATTGTCAGATTTTGGACGACATAGTCGACGTATGTCGTGTTTGTCAAATTTTGGACTAAATTTTTTTTTTCAAAAAATTGTCACATTTTGGACGACATAGTATAATATGACGTACTACATAGTATAGTATGACGTTTTTGTCAAGTTTTGGACCAAAAGAATATTTTTCCAAAAAATTGTCACATTTTGGACGACATAGTCGACGTATGTCGTTTTTTTGTCAAATTTTGGACCAACATTTTTTTCCCAAATAAATACTCAAATCTTGAGCAAAAGACCTTAGTATACGGTTTTTGTCAAATTTTGGACGTTGTATGACAATTTAGTCAAATTTTAGACCAAAAGATTTTTCCCAAAAAATTGTCAATTTTGGAACGACATAGTATATAGTATGTCGTTTTTGTCAAATTTTGGACCAACATTTTTCTTTCAAAAAATTGTCACATTTTGGACGACAAAGTATAGTATGACGTACTACATAGTATAGTATGATGTTTTTGTCAAGTTTTGGACCAAAAAAATGTTTTTCAAAAAATGGTCACATTTTGGACGACATAGTATAGTATGTCGTTTTTGTCAAATTTTGGACTAAATTTTTTTTCCAAATAAATGCTCAAATCTTGAGCAAAATACCGTAGTATATGGTTTTTGTCAAATTTCGGACGACGTATGACATTTTTGTCAAGTTTTGGACCAAAAAAATGTTTTTCAAAAAAATTGTCAGATTTTGGACGACATAGTATAGTATGTCGTGTTTGTCAAATTTTGGACTAAATTTTTTTTTTCAAAAAATTGTCACAGTTTGGACGACATAGTATAATATGACGTACTACATAGTATAGTATGACGTTTTTGTCAAGTTTTGGACCAAAAAAATATTTTTCCAAAAAATTGTCACATTTTGGACGACATAGTATAGTATGTCGTGTTTGTCAAATTTTGGACTAAATTTTTTTTTTCAAAAAATTGTCACAGTTTGGACGACATAGTATAATATGACGTACTACATAGTATAGTATGACGTTTTTGTCAAGTTTTGGACCAAAAAAATATTTTTCCAAAAAATTGTCACATTTTGGACGACATAGTCGACGTATGTCGTTTTTTTGTCAAATTTTGGACCAACATTTTTTTCCCAAATAAATACTCAAATCTTGAGCAAAAGACCTTAGTATACGGTTTTTGTCAAATTTTGGACCAAAAAACTGTAACAAAAAAATGTTAAGTTTTGGAACGACATAGTATAGTATGTCGTTTTTGTCAAATTTTGGACCAAAATTTTTTTCCCAAATAAATACTCAAATCTTGAGCAAAAGACCTTAGTATACGGTTTTTGTCAAATTTTGGACGTTGTATGACAATTTAGTCAAGTTTTGGACCAAAAAAATGTTTTTCCAAAAAATTGTCAGATTTTGGACGACATAGTATAGTATGTCGTTTTTGTCAAATTTTGGACTACATTTTTTTTTTCAAAAAATTGTCACAGTTTGGACGACATAGTATAATATGACGTACTACATAGTATAGTATGACGTTTTTGTCAAGTTTTGGACCAAAAAAATATTTTTCCAAAAAATTGTCACATTTTGGACGACATAGTCGACGTATGTCGTTTTTTTGTCAAATTTTGGACCAACATTTTTTTCCCAAATAAATACTCAAATCTTGAGCAAAAGACCTTAGTATACGGTTTTTGTCAAATTTTGGACGTTGTATGACAATTTAGTCAAATTTTGGACCAAAAGATTTTTCCCAAAAAATTGTCAATTTTGGAACGACATAGTATAGTATGTCGTTTTTGTCAAATTTTGGACCAACATTTTTCTTTCAAAAAATTGTCACATTTTGGACGACAAAGTATAGTATGACGTACTACATAGTATAGTATGATGTTTTTGTCAAGTTTTGGACCAAAAAAATGTTTTTCAAAAAATGGTCACATTTTGGACGACATAGTATAGTATGTCGTTTTTGTCAAATTTTGGACTAAATTTTTTTTCCAAATAAATGCTCAAATCTTGAGCAAAATACCGTAGTATATGGTTTTTGTCAAATTTCGGACGACGTATGACATTTTTGTCAAGTTTTGGACCAAAAAAATGTTTTTCAAAAAAATTGTCAGATTTTGGACGACATAGTCGACGTATGTCGTGTTTGTCAAATTTTGGACTAAATTTTTTTTTTCAAAAAATTGTCACATTTTGGACGACATAGTATAATATGACGTACTACATAGTATAGTATGACGTTTTTGTCAAGTTTTGGACCAAAAAAATATTTTTCCAAAAAATTGTCACATTTTGGACGACATAGTCGACGTATGTCGTTTTTTTGTCAAATTTTGGACCAACATTTTTTTCCCAAATAAATACTCAAATCTTGAGCAAAAGACCTTAGTATACGGTTTTTGTCAAATTTTGGACGTTGTATGACAATTTAGTCAAATTTTAGACCAAAAGATTTTTCCCAAAAAATTGTCAATTTTGGAACGACATAGTATATAGTATGTCGTTTTTGTCAAATTTTGGACCAACATTTTTCTTTCAAAAAATTGTCAATTTTGGAACGACATAGTATAGTATGTCGTTTTTGTCAAATTTTGGACTAAATTTTTTTTCCAAATAAATGCTCAAATCTTGAGCAAAATACCGTAGTATATGGTTTTTGTCAAATTTCGGACGACGTATGACATTTTTGTCAAGTTTTGGACCAAAAAAATGTTTTTCAAAAAAATTGTCAGATTTTGGACGACATAGTATAGTATGTCGTGTTTGTCAAATTTTGGACTAAATTTTTTTTTTCAAAAAATTGTCACAGTTTGGACGACATAGTATAATATGACGTACTACATAGTATAGTATGACGTTTTTGTCAAGTTTTGGACCAAAAAAATATTTTTCCAAAAAATTGTCACATTTTGGACGACATAGTATAGTATGTCGTGTTTGTCAAATTTTGGACTAAATTTTTTTTTTCAAAAAATTGTCACAGTTTGGACGACATAGTATAATATGACGTACTACATAGTATAGTATGACGTTTTTGTCAAGTTTTGGACCAAAAAAATATTTTTCCAAAAAATTGTCACATTTTGGACGACATAGTCGACGTATGTCGTTTTTTTGTCAAATTTTGGACCAACATTTTTTTCCCAAATAAATACTCAAATCTTGAGCAAAAGACCTTAGTATACGGTTTTTGTCAAATTTTGGACGTTGTATGACAATTTAGTCAAGTTTTGGACCAAAAAAATGTTTTTCCAAAAAATTGTCAGATTTTGGACGACATAGTATAGTATGTCGTTTTTGTCAAATTTTGGACTAAATTTTTTTTTTCAAAAAATTGTCACATTTTGGACGACATAGTATAATATGACGTACTACATAGTATAGTATGACGTTTTTGTCAAATTTTGGACCAAAAAAATATTTTTCCAAAAAATTGTCACATTTTGGATGACATAGTCGACGTATGTCGTTTTTTTGTCAAATTTTGGACCAAAAAACTGTAACAAAAAAATGTTAAGTTTTGGAACGACATAGTATAGTATGTCGTTTTTGTCAAATTTTGGACCAAAATTTTTTCCCACATAAATGCTCAAATCTTGAGCAAAATACCGTAGTTTACGGTTTTTGTCAAATTTTGGACGTTGTATGACAATTTAGTCAAATTTTGGACCAAAAGATTTTTCCCAAAAAATTGTCAATTTTGGAACGACATAGTATAGTATGTTGTTTTTGTCAAATTTTGGACCAACATTTTTCTTTCAAAAAATTGTCACATTTTGGACCACAAAGTATAGTATGACTTACTACATAGTATAGTATGATGTTTTTGTCAAGTTTTGGACCAAAAAAATGTTTTTCAAAAAATGGTCACATTTTGGACGACATAGTATAGTACGTCGTTTTTGTCAAATTTTGGACTAAATTTTTTTTCCAAATAAATGCTCAAATCTTGAGCAAAATACCGTAGTATATGGTTTTTGTCAAATTTCTGATGACATATGACATTTTTGTCAAGTTTTGGACCAAAAAAATGTTTTTCCAAAAAATTGTCCGATTTTGGACGACATAGTATAGTATGTCGTTTTTGTCAAATTTTGGACTAAATTTTTTTTTTCAAAAAATTGTCACATTTTGGACGACATAGTATAATATGACGTACTACATAGTATAGTATGACGTTTTTGTCAAGTTTTGGACCAAAAAAATATTTTTCCAAAAAATTGTCACATTTTGGACGACATAGTCGACGTATGTCGTTTTTTTGTCAAATTTTGGACCAAAAAACTGTAACAAAAAAATGTTAAGTTTTGGAACGACATAGTATAGTATGTCGTTTTTGTCAAATTTTGGACCAAAATTTTTTCCCACATAAATACTCAAATCTTGAGCAAAATACCATAGTTTACGATTTTTGTCAAATTTTGGACGTTGTATGACAATTTAGTCAAATTTTGGACCAAAAGATTTTTCCCAAAAAATTGTCAATTTTGGAACGACATAGTATAGTATGTCGTTTTTGTCAAATTTTGGACCAACATTTTTCTTTCAAAAAATTGTCACATTTTGGACCACAAAGTATAGTATGACGTACTACATAGTATAGTATGATGTTTTTGTCAAGTTTTGGACCAAAAAAATGTTTTTCAAAAAATGGTCACATTTTGGACGACATAGTATAGTATGTCGTTTTTGTCAAATTTTGGACTAAATTTTTTTTCCAAATAAATGCTCAAATCTTGAGCAAAATACCGTAGTATATGGTTTTTGTCAAATTTCGGACGACGTATGACATTTTTGTCAAGTTTTGGACCAAAAAAATGTTTTTCAAAAAAATTGTCAGATTTTGGACGACATAGTATAGTATGTCGTGTTTGTCAAATTTTGGACTAAATTTTTTTTTTCAAAAAATTGTCACAGTTTGGACGACATAGTATAATATGACGTACTACATAGTATAGTATGACGTTTTTGTCAAGTTTTGGACCAAAAAAATATTTTTCCAAAAAATTGTCACATTTTGGACGACATAGTCGACGTATGTCGTTTTTTTGTCAAATTTTGGACCAACATTTTTTTCCCAAATAAATACTCAAATCTTGAGCAAAAGACCTTAGTATACGGTTTTTGTCAAATTTTGGACGTTGTATGACAATTTAGTCAAGTTTTGGACCAAAAAAATGTTTTTCCAAAAAATTGTCACATTTTGGATGACATAGTCGACGTATGTCGTTTTTTTGTCAAATTTTGGACCAAAAAACTGTAACAAAAAAATGTTAAGTTTTGGAACGACATAGTATAGTATGTCGTTTTTGTCAAATTTTGGACCAAAATTTTTTCCCACATAAATGCTCAAATCTTGAGCAAAATACCGTAGTTTACGGTTTTTGTCAAATTTTGGACGTTGTATGACAATTTAGTCAAATTTTGGACCAAAAGATTTTTCCCAAAAAATTGTCAATTTTGGAACGACATAGTATAGTATGTCGTTTTTGTCAAATTTTGGACCAACATTTTTCTTTCAAAAAATTGTCACATTTTGGACCACAAAGTATAGTATGACTTACTACATAGTATAGTATGATGTTTTTGTCAAGTTTTGGACCAAAAAAATGTTTTTCAAAAAATGGTCACATTTTGGACGACATAGTATAGTATGTCGTTTTTGTCAAATTTTGGACTACATTTTTTTTTTCAAAAAATTGTCACATTTTGGACGACATAGTATAATATGACGTACTACATAGTATAGTATGACGTTTTTGTCAAGTTTTGGACCAAAAAAATATTTTTCCAAAAAATTGTCACATTTTGGACGACATAGTCGACGTATGTCGTTTTTTTGTCAAATTTTGGACCAAAAAACTGTAACAAAAAAATGTTAAGTTTTGGAACGACATAGTATAGTATGTCGTTTTTGTCAAATTTTGGACCAAAATTTTTTCCCACATAAATACTCAAATCTTGAGCAAAATACCGTAGTTTACGATTTTTGTCAAATTTTGGACGTTGTATGACAATTTAGTCAAATTTTGGACCAAAAGATTTTTCCCAAAAAATTGTCAATTTTGGAACGACATAGTATAGTATGTCGTTTTTGTCAAATTTTGGACCAACATTTTTCTTTCAAAAAATTGTCACATTTTGGACGACAAAGTATAGTATGACGTACTACATAGTATAGTATGATGTTTTTGTCAAGTTTTGGACCAAAAAAATGTTTTTCAAAAAATGGTCACATTTTGGACGACATAGTATAGTATGTCGTTTTTGTCAAATTTTGGACTAAATTTTTTTTCCAAATAAATGCTCAAATCTTGAGCAAAATACCGTAGTATATGGTTTTTGTCAAATTTCGGACGACGTATGACATTTTTGTCAAGTTTTGGACCAAAAAAATGTTTTTCAAAAAAATTGTCAGATTTTGGACGACATAGTATAGTATGTCGTTTTTGTCAAATTTTGGACAAAATTTTTTTTTTCAAAAAATTGTCACAGTTTGGACGACATAGTATAATATGACGTACTACATAGTATAGTATGACGTTTTTGTCAAGTTTTGGACCAAAAAAATGTTTTTCAAAAAAATTGTCAGATTTTGGACGACATAGTATAGTATGTCGTTTTTGTCAAATTTTGGACTAAACTTTTTTTTTTCAAAAAATTGTCACAGTTTGGACGACATAGTATAGTATGATGTTTTTGTCAAATTTTGGACGAAAAATGTTATGTTATCCAAAATTTGACAAAAAAAATGATGGGGGAGTTAAATTTTTCTTTTGAAAAACTACCTTTTTTTCAGGGGAAAAAATGTTTTGGTGAGAAAAAAAAAAAAACTTTTTGGGGAAAAAACTTGGCTAAAACATTTAGCTACAAAGTAATGAAATGTTACCAGTTATGAAAAAGCCTTTATGTTTGACCTGTTGTTTACTTTCCTGTGTTGATCTTCAGACTTGGATGAACTGGTTCTCCATCATGTTCAGTGTGATGTTGTTCTTCACCGTCGCTCTGTGTTACAACGCCTCCTGTTCCACCTGTTTCTCACCCTCTAACCCTTACTGGACCATGCAGAGGCTGCTGCAGGAGCCCGTCTTCTACCTGCTCTGCATCATCACGCCTGTGGCGGCGCTGTTGCCTCGGTACGACGTCACGACTGAGCCGTGTGTTTGCTGATGTTCTCCTCATGTTCATCATGTTGTTCCGTGTTCCTCATGTTGTTCCTCATGTTCCTCGTGTTGTTCCTCACGTTGTTCCTTAAGTTGTTCCTTGTGATCCTCACCTTCCTCACGTTGTTCCTCATGATCATCCATGTGTTTGCTGATGTTCTCCTCGTGTACTTCATGTTGTTCCTCACGTTGTTCCTCATGTTCCCCCATGTGTTTGCTGATGTTCTCATTCCTCACGTTGTTCCTCGTGTTCCTCACGTTGTGTCTCATATTCCCCCATGTGTTTGCTGATGTTCTCCTCATGTTCCTCACGTTGTTCCTCATGTTCCTTGCCTTCCTCACGTTGTTCCTCCATGTGTTTGCTGATGTTCTCCTAGTGTACTTCATGTTGTTCCCTGTGTTCCTCATGTTCTCCCCACGTTGTTCCTTGTGTTCTCCTCGTGTTGTTCCTCATGTTCCTCACGTTGTTCCTCATGTTCTCCCCTCGTTTTGTTCCTCATGTGTTGTTCCTCATGTTCCTCACGCTGTCCCTCATGTTCCTCCATGTGTTTGCTGAAGTTCTCCTCATGTTCCTCACGTTGTTCCTCATGTTCCCCCATGTGTTTGCTGATGTTCTCATGTTCCTCACGTTGTTCCTCATGTTCCTCGTGTTGTTCCTCATGTTCTTCACGTTGTTCCTCACATTGTTCACGTTGTTCCTCATGTTGTTCCTCACATTCCTCACGTTGTTCCTCACGTTGTTCCTCTGCAGATATTTCTACCGCTCGTGTCAGGGTTCTCTGTTCCCCAGTCCCGTCCAGGTCGGGCGTCAGTTGGACAAACTCCCGACTGAAAGTCGCAGGAACCTCCTCAGCCTGAACCAAATGAAGGCGGAGTCAGCGCTCGCCCATAAGACTCACTTCCTGTCGCTGTCCAAAGAGCGGAGCAGCTCCTCCTGCTCCACCACAGCAGCAACCAATCACAGCCTGGCGTCACCGAGAGACGAGGAAGCGGGCGGGAGGAAGCCGCCGCCCACTCGCAGTGACATCACGGCGGGCTTCTACACTGAAGCAGAGGCTCCGCCCTACACCAAAGACCCTCCTCCAGAGTGTGAGCAGCAGCTGGCTCCTCCCACTGCAGAGTGTCGGGACCACGCCTCCTCCTCCTCCACGCCGCTGCTCACACACACACACAGTGTCCAGCTGACGCTGCCCCCTGCAGGCGGCGCTCAGTGTGTGAAATACAGCAGGAACCAGGAGGAAAGACTCCAGAGTGACCACGAGAGCGTGAGCGCGCCGCAGACGCCGCTCGTCACCGCGTGACCTCACGTTTGCACCAAAGTTGTTGTTTTTTTAAAGTATTTTATTCTATTTTTGGAGCAGATTTTGTTTTTATAAAAGAGAGAAAAAAGGTACTTTTATAACGAGAAGAAAACAAACCTCAGTTTTTACACATGAAGACGAATGAAGGTTCACTTCCTCTTCCTGTCCACACACGTGTTACACTTTTATAATTCCCCACAGGAACAGAATGTCGACTTTGTTACTGGAGTTTGTTTCTATAATTTAAACGTGTTCAGAACATTCAGAGAAAATTTAACACAAGCTTTAAATCATCATCATCATAGTGTGTGTGTGTGTGTGTGTTAGCACAGTTAGCACAGTTAGCACAGTTAGCTCCTCTAAACAATCGTCATTGACTTGAAGATTTTTTTTGTTTTTTGTTCAGCTGAAAAAAAAACAAAGTATTCCGATGTTTTTTTTCTTCTTCTTAAAGGAACAGTTCTGCTTTTTAAGTGTCATTGAATAAAAGTCTTACCTACTGCACTGTGAGCGCCCCCTGTTGTTGAGAAGGTGTCATCGTCCACGCTGAGGGAAAACACGGAAAGACGAGATTTGAGTGTGAACAGCAGGGGGCGCTCTCAGCACAGTTCCCTCTGTGCACTTTCTGTCGTTAAAGCATCCGATTTATAATCGTCGATTGTCGTCTTTCTTTGTTTCTGTCGTCGTGCGTCGACACTGGATTTAAACGGAAAACACGTTCGCGCGCAAATCTCACGGGAACAACACACGAGACGAGCAAAACTACCGTCGTCGTCGTTGGCTTCAGTCGCTCGCATTGAAATGTTTGCTTTAACGTACGTCGCGTAAAAAACGCACGTGTCACTGTCGCACTTTACCACGAGCTAGCTTGAGAAACGTGAGGCTAAAAGAGTCCGACGTTTGTTATAAACGCGACGAGAGGAGAGTTTGTGTTTGACGTATATTTACGCGTTGATGTTGATGTTTTTGTTTGACGATCGTTTCCTGTTTATTAAACAAACAAACAGCTGGTTTGGGACCAACAGCCAATCAGAGAAGAGCAGACTGACCCTCACTGACAATCCTGAGTGAATCACCACAAGGGGGCGCTGCATCTTTGAATCATTACACAAACTTCAAAACATTTGGACTGAAATGTTACAATTGTTGCAATAACAGCTGGTCAAAGCCCCGCCCCTCCAACTGTCCCCCTGGTCAAAGCCCCGCCCCTTTCAAACACTGGAATTCCTGGTTTTCATTTTCATCTGTAAACGTTTGTTTGTTTGTTTGTTTGTGTTCATGAAACTGGAAACACAACAGCAGCAACACACACAGACACACACTCTCACTCACACACAGACACCACACACACTCATACAGACACACACTGACACCACACACACTCATACAGACACACACTGACACAGACAAACACTCACTCACACACACAAAGACACACTGACACAGACACACACATTTACACACACACACACGTCAAACCCTTTTTTCTTTGTTCAAATTGTCACAAACTTGTCTTTGTGAACAAATAAAACTGTTTAAGTTTTAATGTGTTGCTTCTTTTTTATAATAATAATAAAAATAATTTTAAAAATAACATTTGTTTCTCATGCATTTAAAAAAAAGACAAAGAAAAAGCAGAAGCTTCATTATAAACGGAGCTAAAGAGAAGTTGCTGCCATCTAGTGGTGACTTCACTGTATTGTTGAGAAATGAGTCCAAATTTTCATCATTAAATTTAATTTAATTTAATTTTTTAAAAAAAAGTATTTTTAGCAGTTTAAAAAAAATTAATTATGAATAAATGTGTTGGTTTATTTCCGGTGTCGCACTCCTGACCAGCTGGTGGCGCTAATGCTCAACTACATTGAACTACAACGAAACTGAGAAGAAGGAGAAGGCGGGACTAACCGCAGCACGCGCGGCCTGTGATTGGCTGCCGCCGTGTGTCGTCAGCGGAAGTTGAGTGTGGCGGCGCGGGAACAAGTTGACAACAAGCGGCGTAAACTTTAAACGTTTCGCTGTTTCCGCAGAGACAAAAGTCACCGCTGCGAACTTTAACACGCACCGAGGGACGCTTACGTCACACCGAGGGTCAGTGACGTCACATTCTGTCTCAGCAGCGCCTCAAGTTAAAGGTACATTCAGTGGTTTTATCGGCGGCTAACAGCAGGCTAACAACATGCTAACGCTGCTAACACGCCGTTATCTGCGCTGCACCAAACCCCGTTCACAAATCTACTGATTTAATGATTATTCTCATCAAATCTCAGCTAAAAAACACAGTTTAATGGAAATGATCCGCATGAGATTTTAACCACGCGTTTACCCGACAGTTCGGCTACGACTGTGACGTCACTGTCATCTCAGAAAGTCAGCACTGGTTAATAGTGTTGTTGTTGTTTGTTGTTGTTTGTTGTTGTTGTTGCAGGAGACATGCAGGCGTTTTTGAAAGGATCGACTGTTCAGTCTGTTCGAGCTCAGAAAGACAAAAGTTCAGCAGGAAGCAGCAGCGACAAGAAAGTCAGGGCTTTACCCTGGGTGGAGAAGTAGTAAGTGTGTGTGTGTGTGTGTGCGCGTGTGTGTGTGTGCGTGTGTGTGTGTGTGTGTGTGTGTGCGCGTGTGCGCGTGGACCAAATATCCCATAAAGCAGTGTTTCCTGATCCTGATCCTCAGTGAACTCTGCTCTGCCATGTTTTACATGTTGCTCCAAAAACAGCTGATTCACATCAAACATTACTTTAAAAAAAAAAAAAAAACGACAAAAGTTGAAAGATTACATTTTATAAATATATATATATATGTATATATATATATATATATATTTTTTTTTTAATTAAGACAACAGTTGAAACGTTAAATTTTTTGGGATTTTTTTTTTAACCAAAATTTTAATATAACATTAAAACAAACGACAAAAGTTGAAAATACATTTCTTAATTTTTTTTTTTTTTTAACAAAAGTTGAAAAGGTTAACTTTTTTTTTTTTTTTTAAATATGACAAAAGTTGAAACATAAATTTTTTTACAAAAGTTGAAATAGATTTTTTCTTTCTTTTTTTAAAAGACAAAAGTTTAAACTTGTTTTTTAATTTTGACAAAAGTTGAAACAAAATTTTATATTTTAAAAAAAAACAAAAGTAGAAATATACAATAACTTGGAAAAAAAAGACAAAAGTTGAAATATAACTTTTTTTAAAGACAAAAATAGAAACATAAAACATTTTTGTGGAAAAATACCAACATTTAAATATAAAAAAATTTAAAATGACAAAATTGAAACATAATGTTTGATTATTATTTTTTTTACAAAAGTTGAAACATTAAATTATTTTTTAAAAATAAAAAAAGACTAAAGTTCATGATCAGTCTTGTGCTGATGATTCGTCTGAATCAGGTGTTTTTGGAGCAACATGTAAAACATGGCAGAGCAGAGTTCACTGAGGATCAGGATCAAGAAACACTGACATTAACCATAAGAGTGAGGACATTTTGTCTGGTCCTCACTGTGTGTGTGTGTGTGTGTGTGTGTGTGTGTGTGTGTGTGTGTGTGTGTGTGTGTACTCACAGCAGACCTAAGTGTGTGGATGAGGTGGCGTTCCAGGAGGAGGTGGTGGCCGTGCTGAAGAAGTCTCTGGAAGGAGCAGATGTAAGAACATGAACTTTAAACTTAACTTAACTAAACTTAACTAAACTAAAGGTTAATGAACAATGATGATCACAGTGTTTTGACCGTTTGATTGACAGCTTCCTAACCTGCTCTTCTATGGTCCTCCTGGAACAGGAAAGACGTCGACCATCTTAGCTGCTGCTAGAGAACTTTATGGGTCAGTGAAGAGTGAAGATGTATCTGCTCTGTCCTCACTGTTAAATGTCCTCACTTTGTCCTCACTGTTAAATGTCCTCACTTTGTCCTCTCTCTGTCCTCTCATGTCCTCTCTCTGTCCTCTCTCATGTCCCTCTCATGTCCTCTCATGTCCTCTCTCTCTGTCCTCTCTCTGTCCTCTCTCTGTCCTCTCATGTCCTCTCTCTGTCCTCTCATGTCCTCTCATGTCCTCTCTCTGTCCTCTCATGTCCTCTCTCTGTCCTCTCTCATGTCCCTCTCATGTCCTCTCATGTCCTCTCTCTCTGTCCTCTCTCTGTCCTCTCTCTGTCCTCTCATGTCCTCTCTCTGTCCTCTCATGTCCTCTCATGTCCTCTCTCATGTCCCTCTCATGTCCTCTCATGTCCTCTCTCTCTGTCCTCTCTCTGTCCTCTCTCCGTCCTCTCATGTCCTCTCTCATGTCCTCTCATGTCCTCTCTCTGTCCTCTCATGTCCTCTCTGTCTCAGTCCAGAGTTGTTCAGACACAGAGTTCTAGAGCTAAACGCCTCAGATGAACGAGGGATTCAGGTCGTCAGAGAGAAGGTGAAGAAGTTTGCTCAGCTCACTGTAGCAGGAAGTAGATCAGAGTGAGTCAAGTTCACTGATGTTCACTGATGTTCACTGATGTTCACCTGTCCTCATTCACTCTGTGGAGACACTGTTGACTCTGTGTCTCTGTCTGTGTCTCTGTCTCTGTCCTGGTCCTGGTCCTGGTCCTGGTCCTGCAGTGGCAGACCTTGTCCTCCGTTTAAGATCATCATCCTGGATGAAGCTGACTCAATGACAGCTCCAGCTCAGGCTGCTCTCAGAAGAACAATGGAGAAAGAATCAAGAACCACAAGATTCTGTCTCATCTGTAATTACATCAGCAGGTCAGTGACCTCACTGTGACCTTTCTGTGACCTGTGACCTCACTGTGACCTGTGACCTCACTGTTACATGACGACAAAAAGCACTCCATACCCCATACAAATAACTGTCTGTCCCTCATGTCTCCATCTGTCCCTCATGTCCCCGTCTGTCCCTCATGTCTGTCCCTCATGTCCCCGTCTGTCCCTCCGTCTGTCCCTCATGTCTGTCCCTCATGTCCCCGTCTGTCCCTCATGTCTGTCCCTCATGTCTCTGTCTGTCCCTCATGTCTCCGTCTGTCCCTCATGTCTGTCCCTCATGTCCCCGTTTGTCCCTCATGTCTCTGTCTGTCCCTCATGTCTCCGTCTGTCCCTCATGTCTCCAGGATCATTGAGCCTCTGACGTCCAGATGTTCCAAGTTTCGTTTCAAACCTTTAGCCAATCAGATCCAGGAGCAGCGTCTTCTCTCCATCTGTGACAAAGAGAAGCTCAAGTTCAGCAAAGAGGTGAGTTTGACCTCTGACATCTGACCTTTGACCTCTGACCTCAGACTGACCCCTGTGTGTGTGTGTGTGCAGAGCGTGTCAGCGTTGGTGCAGGTGTCAGATGGAGACCTGAGGAAAGCCATCACCTTCTTACAGAGCGCTGCTCGTCTCAGCGCTGACGGAGTCATCACAGAGCAGAACGTCATCCAGATCGCAGGGGTGAGGTCATGTGATCGATGACATCATCATCATCATCATCATCATCATCATCATCATGTGACTGTCCTCACCTCACTGCGCCCCCTACAGGTGGTTCCTCCAAAGATGATCGACAACCTGCTGCAGATCTGCTTCAGAGGAACCTTTGAGAAGATGGAGGCGACTGTGAGAGTGAGTCTGTGACAGCGCCCCCTGCTGCTCTGTGTCTGTGACAGCGCCCCCTGCTGCTCTGTGTCTGTGACAGCGCCCCCTGCTGCTCTGTGTCTGTGACAGCGCCCCCTGCTGCTCTGTGTCTGTGACAGCGCCCCCTGCTGCTCTGTGTCTGTGACAGCACCCCCTGCTGCTCTGTGTGTCTGTGACAGCGCCCCCTGCTGCTGCTCTGTGTCTGTGACAGCGCCCCCTGCTTCTCTGTGTCTGTGACAGCGCCCCCTGCTTCTCTGTGTCTGTGACAGCGCCCCTGCTGCTGCTCTGTGTCTGTGACAGCGCCCCCTGCTGCTGCTCTGTGTCTGTAACAGCGCCCCCTGCTTCTCTGTGTCTGTGACAGCGCCCCCTGCTGCTGCTCTGTGTCTGTGACAGCGCCCCCTGCTGCTCTGTGTGTCTGTGACAGCGCCCCCTGCTTCTCTGTGTCTGTGACAGCGCCCCCTGCTGCTTCTCTGTGTCTGTGACAGCGCCCCCTGCTGCTCTGTGTCTGTGACAGCGCCCCCTGCTGCTTCTCTGTGTCTGTGACAGCGCCCCCTGCTGCTTCTCTGTGTCTGTGACAGCGCCCCCTGCTGCTCTGTGTCTGTGACAGCGTGACGTGAACATGTGATGAAGATGTCGTAGACTTGGTTAAAAATCTAAAGAACAGTTTTGTCATTTTACATCAGTGCTTCATGTCACCACCAGGTGGGGCTGTGAGTTTACCTGAACACTGGATTGTGGACGTCATTAGGACGAGAATTCACGAGAAACATTTAGACGTCAGGTTCTTAAAGTTTGATGGTCCTGACCTGTCTCTGTCTGTCTCTGTCTGTCTGTCCTTCATGTCTCTGTCTGTCTCTCTGTCTCTGTCTGTTCCTCATGTCTCTGTCTGTCTCTCCTGTCTCTGTCTGTCCCTCATGTCTCATGTCCCTCCCGTCTCTGTCTCTCATGTCTCTGTCTGTCTCTCCTGTCCCTCATGTCTCTGTCTGTTCCTCATGTCTCTGTCTGTCTCTCCTGTCTCTGTCTGTCTCTCCTGTCTCTGTCTGTCTCTCCTGTCTCTGTCTGTCCCTCACGTCTCTGTCTGTCCCTCATGTCTCATGTCCCTCCCGTCTCTGTCTCTCATGTCTCTGTCTGTCCCTCACGTCTCTGTCTGTCCCTCATGTCTCATGTCCCTCCCGTCTCTGTCTCTCATGTCTCTGTCTGTCCCTCCCGTCTCTGTCTGTCTCTCATGTCTCATGTCTCTCTGTCCCTCCCGTCTCTGTCTGTCCCTCGTGTCTCTGTCTGTCCCTCCCGTCTGTGTCTGTCTCTCATGTCCCTCATGTCTCATGTCTCATGTCAGGACATGGTGGATGAAGGTTATGCAGCCACACAGATCCTCAGTCAGCTTCACGACTCCATCATGGATCAGGATCTGAGCGACAGACAGAAGTCGTCCATCGCAGAGAAGATGGCGGTGAGTCTGTCGTCCGTCAGTGATTGACATGCGACGTGTGTGTGGGCGGGGCTTAAACTCGGCTGCGTTCACGCCCACAGGTCGTCGGCAAGTGTTTGACGGACGGAGCCGACGAGAATCTGCAGCTGCTGAGTCTGTGCTCGCTGATCATGCAACAGACCACGCAACACAACTGACCGTCTGTGACATCATCATCATCACGTCTGTGACATCATCACGTCTGTGACATCATCACATCATCATCACATCTGTGACATCATCATCACATGAGCCAATCACGTTCAACTCCTCTGTCACTTCCTGTCTGCCACTACCTGTGGTGAGGTCACTTCCTGTCTGCCTTTGTCACTTCCTGTGGTGAGGTCAGTGAGTCACATGGTCTGTTGTGTAAAGTCTTTATTGACAAACACATTTTGTAAAACTTTAGATTTTGTAATAAAAGTGTTTTTTTTGCCTCAGTCTTTGTTTGTTTGTTATTGATCAGAGAAAAAAAATATAAAAAATTGTGAAGTCACTTCCTGTCAGTGACTTCCTGTGGTGCGTCAGCCGAAGTATCCCCACAGGAAGACGTTGACGGCGAGCAGCAGCAGAGCGTTGGCGTCGCACACTCGTCTCCAGAAGGGCGCCTCCTGCAGGGAGCTCAGGTCACTGTTCATCACAGCAGGACCAGAACCAGACCTGGACCCTGTCAGACCACAGAAACTCAGCGCCGCTCGCCGCCAACACGAGCCCGACGCAGGCTCAGGGTCATCGCTGAGGTCAGAGGTCGGCGGGTCAGGGGTCAGAGGCGGAGCTGTGAGGTCGACACGAGGCTCCTGACTGAACCTGGACCACCAGGTCAGTCTGTGCAGCTGGAGGACACAGGAAGTGATGTCACACACATGACTGGTTTGATTTGATACTGACTCAGTCAACACAGGGCGCCCCCTGCTGCTGAGAATCAACATAACACTGTAAACCACTCACTCCCACACCAAAGTCACTCACTCTGCCACACCAAAGTCATTCACTCACTCTCCCACACCAAAGTCACTCACTCTCTCACACCAAAGTCACTCACTCTCCCACACCAAAGTCACTCACTCTGTCACACCAAAGTCACTCACTCTCACACACCAAAGTCACTCACTCTGCCACACCAAAGTCACTCACTCTGTCACACCAAAGTCACTCACTCTCACACACCAAAGTCACTCACTCTCCTCACACCATAGTCACACTCTCTCACACCAAAGTCACTCACTCTCCCACACCAAAGTCACTCACTCTCCCACACCAAAGTCACTCACTCTGCCACACCAAAGTCACTCACACAAAGTCACTCACTCTCACACACCAAAGTCACTCACTCTCACACACCAAAGTCACTCACTCTCTCACACCAAAGTCACTCACTCTCCCACACTAAAGTCACTCACTCTCCTCACACCAAAGTCACTCACTCTCTCACACCAAAGTCACTCACTCTCCCACACCAAAGTCACTCACTCTCCCACACCAAAGTCACTCACTCTCCCACACCAAAGTCACTCACCCTCTCACACCAAAGTCACTCACTATCCCACACAAAAATCACTCACTCTCCCACACCAAAGTCACTCACTCTCCCACACCAAAGTCACTCACTCTCCCACACCAAAGTCCATAGAGAAAACCAGTGATTTTAACAACACAGCACACAGGAGTTGTTGATCCACTGCTGCCTCGTGTGGTCACTCTGTGCACTGCTGCCTCCATCACTAAGTTACAATGACAGTGACGCAAAGTGACCACACGAGGCAGCAGAGGACCAGCGGCTCCTGTGTCCCTGTGAGCTAAAATCACTGGTTTTCTCTGTGGACTTTGGTGTGGGAGAGTGAGTGTGAGTCTCAGCAGCAGGAGGCGCCGCTGACAGCACAGTGAGTCCCTCACATGTTCCTCAGGTATGGGGGCGGTGAGCAGACTGACCACGACGATGACCACACAGGTGAGAGCCAATAGGATCAGAGCAAAGTAGAGATAGTGAACGTCAGCGATGACAGAAGGTCGAAGGTCAACTTGACCACAGGCAGGAACTGAGTAAGAAAACTCTAGAACCATCCGGACCAAACCAACTACAAGACCACACATCAGAGACCAGAACGCTCCCTACACACACACACACAGAGAGAGAGAGAGACACAGAGAGAGACACACACACACATACAGAGACACACACACACACACAGAGAGAGAGAGAGACACAGAGAGAGACACACACACACATACAGAGACACACACACACACACATAGACACACACATACAGAGACACACACACACAGAGAGAGAGAGACACACACCATTAGGGCTACATTTTACATGTGTATTAAAAAAAGTGTGTGTGTGTGTGAGACTGACCTGCTCATTGGCTCGTGGCCAGAAGATGGCCATTAAGAAGACAGCTGTAATGGGCGGGGCCAGGAAGCTGGTCACTGATTGGATGTAATCAAAGAGCTGACCACTGTTGGCTGTTTGTATGACTGGAATCCACAAGAGACTCACACACACCAGGACCAGGACAAACACTCTGACACACACACACACACACACACACACAGTCAGGGGTCAGAGGTCAGAGGTCAGATGGTCAGAGGTCAGATGGTCAGCTGACCTTTACCTTCCTACGATCATGAGCTCCAGCTCTGAGGCTCCAGGTCTCGCTCTGTGATAAAGATCCAGAGTGAACAACGTGGAGCTGCTGTTAAAGATGGACGTCAATGAGGACATGAGAGCGGACAACATGACCGCTAACATGAGGCCACGCACTCCTGAGGACATGAGAGAGGACATGAGAGGACATGAGAGGACATGAGAGAGGACATGAGAGAGGACAACATGACCGCTAACATGAGGCCACGCACTCCTGAGGACATGAGAGAGGACATGAGAGGACATGAGAGAGGACATGAGAGAGGACAACATGACCGCTAACATGAGTCCACGCACTCCTGAGGACATGAGAGAGGACATGAGAGAGGACATGAGAGAGGACATGAGAGAGGACAACATGACCGCTAACATGAGTCCACGCACACCTGAGGACATGAGAGAGGACATGAGAGAGGACATGAGAGGACATGAGAGAGGACAACATGACCGCTAACATGAGTCCACGCACACCTGAGGACGTGAGAGAGGACATGAGAGGACATGAGAGGACATGAGAGAGGACAACATGACCGCTAACATGAGTCCACGCACTCCTGAGGACATGAGAGAGGACATGAGAGAGGACAACATGACCGCTAACATGAGGCCACGCACTCCTGAGGACATGAGAGAGGACATGAGAGGACATGAGAGAGGACAACATGACCGCTAACATGAGGCCACGCACTCCTGAGGACATGAGAGAGGACATGAGAGGACATGAGAGAGGACAACATGACCGCTAACATGAGGCCACGCACACCTGAGGACATGAGAGAGGACATGAGAGGACATGAGAGAGGACAACATGACCGCTAACATGAGTCCATGCACTCCTGAGGACATGAGAGAGGACATGAGAGGACATGAGAGAGGACAACATGACCGCTAACATGAGTCCATGCACTACTGAGGACATGAGAGAGGACATGAGAGAGGACATGAGAGAGGACATGAGAGAGGATATGAGAGGACATGAGAGAGGACATGAGAGAGGACATGAGAGGACATGAGAGAGGACATGAGAGAGGATATGAGAGGACATGAGAGAGGACATGAGAGAGGACAACATGACCGCTAACATGAGGCCATGCACTCCTGAGGACATGAGAGAGGACATGAGAGAGGACATGAGAGAGGATATGAGAGGACATGAGAGAGGACATGAGAGAGGACATGAGAGAGGACATGAGAGGACATGAGAGAGGACATGAGAGAGGATATGAGAGGACATGAGAGAGGACAACATGACCGCTAACATGAGGCCATGCACTCCTGAGGACATGAGAGAGGACATGAGAGAGGACATGAGAGAGGATATGAGAGGACATGAGAGAGGACATGAGAGAGGATATGAGAGGACATGAGAGAGGACATGAGAGAGGACATGAGAGAGGACATGAGAGGACATGAGAGAGGACATGAGAGAGGACAACATGACCGCTAACATGAGTCCACGCACACCTGAGGACATGAGAGAGGACATGAGAGGACATGAGAGAGGACATGAGAGGACATGAGAGAGGACAACATGACCGCTAACATGAGTCCACGCACACCTGAGGACATGAGAGAGGACATGAGAGGACATGAGAGAGGATATGAGAGGACATGAGAGAGGACAACATGACCGCTAACATGAGGCCATGCACTCCTGAGGACATGAGAGAGGACATGAGAGAGGACATGAGAGAGGATATGAGAGGACATGAGAGAGGACATGAGAGAGGACATGAGAGAGGACATGAGAGAGGATATGAGAGGACATGAGAGAGGACATGAGAGAGGACATGAGAGGACATGAGAGAGGACATGAGAGAGGACAACATGACCGCTAACATGAGTCCACGCACACCTGAGGACATGAGAGAGGACATGAGAGGACATGAGAGAGGACATGAGAGGACATGAGAGAGGACAACATGACCGCTAACATGAGTCCACGCACACCTGAGGACATGAGAGAGGACATGAGAGGACATGAGAGAGGATATGAGAGGACATGAGAGAGGACAACATGACCGCTAACATGAGGCCATGCACTCCTGAGGACATGAGAGAGGACATGAGAGAGGACATGAGAGAGGATATGAGAGGACATGAGAGAGGACATGAGAGAGGACATGAGAGAGGACATGAGAGAGGACATGAGAGAGGATATGAGAGGACATGAGAGAGGACATGAGAGAGGACATGAGAGAGGACATGAGAGAGGACAACATGACCGCTAACATGAGGCCATGCACTCCTGAGGACATGAGAGAGGACATGAGAGAGGACATGAGAGAGGATATGAGAGGACATGAGAGAGGACATGAGAGAGGACATGAGAGAGGACATGAGAGAGGATATGAGAGGACATGAGAGAGGACATGAGAGAGGACATGAGAGAGGACAACATGACCGCTAACATGAGGCCATGCACTCCTGAGGACATGAGAGAGGACATGAGAGAGGATATGAGAGGACATGAGAGAGGACATGAGAGAGGACATGAGAGAGGACATGAGAGAGGATATGAGAGGACATGAGAGAGGACATGAGAGAGGACATGAGAGGACATGAGAGAGGACATGAGAGAGGACATGAGAGAGGACAACATGACCGCTAACATGAGTCCACGCACACCTGAGGACATGAGAGAGGACATGAGAGGACATGAGAGAGGACATGAGAGGACATGAGAGAGGACAACATGACCGCTAACATGAGGCCATGCACTCCTGAGGACATGAGAGAGGACATGAGAGAGGACATGAGAGAGGATATGAGAGGACATGAGAGAGGACATGAGAGAGGACATGAGAGAGGACATGAGAGAGGACATGAGAGAGGATATGAGAGGACATGAGAGAGGACATGAGAGAGGACATGAGAGAGGACATGAGAGGACATGAGAGAGGACATGAGAGAGGACATGAGAGAGGACAACATGACCGCTAACATGAGTCCATGCACTCCTGAGGACATGAGAGGACATGAAAGAGTGTGTGTGTGTGTGTGACTCACCCACAGGCATCAGCTCCACCACTAGTTTAGGATAAGCGATGTTAGAGCAGCCGACTGAAGCTCCACACACACTCTGACACACAACTGGATCTACACAACCAACCTCATCTACACACACACACACACACACACACACATACACACAAATAAAAAAAAGTTTGTTCTGCAAACATGAATTAAAAAAGTGAAATGTTTCTTTTGAGATTTGAGATGATATGAGATTATGTGAGATTATATGATATTATATGAGATTATGTGAGATTATATGAGATTATGTGAGATTATGTGAGATTAGATGAGATTATGTGAGATTATGTGAGATTATGTGAGATTATATGATATTATGTGAGATTATGTGAGATTAGGTGAGATTATGTGAGATTATGTGAGATTATGTGAGATTATGTGAGATTATGTGAGATTAGATGAGATTATGTGAGATTATGTGAGATTATGTGAGATTATATGATATTATGTGAGATTATGTGAGATTAGGTGAGATTATGTGAGATTATGTGAGATTATGTGAGATTACAGAGGGACTGACCAGGGAACAGAGTTCTGCTGATCATTCCTGGCATCACGATGAAGAACATGGGCAGAAGTTTGAGGTAACCTCCTAACACACTTCCTCCTTTAGCATGAGACACTGAGCGAGCTGACAGTGACCTTTGAACTATCACCTATGAACACATGAGACACATGAGACACATGAACACATGAGACACATGAACACATGAGACACATGAACACATGAGACACATGAACACATGAACAAATGAGACACAAACATATGAGACACATGAACATATGAACACATGAGACACAAACATATGAGACACATGAACACATGAGACACATGAACACATGAGACACATGAACAAATGAGACACAAATATATGAGACACATGAACACATGAGACACATGAACATATGAACACATGAGACACATGAACACATGAGACACATGAACATATGAACACATGAGACACAAACATATGAGACACATGAACATATGAACACATGAGACACATGAACATATGAACACATGAGACACAAACATATGAGACACATGAACACATGAGACACATGAACACATGAACAAATGAGACACAAACATATGAGACACATGAACATATGAACATATGAGACACATGAACACATGAGACACGAACAAATGAGACACAAACATATGAGACACATGAACACATGAGACACATGAACATATGAACACATGAGACACATGAACACATGGGACACATGAACATATGAACACATGAGACACATGAACACATGGGACACATGAACATATGAACACATGAGACACAAACATATGAGACACATGAGACTCATGAACCTATGAACACATGAGACATATGAACACATGAGACACATGAACATATGAGACACATGAACACATGAGAATATGAGACACATGAACATATGAACACATGAGAATATGAGACACATGAACATATGAACACATGAGACACATGAACATATGAGACATATGAACACATGAGAATATGAGACACATGAACATATGAACACATGAGACACATGAACATATGCGACATATGAACACATGAGAATATGAGACACATGAACATATGAACACATGAGACACATGAACATATGAACACACACATGAACATATGAACATATGAACATATGAACACACACATGAACATATGAACATATGAACACATGAATATATGAACATATGAACACATGAACACATGAACACATGAACACATGAACACATGAAGACATGAGACTGGCAGAAGGGGGCGGGGCTTGTCTGTTCCTGGTGTAAAGGTGATGTACAGTGAGTGTGTGTCATGTGACCTGGTCAGTACACCACACCCACGTGGACAGAACAGTGAGTCCAAAGATCAGACCAGGCCACGGCAAATCCCCGGAAACTGGATCTCTGAAGAGCCGGAACGCGTCGCTGCGAGGGAGGTGACAGGAAGTGTTGGCCACTGTTACCGTGGGAACGGCTGCCATGTAACCATCCACCAGACCCTGGTACCCGCCCACTTTAGAGAAGGCTGACACACACACACACACACACACATTATGAACATGAGTGTGAAGGCTCCGCCCACCATGATGTGTGTGTGTGTGTTACCTATAAACATGAGTGTGAAGGCTCCGCCCACCATGATGTGTGTGTGTGTGTGTAACCTATAAACATGAGTGTGAAGGCTCCGCCCACCATGATGTGTGTGTGTGTGTGTTACCTATAAACATGAGTGTGAAGGCTCCGCCCACCATGATGTGTGTGTGTGTGTTACCTATAAACATGAGTGTGAAGGCTCCGCCCACCATGATGTGTGTGTGTGTGTTACCTATAAACATGAGTGTGAAGGCTCCGCCCACCATGATGACAGTCTGTAGAGCATCAGTATAAATCACTGCTGCTAAACCTCCTACAAGAAAATACACTTTGTCAACGTCAGCATTTTATTATTTATAATATGTCTGTGTGTGTGTGTGTGTGTGTGTGTTCTTGTACTTGTGGCATACTGAGGACCAGTGATGGGTTTTTAACCAACAAAGTGAGGTCATTTTTACAAAGTGAGGACATTTTGTCCGGTCCTCACTTTGTTTTCATTGTAATCACTTCCTGAGGTTGTAAACATGTTATACTCTGTTTTTAACACAGATCCTCAATTTGGTTTCACACACTTTTTTGCTCTGGTGCTCCACCTGCAGACATGTTATGGTACTGCACCCAGTAGTTCTTTATAGATGTCATTCATGAAGTAGATATTTGTAATTGTGTTGATTTATGAAGTGGAACTGCTGTGTGTGTGTGTGTGTGTGCGTGTGTGTGTGTGTGTGTGTGCGTGTGTGTGTGTGTGTGTGTGTGTGTGTGTGTGTGTGTGTGTACCTGCCACAGTGTAAGCAGCAGTGATCAGCAGCAGGATTCCTGTGGACAGATAAAGATCCCAACCAAAGGACATCTGGATGAACAACGCTCCAGAGAAGATGTCTGTCTGTGAGACACACACACACACACACACACACACACACACACACACACACACACACACACACACACACAGAGAGAGAGAGAGAGCCAAATAATACACACTTCACTCTCTGAAATGGTGAATCGTGTGTATGTGTGTCTCTGTGTGTGTGTGTCTCTCTGTGTGTGTGTGTGTGTGTGTGTGTGTGTGTGTGTGTGTGTGTGTGTGTGTGTGTGTGTGTGTGTGTGTGTGTGTGTGTCTCTGTGTGTGTGTGTGTGTGTGTGTGTGTGTGTGTGTGTGTGTCTCTGTGTGTGTGTGTGTGTGTGTGTGTGTCTCTGTGTGTGTGTGTGTGTGTGTGTGTGTGTCTCTGTGTGTGTGTGTGTGTATGTGTGTCTCTGTGTGTGTGTGTGTGTGTGTGTGTGTGTGTGTGTGTGTGTGTGTGTGTGTGTGTGTGTGTGTGTGTGTGTGTGTGTGTGTGTCTCACAGAGATCTTGGTAAAGATGTACAGTATCAGTGAAAGCACAGACATGTAAATCCTGATCCTTTTTCCTCCAAAACGTTTGCCCAGATATTCAGGCATCGTCACCACGTCAGCGGAGATATAGACGGGAATGAAGATCCACCCGAGAGCTATGAGGACCCAGGCTGCCTACACACACACACACACACACACACACACACACACACACACACACACACACACACACACACACACACACACACACACACACACACACACACACACACACACACACACACACACACAGAAGTTTAAACACACTTTAAATCACTAAAGTTTCTCATTTTCCTGTTTTTCTTACGTTCCACTCAAACCCGCCCACAGCCACGCCCCCTGCTGCTCCTGTTCCTGCCAGACCAATGAAGAGGCCACTGCCCACGTTACTGGACATGAGAGACGCTCCAATCTGTCAACAAGGTCAACAACAACGTAAACAACAACGTTAACAACAACGTAAACAACAACGTTAACAACAACGTAAACAACAACGTTAACAACAACGTAAACAACAATGTAAACAACAACATAAACAACAATAACATAAACAAAAACAACGTAAACAACAACAACGCAAACAACAACATTAACGTAAACAACAACGCAAACAACAATGTAAACAACAACGTAAACAACAACGTAAACAACAACAAACAAAAATGTAAACAACAACATAAACATTATGAAGAACTACGTAAACAACAACAATGTAAAGAACAACATAAACAACAACAACATAGACAACAACAATGTAAACAACAATGTAAACTACTGCGTAAACAACAACAACAATGTAAACAACAACATAAAGAACAACAATGTAAACAACAACAACAACGTAAACAACAACATAAACAATAACAACGTCAACAACAACATAAACAACAACAAACAAAAATGTAAACAACAACAAACATTATGAAGAACGCAAACAACAACAATGTAAAGAACAACATAAACAACAACAACATAGACAACAACAATGTAAACAACAATGTAAACTACTGCATAAACAACAACAACAATGTAAACAACAACATTAACAACAACAACGTAAACAACAACATAAATAACAACAACATAAACAACAACAACGTAAACAACAACATAAACAACAACAACGTAAACAACAACATAAACAATAACAACGTAAACAACAACATAAACAATAACAGTGTAAACACAGACTGCTGTACCACCACACTGTAAAACCTGAACTGTCCCTTTAAGGCGGAGCTAAAGGAGGAAACTCACAGGCCACCAGGTCATTGAACGTCCAGCCAGGAAGTACCCGCCCACTGTGCTGCGATTGGCTCGAACAGAAGCCTGAGAAAGAGACAAACAACAACAGGTCAAACATCAACACTGTGATCAGCTGATCAGTGGGCGGAGACTCTTCTGACCCAGATTCCAACGATCATGACGAAGACAAAGTAAACCACGACCACGGCGATGTCAGCCATGTCCACGCGGAGACCAGAGGTGGGCGGAGCTTCAGTGGAGCTGCTGTCTGCAGGAACAGAAGCAAACACTTTGACTGTAGAAGAAGAGCTGCTTCATTTATATCTTTATATTTTATTCTAATATTATTATTATTATCTACGAGGGTTTTTGACTTTGTGACTCGTCTGTTAGGTTTTTGTGGTTAGCTTGTCTGCTAAAGCTAAGGTTAAAATGTGTTATTGTTGCCGTTTAAGCTAGTTTGTACTGAGCCATCACCACCACCAGGTGTGAGGTTTTATTGATTACAGGGGTGTGGCCAACACAGCTGTAACCAATCAGCTTCTACTCTGGTGTTTTAAAACGCAGCAGATGAAGACTGACTGACTTTGGAGTCTAACAAGGAGGCTAATGAGGCTAATGAGGCTAACGAGGCTAATGAGGCTAAGTACCTTTCTGCAATCAGTGGTTAAGACCGTTAGCCTGTGTGCAGAAGACGTCATGGTCACTAGTTCAACTCCACCTCCTGCAGGTTGTCCTGATTAATGACAGCGTGATGTTCCTCTGACCCATGAGCACTGACCTCACCACAGACCTGACCTTCACAGACCTGACCATCACAGACCTGACCTGACCATCACAGACCTGACCTTCACAGACCTGACCTTCAAAGACCTGACCACCACAGACCTGACCTGACCTTCAAAGACCTGACCTTCAAAGACCTGACCATCAGAGACCTGACCATCACAGACCTGACCATCACAGACCTGACCATCACAGACCTGACCATCACAGACCTGACCTTCACAGACCTGACCATCACAGACCTGACCATCACAGACCTGACCATCACAGACCTGACCATCAGAGACCTGACCATCACAGACCTGACCTTCAAAGACCTGACCACCACAGACCTGACCTTCACAGACCTGACCTTCACAGACCTGACCTTCACAGACCTGACCATCACAGACCTGACCACCACAGACCTGACCTTCACAGACCTGACCTTCACAGACCTGACCTTCACAGACCTGACCATCACAGACCTGACCTTCACAGACCTGACCATCACAGACCTGACCACTGACCACAACAGACCTGACCATACAGTCTGTCCACTCTGCTCTGCATGGACTAACCCTGGTCCAGGGTCAGTTTCACAAAGCAGGTTCAGCTTAACTCTGAGTCAGTTACTCTGGCAACAAACACTGTGAACATAACCTGATCACTGGCAGGTTATGTTCAACTTTTGACAGTGATCCTGTGGATGAAGGTGCAACATTAATGTGCAGATAATTAAATATTCTTCAGGACATGATTATCAGACTGTGCATAGATTTCCAGACACTTCTCTCTTTGAGCAGCAACGTTTCACGTCACAGTTCATCATTTACATTCACAACCTAATCAGTCCTTACATTTACAACATTAACAACCAGAGTCACGCTCTCACATCACAGCACAAACTGTGTTGCGCTGCATTTTTTTTTTTTTTATACAAATGGGAGTTTTTTATACAACGTCATAGATGCAGATCACTTGACCATGATATAAATGACTAGTCATTTATGTGTGAAAACATCATTATGTTAGGGATAAAACAACTGTACAGTCAAACAGACACTTTATATTTACTTTATGTAAAACATGATCAAAATGAGGTTAATCTCATGAGATTATACCGAGGTTTTACCTGTTTGAACAATGTTTTTATGTTTTTTTATGTTGCGCTTCACCCCCGCGGGATTACAGCTAAATAAATACATTAATAATCTACAACTCTGTAATATTATTGTGATTGTGCAAAGGACGACATTTAAACTTCCTCATCATCATCAGTGTTCTCTCTCTCTCTCAGACGTCGTCTCTCTCTCTTTTGCTGCTGTTACACTTCCTTCTAAAAACTTGCTCAAATTCACGCATTAATATTTTCCAACTCCAGTGGGTGAATAACGTCACCCTCCGCTTCCTCGTTGTCATGGTGACTCGTTGAAACGTGGCTCCATTAATACTGTCTGTTTATACTTGTGGTGCACGCGCTTAACTCGAGGTGAAACTACTCTGAGTTGAACAAACTAACTCAAATCAGCTGTTTTGAAACTGAAAACTCTGAAAACTGAAAGAGTTTCCTTTTCTCAGAGTAGATCAACTCAGAGTTCAGGGTTAGACTCAGAGTTTGTTGAACCTTCTTTGTGAAACAGAGCCTGATCCTGGACAGAAGAAACTCCACATCCACATCTTCATCTTCACCGTACACACACACTCATGACCAACAGTCTGTAGTTTGACTTCTAGCTCTTTTTGTACAAATGTTAAAATGTACTTATTGTTAAAGTGTCTGTTAAACATGTGATTTATTGTAAAGTAAAGTAAAGTAAAGTAAAGTAAAGTAAAGTAAAGTAAAGTAAAGTAAAGTAAAGTAAAGTAATGTAATGTAATGTAATGTAAAGATAAGTAAAGTAAAGATAAGTAAAGTAAAGATAAGTAAAGTAAAGATAAGTAAAGTAAAGTAAAGATAAGTAAAGTAAAGTAAAGTAAAGATAAGTAAAGTAAAGTAAAGTAAAGTAAAGTAAAGTAAAGTAAAGTAAAGATAAGTAAAGTAAAGTAAAGTAAAGTAAAGTAAAGTAAAGTAAAGTAAAGTAATAAGTAAAGTAAAGTAAAGTAAAGTAAAGTAAAGTAATAAGTAAAGTAAAGTAAAGATAAGTAAAGTAAAGTAAAGTAAAGTAAAGTAAAGTAAAGTAAAGTAAAGTAAAGTAATAAGTAAAGTAAAGTAAAGTAAAGTAAAGTAAAGTAAAGTAATAAGTAAAGTAAAGTAAAGATAAGTAAAGTAAAGATAAGTAAAGTAAAGTAAAGTAAAGTAAAGTAAAGTAAAGTAATAAGTAAAGTAATAAGTAAAGTAATAAGTAAAGTAAAGTAAAGTAAAGTAAAGTAAAGTAAAGATAAGTAAAGTAAAGTAATAAGTAAAGTAAAGTAAAGTAAAGTAAAGTAAAGTAAAGTAAAGTAAAGTAAAGTAAAGTAAAGTAAAGAAACAGAGAACAGAACAAAGAGAATTAAACTTAGAAACACAAACCTGTGGTGAAAGAGTCAGACATGTTTCCTCCTGATCGTTGTCTGTGTGTGTGTGTGTGTGTGTGTGTGTGTGTGTGTGTGCGTGCGTGTCTGTGTCTGTGTGTGTGTGTGTGCGTGTGTGTGTGTTTCACTTCACTGAGATTCTTCAGTTTAATAATTAATGACTTTAACAACACGGTCAAACTTCACACACTGATTATCACATGATGTCATCTGTCAAACTGTGTCTTTGTACACGTTTGTGTCTTTGTACACATGTAAACACACACGTTTGTGTCTTTGTACACATGTAAACACACGTTTGTGTCTTTGTACACATGTAAACACACATTTGTGTCATTGTACACGTTTGTGTCTTTGTACACACTTTTGTGTCTTTGTACACATGTAAACACATGTTCAGGTCAAAGGTCAAAGGTAGTAAACAGAGGCTGAGTCAGTGCAGTGCAGGCTGCAGCCTGTAGGAGGCGCTGACAGAACAGTGAACTGATATGACAGCTGTGATCATGATGATGACAGAAGCAGCAGAGCAGGAATGTGTCCTACAGGACGAGACACGTCCACATGTCTCCTGTCAGAGGACAGAATGTGTCCTACAGGACGAGACACGTCTCCTGTCAGAGGACATGAAGACAGTCAGAGCAGAGAGACGCTCAGAGCTCAGAGGACATGAGAGGATACAGAGGCATCAAGTACACACTCTTTATCTGCTGCTACGTCCTCTGGGTGAGTGTCTGTCCACACTGTCTCTGTGTCTGTCCACTCTGTGTCTGTCTCTGTGTCTGTCTCTGTGTCTGTCTCTGTGTCTGTCTCTGTCCACTCTGTGTCTGTGTCTGTCTCTGTGTCTCTGTCCACTCTGTGTCTGTCCACACTGTCTCTGTCCAAACTGTCTCTGTGTCTGTCCACTCTGTGTCTATCCAAATTGTCCAAAGTGTCTCTGTCGTGGACTTTAATCTGGTTCACGTTCAGGCGACGATGATGATGATGATGATGATGATTATGATGATGATGATGATGATGATGTCACAGAAGAAGAATGTGTGTGTGTGTGTGTCCATGTATTACTGATGTTGTGGGGACATAAACCTGTCTTGTCTCCCTTGTGGGGACAAAAATCAAGTCCTCATAACATAAATGCCTACATGTTAAAGTGAAGACTTGATTTAAGGTTAGGGTTAGGTCGTGATAATGGTGTGTGTGTGTGTGTGTGTGTGTGTGTGTGTGTGTGTGTGTAGGTCGTCAGCTTCATCCTCATCACTGTAGGCGTCTACGCTAAAGTGGCCAAAGAGAAAGGTCAGTTCATCTGAAACACATGAAGTCAGCCTTTAATGTCACCTCCTGACCTGTGTGTGTGTGTGTGTGTGTGTGTGTGTGTGTGTGTGTGTGTGTGTGTGTGTGTGTGTAGATGTGGTGGACACGCTGACCTTTGACCCCGCTCTGCTGCTCATCACCGTGGGTTCCACCATGTTCCTCATCACGTTCCTCGGATGTTTCGGAGCGCTGCGTAACACCACCTGTCTGCTGAAGATGGTATGACCCGTCACTGACCGCCACTGAACGCAGTGGGTGTGGCCTGGAGACCACGCCCACTCTGTCGTGTGTGTTTTTTCATTCATGTTCCTCCTCACCGTGTCCTCCTGCAGTTCCTCGGGATCCTGGTGCTGATCCTGGTTTTGCAGATCGCCGCCGGAGTGGTCGGATACGTCTTCACCGACATGGTAACGTCTCACAGCTGAGGAGACAGGAAGTGACATCACAGCTAATTAATGATGAAGTTCAACGATACAAGAGTTAGCATCAAAATGGATTTACATGAAGAACCAGAACCTTGAGATGTCCAGGTCTGAGACCGTCCAGGTCCAGGCCTGAGACCGTCCAGGCCCGAGACCGTCCAGGTCTGAGATTGTCCAGGTCCAGGCCTGAGGCTGTCCAGGCCTCAGACTGTCCAGGCCTGAGACCATCCAGGTCCAGGCCTGAGGCTGTCCAGGCCTCAGACTGTCCAGGCCTGATACCATCCAGGTCCAGGCCTGAGATCGTCCAGGTCCAGGCCTCAGACTGTCCAGGCCTGAGATCGTCCAGGTCCAGGCCTGAGGCTGTCCAGGCCTCAGACTGTCCAGGCCTGATACCATCCAGGTCCAGGCCTGAGGCTGTCCAGGCCTCAGACTGTCCAGGCCTGATACCATCCAGGTCCAGGCCTGAGATCGTCCAGGTCCAGGCCTCAGACTGTCCAGGCCTGAGATCGTCCAGGTCCAGGCCTCAGACTGTCCAGGCCTGAGACTGTCCAGGTCTGAGGCTGTCCAGGCCTGAGGCTGTCCAGGCCTGAGACTGTCCAGGCCTGAGACTGTCCAGGCCTGAGGCTCTCCAGGTCTGAGGCTGTCCAGGCCTGAGACCGTCCAGGTCTGAGATCGTCCAGGTCCAGGCCTGATACCGTCCAGGTCCAGGCCTGATACCGTCCAGGCCTGATACCGTCCAGGCCTGATACCGTCCAGGCCTGATACCGTCCAGGCCTGAGGCTGTCCAGGCCTGAGATCGTCCAGGTCTCAGGCCCCAGACTGTCCAGGCCTGACACTGTCCCGGCCTGATACCGTCCAGGTCTGAGGCTGTCCAGGCCTGAGACCGTCCAGGTCTGAGATCGTCCAGGTTCAGGCCTGAGACCGTCCAGGTCTGAGATCGTCCAGGTCCAGGCCTGATACCGTCCAGGTCTGAGACTGTCCAGGCCTGAGATCGTCCAGGTCCAGGCCTGAGGCTGTCCAGGCTTGATACCGTCCAGGTCTGAGACCTCGGGTCATGGACCTGAACTCACTCAGACTGTTGTTCAGGTGATGGAGAGGACGGAGAAGCTGATGATGAAGACCATTGTCCGCTACAGAGAAGACCGGGACCTGGAGAACGCCATTGACTTCATCCAGAAGAAGGTACTGGACCAGGTCTTTTCTTCTGCAGGTCTTTGTGTCCTTGGTGAAAAGGTTGTGACAGGTTCTGGTCTCTGTAGTTTCAGTGCTGTGGAGTCCAGATGTACAAAGACTGGTCTCATAACGTCTACTTTAACTGTTCAGAGGACAATCCCAGTCTGGAGACATGTGGTGTCCCCTTCTCCTGCTGCGTCCACCTGCAGAACCAGGTCAGAACATCACAAAGTCATGTTGTAGAGGCGGAGCTAGAGGCGGAGCTAACATGCTAACAGTTAGCTGTGTTTCCCTTCAGACGGTGTTAAACACCATGTGTGGTTATGAGATGCAGCATCAGGACGAGACTTCAGCCGCTCAACACGTCTTCACCGTCGGCTGTTTGGACAAAATCGTCTCCTGGGCCAAGAACAACCTGCTGCTGGTGGCAGGACTGACCGCAGGTCTGCTGCTGCTGGAGGTAACAGGGACAACATGTCCACATGTCCACAGCATGTCCACAACACGTCCACTGCATGTCCACATGTCCACAGCATGTCCACAACATGTCCACAACATGTCCACAGCATGTCCACAACATGTCCACTGCATGTCCACAACATGTCCACAACATGTCCACAACATGTCCACAACATGTCCACATGTCCACAGCATGTCCAGTCTCATCTCGTCTTGTCCCTGGTCTTGTCCCTGGTCTTGTCTCTGATCCCTGGTCTCTGATCCCTGGTCTCTGATCCCTGGTCTCTGATCCCTGGTCTCTGGTCTCTGGTCCCTGGTCCCTGGTCCCTGGTCCCTGGTCCCTGGTCTCTGGTCCCTGATCTGGTCTCTGGTCTCTGGTCTCTGGTCTCTGGTCTCTGGTCTCTGGTCTCTGATCTGGTCTCTGGTCTCTGATCCCTGGTCTCTGGTCTCTGATCCCTGATCCCTGATCCCTGATCCCTGATCCCTGATCTGGTCTCTGGTCTTTGGTCTCTGGTCTCTGGTCTCTGGTCTCTGGTCTCTGATCCCTGATCCCTGATCCCTGATCTGGTCTCTGGTCTTTGGTCTTTGGTCTCTGGTCTCTGGTCTCTGGTCTCTGGTCCCTGGTCTCTGGTCTCTGGTCTGATCTCTGATCCCTGGTCTCTGGTCTCTGGTCTCTGATCCCTGGTCTCTGGTCTGGTCTCTGGTCTCTGATCCCTGGCCTGGTCTCTGGTCTCTGGTCTCTGGTCTCTGGTCTCTGGTCTCTGATCCCTGGTCTCTGGTCTCTGATCCCTGATCCCTGATCCCTGATCCCTGATCTGGTCTCTGGTCTTTGGTCTCTGGTCTCTGGTCTCTGGTCTCTGGTCTCTGGTCTCTGATCCCTGGTCTCTGGTCTCTGATCCCTGATCCCTGATCCCTGATCCCTGATCCCTGATCTGGTCTCTGGTCTTTGGTCTCTGGTCTCTGGTCTCTGGTCTCTGGTCTCTGGTCTCTGGTCTCTGATCTCTGATCCCTGGTCTCTGGTCTCTGATCCCTGGTCTCTGGTCTGATCTCTGGTCTCTGATCTGGTCTCTGATCCCTGGTCTCTGGTCTCTGGTCTGGTCTCTGGTCTCTGATCCCTGGCCTGGTCTCTGGTCTCTGATCCCTGGCCTGGTCTCTGGTCTCTGGTCTCTGGTCTCTGGTCTCTGATCCCTGGCCTGGTCTCTGGTCTCTGGTCTCTGATCCCTGGCCTGGTCTCTGGTCTCTGATCCCTGATCCGGTCTCTGGTCTCAGGTCTGTATGATGGCTCTTGCTGCTGCTCAGATTTCCTGGATAAAGAAAGTCAGAAGACAACAGAAGGACAAAGACAAAGACAGACAGTGGGACAGGAAGGACAGTCTCTGGTATCCTGCGTTTGCCAACTTTGACGAGGACGAGTGAGACGTTTGGTTTGAGGACAGATGAGGACACACGAGGACACATGAGGACACACAAGGACACATGAGGACACACAAGGACACACGAGGACACACAAGGACAGATGAGGACAAATGAGGACACACAAGGACACACGAGGACACAAGAGGACACAAGAGGACACATGAGGACACATGAGGAGACACGAGGACAGATGAGGACACACAAGGACACATGAGGACAGATGAGGACACATGAGGACAGATGAGGAGACGTGAGGACAGGTGAGGACACATGAGGACACACAAGGACAGATGAGGACAGATGAGGACAGATGAGGAGACATGAGGACAGATGAGGACACACAAGGACAGATGAGGACAGATGAGGACAGATGAGGAGACATGAGGACAGATGAGGACACATGAGGACACACAAGGACACATGAGGAGACATGAGGACACATAAGAACACATGAGGACACACGAGGAGACATGAGGACACATAAGAACACATGAGGACACACGAGGACACATGAGGACACACGAGGACATGTGAAGAGAATGAACCTTGTGTTTTATGAACTCATAAAAACTTTATCATGATAATAAATAAATTGACAGAATAATCTCTGACTGATGAACTTAATCTCAGATTAATAATCTGTATATGTTAGTGTTTGTTTGAGCGCAGTGACACAACGTGTCCACACGAGGCAGCAGAAGACCTTTGGTGTGGCAGAGTGAGCTCCTCATTAATCCACTAACGTGAGGGTGAAGCTGCACGAGACTGAGACACGAGACACAGATTACTGATAATCCTAGAGATTAAAGTCACTGTGAAGACATGAGGACAGAGGGACAGAGGGACAACACTGAGGGACAGAGGGACACACACACACACACACACAGACACACACTCACCCCCTCACACACACTCTCACACACTCTCACACACACACACACACACACACACACACACACACACACACACACACACACACACACACACACACACTCACACCCCCCCACACACACACTCACACACACACTCTCTCACACTCTCACACACACACACACACACACACTCACACTTTCTCACACACACAAACACACACACATTCTTGTACTTGCTGCATACTGAGGACCAGCATTTCCACTTTATAAATCACCACAATTACAAATATCTACTTCATGAATGACATCTACAAAGAACTACTGGTTGCAGTACAATAAAATGTCTGCAGGTGGAGCCCCAGAGCAAAAAGGGCTGGAAAACTTTTTTGATTTTTGATTTTTTTTTTGGGTCCAAATTTTGATAAAAATGTCATAATATACTGTCGTCCAATATTTGAAAAAAATCTTTGACAGAAACATTTTGGTCAAAAATTTGGCCCAAAATTTGAAAAAAAAAATTTGACCCCAATTTTTGGTCCAAAATTTGAAAAAAATCTGACAAAAAAATGTGGTCCAAGATTTGACAAAAAAAATTTTTTACCCAAAATGTTTGGTCCAAAATTTGACAAAAACGTCATACTATACTATGTCATCCAAAATTTGAAAAAAAAATAGAAAAAAAAAATTTGGTCCAAATTTTGACAAAAAAATTTGGTCCAAAATTTTGACAAAAAAAATTGGTACAAAATTCTGACAAAAAAAAAAATTGGTACAGAATTTGACAAAAAAAAATTGACCCAAAATTTGACAAAAACGTATAGCATGTTATAGCATCCTAAGGAAGTGATTTGAATGAAAACAAAGTGAGGACCGGCCAATATGTCCTCACTCCGTAAAAATGACCTCACTTTGTTGGTTAAAAACCCTCACTGGTCCTCAGTATGCCGCAAGTACAAGAACACACACACACACACACACACACACACACACACACACACACACACACACACTTTGTCTCATCTGGAACAGAAAAATCACCAAATCAATCGACCTACTTCACTAAGCTAAGAGTGCTCGGGGAACAACAGCGCCCCCTTTGTTTTTTGCACCGTGGTTTTTTTTTGTTTGTGGGCGGGCCTTAGGAAGCTGCCTGCTGATTGGCTACTGAGGTTTAGCGCAACAGCTCAAAGGAGCAGAAGTCGTCGCTGTCTGTCTGCAAACTCGTTCTCCGTCAACACCTGACTAAATAATCTGACTAATTAATCTGACTAATTAATCTGACTAAATAATCTGACTAAATAATCTGACTAAATAATCTGACTAAATAATCTGACTAAATAATCTGACTAAATAATCTGACGTTTATAATCTGACAAATGTTAGATATTTATAATTCTGTTGTCAGATGTTGACGAGGAACGAGTCTGTCCGCCCACTGCTCCATAGACCCCCACAAACTACCACTAAACCAACTACTAATCTACTAATACTACTAAATTACTAAAACTACCAGTAAAACTACTAAATTACTAAAACTACCAGTAAAACTACTAATACTACTAAATTACAAAAACTACTAAAACTACCAGTAAAACTACTAAACTACTAAAACTACTAATACTACTAAATTACTAAAACTACTAGAACTACCAGTAAAACTACTAAACCACCAAAACTACGAAAACTACTAAGACATAAAAAAATAGCGAAACTACTAAAACTACTAAAACCACTAAACTACCAGTAAAATTACTTAAACTAATAAACCAAACTAGTAAAACTGCTATACTAAAACTAATAAACTACTAAAACTACCAAACTAGTAAAACTGCTAAACTACTAAAACTAATAAACTACTAAAACTACCAAACTAGTAAAACTGCTTAACTACTCAAACTATTAAACTACTAAAACCATCAAACTAGTAAAACTACCAGTAAAACTACTAAACTACTAATACTACTAAATTACTAAAACTACTAGAACTACCAGCAAAACTACTAAACCACCAAAACTACGAAAACTACTAAGACAAAAAAATAGCAAAACTACTAAACTACCAGTACAATGACTAAAACTACTGAAACTACTAAAACTAATAAAACCACCAAACTACTAAAACTATTAAACTACTGAAACTACAAAACTACCAGTAAAATTACTTAAACTAATAAACTACTAAAACTACCAAACTAGTAAAACTGCTAAACTACTAAAACTAATTAACGACTAAAACTACCAAACTAGTTAGACTGCTAAACTACTAAAACTACCAAACTAGTAAAACTGCTAAACTACTAAAACTAATTAACGACTAAAACTACCAAACTAGTAAAACTGCTAAACTACTAAAACTAATTAACGACTAAAACTACCAAACTAGTAAAACTGCTAAACTACTAAAACTACCAAACTAGTAAAACTGCTAAACTACTAAAACTAATTAACGACTAAAACTGCTAAACTACTAAAACTAATAAACTACTAAAACTACCCAACTAGTAAAACTGCTTAACTACTCAAACTATTAAAACCACCAAACTAGTAAAATTACTAAACTACCAGTAAAACAACTAAACTACTAAAACTACCAGTAAAACTACGACTAAAAACCTAGAAATAAATAAAGAGAGAGGGAAATACTGAAATAGTGAAGGAAGAAAATATCATAAATATGTTTTTTTTGTTTGTTTTTACTGTAAATGTAAATGATCATCCTAATGTCCAGATAAGTAATATTGTTTTTCTTACACATATTTAATCCTTATTTCCTGATCCTTGTATTTTCTAACTTGTTGTTGTTTTTATCTGCTGTGAAAGGACGATCTTATCTCATCGATACTCAGGGACAAAGATAACAAAGATATTTATGACGTTTTATGTTTTTATTTAAATCACTTTGTTTCATTACAATCTCAAACCTGGATTAAATAATCTGGTTGATTAAAACAAACTCCACAGAACATGATGATTTACTACAATAATCTAGAATGTATAGATACTTATTTCTTATGTCTTTAAATCACTTTGACAGAAAAGAAAAGAACAAATCATGATGATGATGATGATGATGAAGAGTTCTATCACAGAGACACATGTTACATGTGATTATAGAGACAACAACAAACTCAAGGACACGCCCACACTGTTTGATTGACAGCAGAGTTGAACTCACTGCTCCTGAAAGAACTCAAGTCTATTTGAGTTTACACAACTCAGCTGTGGATCCAGGTGGATCATAAACAGAGACTCCAGCATAGAGAGGCTGAGTAAACGTGGTCTGGACTCTGTGGATCAGAGTCATGGTGTCAGAGACTCTGTAGAAGGACAGAAGACCTGCTCTGTGGTCCAGGTAAACTCCCACTCTGGAGACGACAACATCTGAGACTTTAGTCACGATGCTGTTGTGTCGAAAATAACAAATGTTTTGGTCACAATCTAAAGACCAAGATTTGCCATTGAATCCAAAAAAACATTCATCTGAACTCCCTGATCTGCTGATGTTCTTGTACGTCACTGCTACACTAACTCCTTCTCCTGTCCACTCCACCTCCCAGTAACAACGTCCTCTCAGACTCTCTTTACTCAGGACCTGATAATAATAAGTGAATCTGTCTGTGTGATCAGGATAAGACTGATCTTCCTTCATCAATGTCACTTTTCTGTTTCCCTCAGATAAAAACAGACGTTTGTTTACTGTGTTTAGATCCAGTTTGATTTCCTGTGAATATCTGAAGAACTCAGCTCTGGTCTTTGGTTCTGGTGTCAGTAAAACATCTGCTTCATCCACAGCCAGTGAGATGTTTGTCCACGTCTGGGTCAGGACGTCCTTCAGTAGATCTCTGAGCTTCACCACAGCTGCTGTCACGTCCTCAAAGTGTCTCAGAGGACGGACGTTGATGGTGGACGAGTGTGTAGATGGACTGAGTGCTGACAGTGAGCCGTAGTTGAGGAGAAACTGGTTGTGGTCGTGTGTGAGTGAGAGCTGCTTCAGTTCAGCTTCTCTCTTCTTCAGCTCAGTCTTCTCCTGCTCAAGCTTCTTCTCAGCGTCTCTGACTCGACTCACTTCAGTTTCCTTCTTGGATCTGATCTGCTGCTTCACCTCAGAGTGTTTTTTCTGCAGGAGATTCATCGTCTCAGTGAAGACCTCGTCTGTGTCCTTCTCAGCTTTATCAGCAGAGACAGTGAGGTCCTTCACCTCCTGTTGAAGCACCTTCACGTCTCTGTCTATGTCCTGGACTCTCTGCTGGACTTCTTCTTGACTCAGATCCAGCTCTCTCTGCTTCTCCTTCCTCTCTGCTGCAGCTGTGACTGTGTCGTGGTCTTTGTGTTGGTCCACAGAGCAGAGATAACAGATACACTGCTGATCAGTGCGGCAGAACATCTTCATCACCTCGTCGTGATGAGGGCAGATGTTCTCCTGGAGGTTCTTGGAGGGCTCCACCAGCTTGTGTCTCTTAAATGCAGGTGATTGATGATGAGGCTGGAGATGTTCCTCACAGTAAGAGGCCAAACAATCCAAACAGGACTTGAGAGCTTTCAGTTTCCTCCCAGTGCAGACGTCACAGGCCACATCTTCAGCTCCAGCATAGCAGTGATGAGCAGGAGCAGCGTGGAGTCCAGTCTTCTTCAGCTCCTCCACTAACTCTGCTAACATGGTGCTTTTCTTCAGGTCAGGCCTCGGTGTGAAGGCCTCTCTACACTGAGGACAGCTGTAGATCCTCTTCACGTCCTCTGTGTCCCAGTGGTCTTTAATACAGTTCATACAGAAGCTGTGTCCACAGCTCAGAGTCACCGGATCCTTCAGAAGATCCAAACAGATGGAACAAGAGATAGTTTCTCTCTGCAGCTGAACTCCTGCCTGCGCCATTTCACCGTCTGACTTTCTCTTTCTCACAAGAGGAACCAGCTTGAGCTTGTTTGTTGCAGTGGGCGGAGCCTGTCGGCTCCTCCTCCTCTGGTCAAAGAGCAGATGTGATAGGCTGGTGGTGAGGAGCAGGAAGTGTGAGCTCAGTGTGGAGCAGTGGAGTGAACTTTGTATGTAGTGACGCTCCATGATCACAGATAAACACACAGACCTGTTTGTCTGTCCTCAACACACCAAAGAGTGGGAAGATTTCTGCTTCCTCACGACATTTTAGTGCAAGAGTTTGTTTTGTTCTGGACACTTTTGACGAGTAAACATTGAATTATAGACACTTTTGAGTAGTAAAAACTGAATTATGGACATTATTGACGAATAAAAACTGAATTATAGACACTTTAAAGGAGTACAAACTGAATTATGGACATTTATGAGTAGTAAAAACTGAATTATGGACATTTTTGAGTCGTAAAAACTGAATTATGGACATTTTTGAGTCGTAAAAACGGAATTATGGACATTTTTGAGTCGTAAAAACTGAATTATGGACATTTTTGAGTCGTAAAAACGGAATTATGGACATTTTTGAGTCGTAAAAACTGAATTATGGACATTTTTGAGTCGTAAAAACTGAATTATGGACATTTTTGACTAATGAAAACTGAATTATGGACATTTTTGACTAATAAAAACTGAATTATGGACATTTATGAGTAGTAAAAACTGAATTATGGACATTTTTGACTAATAAAAACTGAATTATGGACATTTATGAGTCGTAAAAACTGAATTATGGACATTTTTGAGTCGTAAAAACTGAATTATGGACATTTTTGAGTCGTAAAAACTGAATTATGGACATTTTTGAGTCGTAAAAACTGAATTATGGACATATTTGACTAATAAAAACTGAATTATGGACATTTTTGAGTCGTAAAAACTGAATTATGGACATTTTTGAGTAGTAAAAACTGAATTATGGACATTTTTGACTAATAAAAACTGAATTATGGACATTTATGAGTCGTAAAAACTGAATTATGGACATTTTTGAGTCGTAAAAACTGAATTATGGACATTTTTGAGTCGTAAAAACTGAATTATGGACATTTTTTGAGTCGTAAAAACTGAATTATGGACATTTTTGACTAATAAAAACTGAATTATGTACATTTTTGAGTCGTAAAAACTGAATTATGGACATTTTTGAGTCGTAAAAACTGAATTATGGACATTTTTGACTAATAAAAACTGAATTGTGGACATTTTTGAGTAGTAAAAACTGAATTATGGACATTTTTGAGTAGTAAAAACTGAATTATGGACATTTTTGACTAATAAAAACTGAATTATGGACATTTTTGAGTCGTAAAAACTGAATTATGGACATTTTTGACTAATAAAAACTGAATTATGGACATTTTTGACTAATTGAAACTGAATTATGGACATTTTTGTGTAGTAAAAACTGAATTATGGACATTTTTGACTAATTAAAACTGAATTATGGACATTTTTGAGAAATAAAAACTGAATTATGGACATTTTTGAGTAGTAAAAACTGAATAATGGACATTTTTGAGTAGTAAAAACTGAATTTTGGAAATTTTTGACTAATGAAAACTGAATTATGGACATTTTTGACTAATAAAAACTGAATTACGGACATTTTTGACTAATAAAAACAGAATTATGGACATTTTTGACTAATGAAAACTGAATTACGGACATTTTTGACTAATGAAAACTGAATTATGGACATTTTTGACTAGCAACAACAGAATTATGGACATTTTTCATGAAAAAGAACGGAATTATGGACATTTATGAGTAGAAACAACAGAATTACGGACATTTTTGACTAATAAATACTGAATACGGACATTTTTGACTAATAACAACTGAATTATGGACATTTTTGACTAATGAAAACTGAATTATGGACATTTTTGACTAATAAAAACTGAATTACGGACATTTTTGACTAATAAAAACTGAATTATGGACATTTTTGACTAATGAAAACTGAATTATGGACATTTAAGACGAATAAAAACTGAATTATGGACATATTTGACTAATGAAAACTGAATTATGGACATTTTTGACTAGCAACAACAGAATTATGGACATTTTTCACGAAAAAGAACGGAATTATGGACATTTATGAGTAGAAACAACAGAATTATGGACATTTTTGACTAATAAATACTGAATTACGGACATTTTTGACTAATAACAACTGAATTATGGACATTTTTGACTAATGAAAACTGAATTATGGACATTTTTGACTAATGAAAACTGAATTATGGACATTTTTGACTAATAAAAACTGAATTACGGACATTTTTGACTAATAAAAACTGAATTATGGACATTTTTGACTAATGAAAACTGAATTATGGACATTTTTGACTAATGACAACTGAATTATGGACATTTAAGACGAATAAAAACTGAATTATGGACATTTTGGACGAATAAAAACCGAATTACGGACATTTTTGACTAATGAAAACTGAATTATGGACATTAACGAACATTTTTGACTAGTAACAACAGAAAAATCTAAAACTTTAGTTAAATACAGTTCAAACTATTAAAATAACAACATGACAGACAAACTATTGTTTTTCACTTAAATCGTCGCTTTAAAACATTAATTGCACTTCGCTAACATTAAAACGAGGGTTTGTTTTTCACCTCGGGTTGATTTTTATTCTCATTTAAAACAGAAACGTCTCATGAAATGTCTTCTTTAAATCACCGTTACGAAGCGGAAGTGACTCAAACACCGTTAAACCGCTGCTGGCGCTAGTGTTAGCATTAGCATGACAACGCGAAAAAGCGCGTGGAAATGTTGACGTTTTAAACGCGATAAAGTGAGAAAAGTACGAGAGTTACTCACCATCACTGTGACACGCACACGCACACACACACACACACACACACACACACACACTCACACACACATACACACACACACACTCACAAACACACTCACAGACAGACACACACACAATCTCACACACTGTCTCTCACACACACACACACACACTTGTGTTAAAGACAGAATTCAGTTTATTGTTTTAAACAGATTATAATCTAATATGATATAAAAACATCAGTGATGTCATAGATTAACTCAGATTAAGGCAGATTTTGATCATTTATCAGTGATTAAAGGAGCACTTTTTCTTCACTGATGAAGATGATGATGATGATGATGATGTCATTGTTAATCTCTGTGATGATGATGATGATGATGACGATGATGTCATCGTTAAACTCTGTAATTAAACTTTATGAATAATAAAACTATGTAAACATGTCGAAGTAGAGGCTGGAATATGTTCAAGTTATCATCATCATCATCATCATCATCATCATCTTCATCTTCATCTTCATTCCACAGAACCTTTAACAAAACAACAATAAAAACCTAAACACATGACTTCTTCAAATGAAGTCAGAACAAACACACGCCAGCGTGTAGACGAATAAAAGAGGAGAAGAAGAAGAAGAAGATGAGGAAGAGGAGGAAGAGGAAGAGGAAGAGGAAGAGGAAGAGCACCTGGATCATCTCTGCTTCTCCTCCTGGTTCTCTGTTCCTCACTGAGGAACATGGATGACAACATTGAGGCTGATAACTGAGCACCTGCTGGCCTCCAGGGGAACTGCAAGCTGTCTCCAGTGTCCTCAGGTGTCTCCAGTGTCCTCCTGAAACCACAGGTGAGTGGAGACACTAGCTCCGCCCACAGAGTGGAGACACTAGCTCCACCCACAGAGTGGAGACACTAGCTCCGCCCACAGAGTGGAGACACTAGCTCCGCCCACAGAGTGGAGACACTAGCAGGGGGCGCTGTGTCTGAACATGTGGAAAGTCAACGTCCCTGCGCCCCCCGGTGGCCAAAGAGAGGATGAACACAGTCTTTCGCCTCATGTGGACACATATGAAACCTTTGTCTTATTATGGTCTGTCCTTTATACCACAGATGATCACCATGACAACCATCATGAGACCATGTGGCTCACATGATGTCCTTCTGTCCACGTCTGTCCACGTCTGTCCTCGTCTGTCCACGTCTGTCCACGTCTGTCCTCGTCTGTCCCCGTCTGTCCACATCTGTCCTCTTCTGTCCACCGTCTGTCCACGTCTGTCCACGTCTGTCCACGTCTGTCCCCGTCTGTCCACATCTGTCCACCGTCTGTCCACGTCTGTCCCCGTCTGTCCACATCTGTCCTCTTCTGTCCACCGGCTGTCCACGTCTGTCCCCGTCTGTCCACATCTGTCCTCGTCTGTCCACATCTGTCCCCGTCTGTCCTCGTCTGTCCTCGTCTGTCCACGTCTGTCCCCGTCTGTCCACATCTGTCCTCTTCTGTCCACCGTCTGTCCTCGTCTGTCCACATCTGTCCTCGTCTGTCCACGTCTGTCCACGTCTGTCCTCGTCTGTCCTCGTCTGTCCTCGTCTGTCCACGTCTGTCCCCGTCTGTCCACATCTGTCCTCTTCTGTCCACCGTCTGTCCTCGTCTGTCCACATCTGTCCTCGTCTGTCCACGTCTGTCCACGTCTGTCCACGTCTGTCCCCGTCTGTCCACGTCTGTCCACATCTGTCCTCTTCTGTCCACCGTCTGTCCTCGTCTGTCCACATCTGTCCACGTCTGTCCACGTCTGTCCACGTCTGTCCACGTCTGTCCACGTCTGTCCACGTCTGTCCTCATCTGTCCCCGTCTGTCCACATCTGTCCTCTTCTGTCCACCGTCTGTCCCCGTCTGTCCTCGTCTGTCCACGTCTGTCCTCGTCTGTCCACGTCTGTCCTCGTCTGTCCTCGTCTGTCCACGTCTGTCCACATCTGTCCTCGTCTGTCCTCGTCTGTCCACGTCTGTCCACATCTGTCCTCGTCTGTCCTCGTCTGTCCTCGTCACACCTGACAGATGTTGTAGTAGACGGTGTGGGCGTGTCCCTCGGCCGTGTCGTGGGCGTGTTTGTCGGCGTGGAGCTCGGTCATGGGGACGTGGACGCTGTGAGGCGTTTGTGTTCCGTAGGACGGGACAGACTGGAGACAAAAGACACAGGGACACACAGGTGTTATAGCGCCCCACAGTGGTGACCTGACACAGGGACACACAGGCGTTATAGCGCCCCACAGTGGTGACCTGACACAGGGACACACAGGTGTTATAGCGCCCCACAGTGGTGACCTGACACAGGGACACACAGGTGTTATAGCGCCCCACAGTGGTGACCTGACACAGGGACACACAGGTGTTATAGCGCCCCACAGTGGTGACCTGACACAGGGACACACAGGTGTTATAGCGCCCCACAGTGGTGACCTGACACAGGGACACACAGGTGTTATAGCGCCCCACAGTGGTGACCTTTGTGCTTTAATGACGCTGATGAGGAAACAGAGTGTATTGACACTGACCCTCAGCTCTAATCTCTAATCTAATCTAAGCTGAGTGAGCTGAAGCAGCTCAGAGGTGAAGAGGAAACATTTGTGTTTCCAGGAATCAACTCTGCTTAAAATCTTTAAAAAGAAAAATCACCCTTTCTCTAGTAAAGTGTTGTAATGTGTTGTAAAGTGTTGTAAAGTGTTGTAAAGTATTGTAAAGTGTGCTAAAGTGTTGTACAATGTTGTAGTAACGTGTGATAAAGTGTGGAGAGTTGTGGGAATCAACAAAAAAAATCTTTAAAAAGAAAAATCACCCTTTCTCCAGTAAAGTGTTGTAAATTGTTGTAAAGCGTTGTAAAGTGTCGTAAAGTGTCGTAAAATGTTGTGGTTAAGTGTTGTAAAGTGTCGTAAAAAAATTTCTGGTAAAGTGTTGTAAAGTGTGGTCAAGTGTCGTAATATGTGCTGGTAAAGTGTTGTAAAGTGTTGTAAAGCGTTGTCAAGTGTTGTAAAGTGTCATAAAATGTTGTGGTAAAGTGTGGTTAAGTGTTGTAAAGCGTTGTAAAGTGTGGTCAAGTGTCGTAAAATGTGCTGGTAAAGTGTGGTTAAGTGTGGTTAAGTGTTGTAAAAGCGTTGTAAAGTGTGGTCAAGTGTCGTAAAATGTGCTGGTAAAGTGTTGTAAAGTGTTGTAAAAGCGTTATAAAGTGTTGTAAAGCGTTGTCAAGTGTTGTAAAGTGTCGTAAAAAAATGTTGTGGTAAAGTGTGGTTAAGTGTCGTAAAATGTGGTAAAAAGTGTCGTAAAATGTTGTAAAGTGTGGTAAAATGTTGTGGTAAAGTGTTGTAAAGTGTTGTAAAGTGGGGTAAATTCCTGTTCCACTTCTCTTCCTCTGTGTCTCAGCAGCAGGGGGCGCTCACAGCACAGTCAGCTCAGAACCTTAACAACCACACTTTATCATTTGAACTATCCCTTTAAGTTAAGTTTTTTTCAGGTCGCCTGTCACTCGTCCTGTGACCTTTGACCTCTGTTTTTACCTTTCCAGTGTTGCTGAGAGGGAAATCTTTGCGGCACAAGTGAGCGATGATTCCTGCAGCCAGAGCGTCTCCGAGGACATTGATCATGGTCCTAAATCTGTCTCTGCAAAGACAGAGGACACAAGGACATAAGGACACAGGGACACAAGGACACAGGGACACAAGGACACAAGGACACAAGAACACAAGAACACAAGAACACAAGAACACAAGAACACAAGGATACAAGGACATAGGGACACAAGGACACAAGGACACAAGGACACAGGGACACAAGGACACAAGGACATAGGGACACAGGGACACAAGGATACAAGGACATAGGGACACAAGGACACAGGGACACAAGGACACAAGGACACAGGGACACAAGGACACAAGGATACAAGGACATAGGGACACAAGGGACACAGGGACACAAGGGACACAGGGACACAGGGACACAAGGACATAAGGACACAAGAACACAAGAACACAAGGATACAAGGACATAGGGACACAAGGACACAGGGACACAGGGACACAAGGAAACAAGGACACAAGGACATAAGGACACAAGAACACAAGAACACAAGGATACAAGGACATAGGGACACAAGGACACAGGGACACAGGGACACAAGGACACAAGGACATAAGGACACAAGAACACAAGAACACAAGGATACAAGGACATAGGGACACAAGGACACAGGGACACAAGGGACACAAGGATACAAGGACATAGGGACACAAGGACACAAGGACATAAGGACACAGGGGCACAAGGACACAAGGACACAAGAACACAAGGATACAAGGACATAGGGACACAAGGACACAAGGACACAGGGACACAAGGACACAAGGACATAGGGACACAAGGATACAAGGACATAGGGACACAAGGACACAGGGACACAAGGACACAGGGACACAAGGACACAAGGATACAAGGACATAGGGACACAAGGGACACAGGGACACAAGGACACAGGGACACAAGGACATAAGGACACAAGAACACAAGAACACAAGGATACAAGGACATAGGGACACAAGGACACAAGGACACAGGGACACAAGGACACAAGGACATAAGGACACAAGAACACAAGAACACAAGGATACAAGGACATAGGGACACAAGGACACAAGGACACAGGGACACAAGGACATAGGGACACAAGGGACACAAGGATACAAGGACATAGGGACACAAGAACACAAGGACACAGGGCCACAAGGACACAAGAACACAAGGACATAAGGACACAGGGACACAAGGACACAAGAACACAAGAACACAAGGATACAAGGACATAGGGACACAAGGACACAAGGACACAAGGACATAGGGACACAAGGATACAAGGACATAGGGACACAAGGACACAGGGACACAAGGACACAAGGACACAGGGACACAAGGATACAAGGACATAGGGACACAGGGACACAAGGACACAAGGACACAAGGACACAGGGACACAAGGGACACAGGGACACAAGGATACAAGGACATAGGGACACAAGGACACAGGGACACAAGGACACAAGGACACAGGGACACAAGGATACAAGGATACACAGATACAAGGACATAGGGACACAGGGACACAAGGATACAAGGTCACAAGGTCACAAGGACACAAGGACACAAGGTCACAACATGAGACACGACCACACTTCGACCGCCTTCACGTTACTTACAGGATCCAATCAATGGCTACGATGAGTGTGATGTCATCAGGCGGTAACCCCACTGAGGTCAGGACGATCACCATGGTAACCAGGCCGGCCTGAGGGATCCCTGCTGCTCCGATGCTCGCCGCCGTCGCTGTGATACTGCGAGGACAACACGGGGAAAAGGGGGAGGGGTTTACTGTGACCTTTGACCCCAGACTCAAAAAGCATTTGTCCTCAGTGTCTCACCTGACGGTGAGTGGACATGTGTCTCACCTGATGGTGACCAGCTGACCGAGGTCCAGCTCGTAGTCGTTGACCTGAGCGATGAAGATGGCGGCCACGGCCTCGTAGAGCGCCGTGCCGTCCATGTTGATGGTGGCGCCGACAGGAAGGACGAAGCGAGCGATCTGTCTGTCCACCTGACAGTTCTCTAAGAGACACTTCATGGTGATGGGCAGCGTGGCCGAGCTGAGGACACAAGACAACGCAGTTCAGAAGTGTCCCACAGAGTGGACGCTCACAGACGGACGTGGACACGGACGTGGACACTGACGTGGACACTGACCTGGACGACGTGGCCAGAGCGATGACCATGGCCTGCAGCAGACCGCGGATGTAGGAGAAGGGATTCTTCCTGGTGAGGACAAAGTAGAAGAGGGGGAGGAGGACGAGGCCGTGGACAAAGAGGCCGGCGAGGACGGTGATGCCGTACCAGCCCAGCTTTTTACCCAGAGTGCTCGGGTCCTGCATGTCCAGGATCTTTCCCGCCACCAGGAAAATGATCCCGAACGGGAAGTACCTGAGAGGACAGAGGACAGAGGACAATCTCAGAGGACAGGAGGTCACCTCAGTGGACAGAGGACGATCAGAGAGGACAGAGGACGATCTCAGAGGACAGAGGACGATCTCAGTGGACAAAGGACGATCAGAGAGGACAGAGGACGATCTCAGTGGACAGAGGACGGTCTGAGAGGACAGAGGACGATCTCAGAGGACAGAGGACAATCAGAGAGGACAGAGGACGATCTGTGAGGACAGAGGACGATCTCAGAGGACAGAGGACAATCAGAGAGGACAGAGGACGGTCTGAGAGGACAGAGGACGATCTCAGAGGACAGAGGACAATCAGAGAGGACAGAGGACGATCTGTGAGGACAGAGGACGATCTCAGAGGACAGAGGACAATCAGAGAGGACAGAGGACGATCTGTGAGGACAGAGGACGATCTCAGAGGACGATCTCAGAGGACAGGAGGTCACCTCAGTGGACAGAGGACGATCAGAGAGGACAGAGGACGATCTCAGAGGACAGAGGACGATCTCAGTGGACAAAGGACGATCAGAGAGGACAGAGGACGATCTCAGTGGACAGAGGACGGTCTGAGAGGACAGAGGACGATCTCAGAGGACAGAGGACAATCAGAGAGGACAGAGGACGATCTGTGAGGACAGAGGACGATCTCAGAGGACAGAGGACAATCAGAGAGGACAGAGGACGGTCTGAGAGGACAGAGGACGATCTCAGAGGACAGAGGACAATCAGAGAGGACAGAGGACGATCTGTGAGGACAGAGGACGATCTCAGAGGACAGAGGACAATCAGAGAGGACAGAGGACGATCTGTGAGGACAGAGGACGATCTCAGAGGACGATCTCAGAGGACAGGAGGTCACCTCAGTGGACAGAGGACGATCAGAGAGGACAGAGGACGATCTCAGAGGACAGAGGACGATCTCAGTGGACAAAGGACGATCAGAGAGGACAGAGGACGATCTCAGTGGACAGAGGACGGTCTGAGAGGACAGAGGACGATCTCAGAGGACAGAGGACAATCAGAGAGGACAGAGGACGATCTGTGAGGACAGAGGACGATCTCAGAGGACAGAGGACAATCAGAGAGGACAGAGGACGGTCTGAGAGGACAGAGGACGATCTCAGAGGACAGAGGACAATCAGAGAGGACAGAGGACGATCTGTGAGGACAGAGGACGATCTCAGAGGACAGAGGACAATCAGAGAGGACAGAGGACGATCTGTGAGGACAGAGGACGATCTCAGAGGACGATCTCAGAGGACAGGAGGTCACCTCAGTGGACAGAGGACGATCAGAGAGGACAGAGGACGATCTCAGAGGACAGAGGACGATCTCAGTGGACAAAGGACGATCAGAGAGGACAGAGGACGATCTCAGTGGACAGAGGACGGTCTGAGAGGACAGAGGACGATCTCAGAGGACAGAGGACAATCAGAGAGGACAGAGGACGATCTGTGAGGACAGAGGACGATCTCAGAGGACAGAGGACAATCAGAGAGGACAGAGGACGGTCTGAGAGGACAGAGGACGATCTCAGAGGACAGAGGACAATCAGAGAGGACAGAGGACGATCTGTGAGGACAGAGGACGATCTCAGAGGACAGAGGACAATCAGAGAGGACAGAGGACGATCTGTGAGGACAGAGGACGATCTCAGAGGACAGAGGACGATCTCAGAGGACACAGGACGATCTGTGAGGACAGAGGACGATCAGAGAGGACAGAGGACGATCTCAGAGGACAGAGGACGGTCTGAGAGGACAGAGGACAATCTGAGAGGACAGAGGATGGTCTGAGAGGACAGAGGACAATCTGTGCTCTTTAATCTGCAGAGGTGCTGAAGCTGCAGGGGGAGGAGTCTCCGGCTGTGATGTCATCACCTGTGAGGTCATCAGGTCAAACCCCTCAGAGACACTGAGCGTCCTCTGATGTCCACATGACGCCCGGTGCTGGACGTGTCTTTCACACCTTTTAGCAACAGTTGCTAACATTGCTAACATGATAGCAGAAATAGGACACGCCCCCAAGGGAAGAGGAGGAGGCAGAGGAGGAAGACTCACCAAACAGCGGCGTTTATGATCTTCATCACACACTCGTTGATGCACTGACACACGTTGACCAGCGGGGCGCCTCGTTCTCCCATCCTGCCCAACAACAGACCTGCACACACACACACACACAGTGACTTTGGTGTGAGAGAGTGAGTGACTTTGGTGTGGGAGAGTGAGTGACTTTGGTGTGGGAGAGTGAGTGACTTTGGTGTGAGAGAGTGAGTGACTTTGGTGTGTGAGAGTGAGTGACTGGTGTGGGAGAGTGAGTGACTTTGGTGTGTGAGAGTGAGTGACTTTGGTGTGTGAGAGTGAGTGACTGGTGTGGGAGAGTGAGTGACTTTGGTGTGTGAGAGTGAGTGACTTTGGTGTGGGAGAGTGAGTGACTTTGGTGTGTGAGAGTGAGTGACTTTGGTGTGTGAGAGTGAGTGACTTTGGTGTGGGAGAGTGAGTGACTTTGGTGTGTGAGAGTGAGTGACTTTGGTGTGGGAGAGTGAGTGACTTTGGTGTGGGAGAGTGAGTGACTTTGGTGTGAGTGAGTGACTTTGGTGTGTGAGAGTGAGTGACTGGTGTGGGAGAGTGAGTGACTTTGGTGTGTGAGAGTGAGTGACTTTGGTGTGGGAGAGTGAGTGACTTTGGTTTGGGAGAGTGAGTGACTGGTGTGGGAGAGTGAGTGACTTTGGTGTGGGAGAGTGAGTGACTTTGGTGTGAGTGAGTGAGTGACTTTGGTGTGGCAGAGTGAGTGACTTTGGTGTGTCAGAGTGAGTGACTTTGGTGTGGGAGAGTGAGTGACTTTGGTGTGTGAGAGTGAGTGACTTTGGTGTGAGAGAGTGAGTGACTTTGGTGTGTGAGAGTGAGTGACTTTGGTGTGTGAGAGTGAGTGACTTTGGTGTGGCAGAGTGAGTGAGTGTCCACTCACCCATGGTGGCAGAGAAGATGACGATGCCCAGGACGTTCATCTGTTGGCTACTTCCTGGACTGGTTTTGTAGGTGACCTCTGGGGGCGGAGTCAGCTCCAGGTAAACCGTGCGACCTTTAGGATCATCGTCGTCAGGGATGACGTAGACAAAGTTGGGCTGGACCGTCCTGGTCTGGATTTTGAGGATGGGAACCAGGTCTGTTTTGTACTGGTGAGGAAAAGGGGGTGGAGTTTGTTAGAGGACAGGTGAGGAGCATGATGGGATGTGGTCAGGTGACTTTGTTACCTGCTGAAACGTGGCCTCGATCAGATTAGAGGGAACCATGTTTCTGAGGAGGAAACATCAAAGAGTCAGAGGTCAGGGGTCACGAGGTGAGGGGGCGTGGCTTTGACGGGTCATGTCTTCAGTCAGCTGCTGACTCGTTAATCTGTCACTCACAGGATTACTAAAAATACACCTGAGCAGATTAAAGAGCAGGTGATTTAATCTGTGCATGAGATTATATATGCTGTCAAACACCAACAGTTCTCAGGAGGACCAGGACCAGGACCAAGTCCAGGATCAAGACCAGGACCAGGATCAAGAATAGGACCGGGATCAAGACCAGGATCAAGAACAGGACCAGGGGCCAGTTTCCAACAGGAAAGTAGCACTCTCCCCACACACATAAACACAGCACATATCTGTCTCCACCTTAAACCAGATAAAGACCCCTCACTCCCATCCAGTTACAGGCCAATCTCAGTCATAAATGCAGATCTTAAAATCATCTGCAAAGCCTTAGCGAGGAGACTGGAAAAAATCACCCCCTTCATAATTCACCCAGACCAGACAGGATTTATCAAGGGCAGATACTCAACAAATAATACGCGCAGGCTAATTAATATAGTAGACTATTGCACAATCAATAAACTTGAATCAGCAATTATGTCACTAGACGCAGAAAAACCATTTGATAGAGTAAACTGGAAATTCCTCCTTGCGACAATGGATAAATTTGGATTCAAACAAAACTTTGTCTCCTGGATCAAAATTATTTATAATTCACCCAGTGCCTCAGTCAGGACAAACACTCAAACATCTCCAAACTTCAAGCTCCAGGGAGGCACCAGACAAGGTTGTCCACTCTCCCCTTCACTGCATTGGGGGAGATATGGGAAGACCATTGTGGGTCTATCCCCCATCTTCCCCTCCGGGGGTCTCCGCTCTCCCCCAATATTTTATGGCATATTAGACACTAGGGCTTGGGGGTTGGGGTGGGGCATATCGACAACCGCTGTCAGCAAGCAGCGGGGTGTTGTCGCCTGATCCTCCCCCCAAATTTGTGTGGACCTGGCCGTGGCTTGCCATGACTCCTGGGAAGGGAGATGGTGGACGGCAAGCTGGTCGCTCTGCGGGGGCTGACTTTGGGCACCCTGCCCTGGGTGGATGGTGGGTCCCTATGCCGGGTGGGTGTGGGGTCCACCGTGACAGATCTTTCGGCCTCTGACCCATACCTGTGCGGGGGGGCTTGCCCCGGGCGGATCTGGGACCCTGCTGTCTCCTGTTCCTTGGGGACCCCCGGCTGGGATCCCTACGTGAGCCTCTGCCTGCTCCCCTCTGGGGGGGAAGTCGTGTGGTTGGCTCTGGGGTAGGCTGTTGCCTCCTGCACCCTCTGGGCGGGCTCTGGGCGGGGGGGGATCCAGCTCTGCGGCTCCTGGGTCGGGCGGCTGCGGGTCTCTCCGGGCCCAGGGGGCCGGTGGACACTCCATGTGCCTGGGTTACTGCCGATCTTCCGGGGGGCGGCGACGCGGTTTTCACCACGGATACCCGACCACACCAAGTGACAACCTCCGCACATACTGTACATATACATGGATGCGCGAATGCACAGACATACAGATACACACACAGACAAACTCTGGTTCATGATAGAACCAATATAAACTGATACAACCGTTATAAACAAGATCACCTTTTCTATATGTGGTTGCTAACAAATTCTAATGGTACTGTACTTATACAAATGCATATCAGTGGTATTAATGTAATCGCCCTGCAAACAGCAAATTCTGTTCAACACCAACAGACATGCAGCCAACCATAGTGCATGACCAAGGTACCAGAATCAGGAGGACACTTTTCTCTCATGAGACTGAGAAGATCAACTCTGTCCTAAGTTCACTAACTGTCACAACTGAGACCATGTCCACAGAGGGACGGCCATCAGGACCAGGACCAGAACGTGAACCAGGGAATGGACCTGGTCCTGAACAAGAACCAGAACCAGAATAAGGACATGGACCTGGTCCTGAACCGGATACAGAAACAGAAAATTGGACCAGAACCAGAACGAGGATCAGAGACTGAACCAGGACCAGGACCAGGACCAGGACCAGAACGTGAACCAGGGAATGGACCTGGTCCTGAACAAGAACCAGAACCAGAATAAGGACATGGACCTGGTCCTGAACCGGATACAGAAACAGAAAATTGGACCAGAACCAGAACGAGGATCAGAGACTGAACCAGGACCAGGACCAGGACCAAGACCAAGACCAAGACCAAGATCAGGAGGACACTCTTGTGAGACTCACCTGAGAAGATCCACTCTGTCCTCATCTCACAACTGAGACCACGTCCACAGAGGGACGGCCGTAAAGAACCTGAACCAGGAAATTGGACCCGAACTAGACTTTGACTTGACTGAAACTCAGTTGTTGAGACTCAGACCACGCCCCCTCACGACCACGCCCCCCCTCACAGACCATGTGACTGACCTGATGAGGTCCAGCAGGGCGTCTGCTGAGGTCATGACTGGTCCTCCTCCGAGACGATGACTCTCCATCTCTGTCCCAACACCAGGTTTGATGATGAGGACGAGGACGATCCCGACCACCACCGCGATGAAGGTCGTCCACAGGTAATATGTGACGGTGAGGACGCCCATACGACAACACGCCTTAGACTCCATGGAGGACAGACCGGACATCAGACTGTGGACAGGAGAGGACAGGTGAGGACAGGTGATGTCCTCTGACCTCTGACCCTCAGATTCATGTCTTCATTTGTCTTTAATAAAGTGAGTGAAGACAAACCTGGACGTGATGAGAGGAAGAATGAGCATCTTCAACATCCTCATCAGCAGCTCTCCAGGGAAAGAGAAGTAGATCTTTGCCTGTGAACACATGAACACATGATGAACACATGATGAACACATGATCAACACATGATGAACACATGATGAACACATGAGCACATGAACACATGATAAACACATGATGAACACATGATCAACACATGATGAACACATGAACACATGATGAACACATGATCAACACATGATGAACACATAAACATATGATGAACACATTAACATATGATGAACACATGATGAACACAAACATATGATGAACACATTAACATATGATGAACATATGATGAACACATGATGAACAAATGATGAACACAAACATATGATAAACATGATGCACATGATGAACACATGAACACATGATGAACACATGATGAACACATGAACATATGATGAACACATGAACATATGATGAACACATGAACATATGATGAACACATGAACATATGATGAACACATGAACATATGATGAACACGTGAACATATGATGAACACATGAACATATGATGAACACATGAACATATGATGAACACATGAACATATGATGAACACATGAAAATATGTCGAACACATGAAAATATGATGAACACATGAATGTCAGGTCAACTTCAGAGCCTCAAACACTGTTTGAAGTCATTATTAGTCTGTGTGTGTGTGTGTGTCACTGACCTCACACTGACCTCATTGACACACACACACACACACTCTCTCACACAAACACCACGGTCACACTCACACACACACTCTCTCACACACACACACCACGGTCACACTCACACTCACACACACACACAGTCTCCCTCACTCACACACACACGCACACAGTCTCACACACAGTCTCTCACACACACACACACACACACACACACACTCTCACACACAGAGACACACACACACAGTCTCACACACACACACACACTCTCACTCTCACACACACACACACTCTCACACACACACTCTCTCACACACACACACCCCTACTCACTCACACACACACACACACACACTCACACTCACACACAGTCTCACACACACACAGTCTCACTCACTCACTCACACACACACCCTCACACTCACACACACACTCTCACTCACACACACACTCTCTCTCACACACACACACAGTCACACACACACACACAGTCTCTCACACACACACCCAGTCTCACCTGTGTGGACAGGTGAGTCCCTCTCAACATAAAGCCCATAGTACATCCTGTCAGAACAGCTATGATGGACAGAGTGAGGAGAGCGTTTCTACGACAGAACGTCTGGACCTCGTTCTTCAGCTCGTCCTTCAGCCTCAGTCTGTCCTTCATCGTCCTCCTCGTCCTCCTCGTGTCTCCTGGAGAACATGAGCTCAGGTCAGGGAGAACCTCCTCATCAACGCTGGGTAACAGCAGCTCCTCCATGACCGAGTGTGTGTGTGTGTGTGTCAGTGTGTCAGAGTGTGTGTGTGTGTGCAGCTGACACAAACCTGTGTGAGCCAAAGACGATAAACTCCTTCACTGAAGGATTAACCACCATCTGCAGTCCGCTGACCCCTGCTGACCTCTGCTGACCCCTGCTGGCCTCTGTGGCGCTCTACAGGCCTCAGTGTGGAGACATGCCCCCCCCCCCCCTGCTGGCCAGAAAAGAGAATACAGGTGTCAGACACTTGGACCACGGCTTCACTCCACAGAAAGAGAACCAGCTGTCCAGGTGAGGGGGCGGAGCCTGCGTGTGGGCGTGTCCTCAAACGCCTGTGAAAGGATGACCACTTCCTGTTTCAAAGAATGAACGCAACACAATCAAAGATACGACAAAAACCTGTTTATTTCATAAGAATCACAAACTACTTCCTGTCAGCACTGAGGACAACAACACTGAACACAAAATTAGCCAGAGGCTCTTATTTTGAAAGCCAGGTGAAAAGGAAATGATGTAAGATTGTCAGCAAGAATAACTTCATAAACTTATCAAAATAAAACACGAGTTATTAGTTTGACACAGGAAGTCGTCACTTCCTGTTTGTTACCGTGTGGCTGCTCTGATCTGTCCTGTGATTGGCTGAACCGTGACAAATGACACTGTAGTGGTGGCGACACCTGCTGGAGAGAAGCACAACAGTGTAACAACACAGAGACTTCATGTGTTCATTTTATTGCACAAACTAACCCTTTAACCTTCAACACAACGACACAACAAATAGATGAATGAATGAATTATAGCTTTGTTTGTAGATTAAAAACATTTAAAGACCTGTCACCTGACACCTGTCACCTGATACCTGTCACCTGACACCTGTCACCTGTCACCTGTCACCTGTCAACTGACACCTGTCACCTGACACCTGTCACCTGTCACCTGATACCTGTCACCTGACACCTGTCACCTGTCACCTGTCAACTGACACCTGTCACCTGATACCTGTCACCTGACACCTGTCACCTGTCACCTGTCACCTGTCACCTGACACATGTCACCTGATACCTGTCACCTGACACCTGTCACCTGTCACCTGTCAACTGACACCTGTCACCTGTCACCTGTCACCTGTCACCTGACACCTGTCAACTGACACCTGTCACCTGTCACCTGTCAACTGACACATGACACCTGTCAACTGACACCTGACACCTGACACCTGACACCTGTCACCTGTCACCTGTCCACATAAATCAGAATATTAGGAACAGCTGAGCGGAAACAACCTGACGTTTTTGTTCAACGGTGTTAATAAAGTTTCAGTTTTTTTTTTCGTTGAACAATTTGAATGTGCTGCACCCTTGGCCACGCCCACCTGTGATGTCACTGAGTCCATGAGCGCAGGCAGAAGGTGAAGGAAGACATTTCCCAGAATGCTGCACTGTTCCTTTAAGAGTTTTCCTTTGGTATTCCTGTGTGCATCGGTCACTTCCTGTCGGTCGCATCCTGTCGGTCGTTTCCTGTCGGACACTTCCCGTCGGTCACTACTTGTTGGTCACTTCCTGTCAGTTGCTTCCTGACGGTCACTACTTGTCGGTAATTTCCGGTCGATCACTACTTGTCAGTCACTACTTGTCGATAACTTCCTGTCAGTAGCTTCTTGTCGGTCACTACTTGTCGGTCACTTCCTGTCGATCATGTCCTCTCGGTCACTTCCTGTCGATCACGTCCTCTCGGTCACTTCCTGTCAGTCGGTTCCTGTTGGTCACCAATTGTCAGTCACTACTTGTCGATAACTTCCTGACGTTCACTGATTGTTGGTCACTTCCTGACGATCAGGTCCTCTCGGTCACTTCCTGTCGGTCACGTCCTCTCGGTCACTTCCTGACGGTCACTACTTGTCGATAACTTCCTGTTGGTCGCTACTTGTCGGTAACTTCCTGTTGATCATGTCCTGTCAGTCGCTTCCTGTCGGTCACTACTTGTCGATCACTTCCTGTTGGTCGCCACTTGTCGGTCACTTCCTGTTGATCACGTCCTCTCGGTCACTTCCTGTCGATCACGTCCTCTCAGTCACTTCCTGTCGGTCACCACTTGATGAAGACCAGCGTGGCGAGCACTGCGTACCCGAGGATGAGGAAGAAGACTTTGAGGAGGCGGTCCCGTTTGTCGTCCAGCTCTCGGGACAGAATCTCAAAGAAGGTGACGAAGAGGAATGTGCCGGCGGCGAATCCCTGCAGCACCACGGAGACCACGCCCCCCGCCAGCGTCTGCGTGGACTCGATGCCCATGCCCACCAGTGCTCCCAGCGGGATCATCAGGCTGACGGTGACGCCCAGCTTGGCGGCGTCCCTGACACCCAGCGACGCCTTGGCCACGTTGACGCCCAGGGCGACGGCGGCCAGCGTCTCGTGCACGGCCACGCCCAGGAAGAGGTTTGCAAGTTTGGCGCCGTCCCCCTGCAGACCGAGCGCCAGGCCTTCAAACACGGAGTGAGCCGACAGAGCCAGGACAAGGCTCGCCAGACGCAGAGGCCCCGCCCCCGCCAGCTCCACTGGACTGAAGTTTGCGTGTGAGTGACCGCCTCCTCCTCCTCCTCCTCCTCCGCCTCCTCCTCCTCCTCCTCCTCCTCCTCCTGAGCCCTGTGATGAGGAGATGAAGGGGGTGTCGTACTCAGAGTCGCTGCCGGCCTCAGAGCCGCCGGCGTTGAAGGTCTCCAGGTCGATGAAGGACGGTTTGTCCTTCCTGAAGGTTAGGACGCTCTGCTCCACAAACACGGTGAGGAAGAAGCCCAGCATCATCATCGTCTCAGCCAGAGGGTAATCACTGGTTACCTTTAGCTGCTGGAACACAGCGCCCACCTGAGGACGGGAGGACACATGACAACCATGTTTCAACATCTGCAAGGACTCTTTCAATGTCTTTAAATGTCTTCGTACATCTTCACGTCTCTTAATGTCTTTAAACATCACTAAACGTGTTTGAAGACCTTCGATTGTCATCTTTAAACATCTTTAAACGTCGTCTTTACATCTTTAAATGTCTTAACATCATTAAAAGTTGTAGTTAAGCGTCTACACATCTTTAAATGTCGGTCACTTCCCGTCGGTCACTACCTGTCGATCACTTCCTGTCGGTCACTTCCTGTCGGTCACTACCTGTCGGTCACTTCCTGTCGGTCACTTCCTGTCGGTCACTTCCTGTCGGTCACTACCTGTCGGTCACTTCCTGTCGATCACTTCCTGTCGATCACTACCTGTCGATCACTACCTGTCGATCACTACTTGTCGGTCACTTCCTGTCGATCACTACTTGTCGGTCACTACCTGTCGATCACTACCTGTCGATCACAACCTGTCGGTCACTTCCTGTCGGTCACTTCCTGTCGGTCACTACCTGTCGATCACTACTTGTCGGTCACTTCCTGTCGATCACTACTTGTCGGTCACTACCTGTCGATCACTACCTGTCGATCACAACCTGTCGGTCACTTCCTGTCGATCACTTCCTGTCGATCACTTCCTGTCGATCACTAGCTGTCGGTCACTACCTGTCGATCACTACCTGTCGTTCACTACCTGTCGGTCACAACCTGTCGGTCACTTCCTTGTCGATCACTTCCTGTCGATCACTAGCTGTCGGTCACTACCTGTCGATCACTACCTGTCGTTCACTACCTGTCGGTCACAACCTGTCGGTCACAACCTGTCGGTCACTTCCTGTCGATCACTTCCTGTCGATCACTTCCTGTCGATCACTACCTGTCGATCACTACCTGTCGTTCACTACCTGTCGGTCACAACCTGTCGGTCACTTCCTGTCGATCACTTCCTGTCGATCACTTCCTGTCGATCACTAGCTGTCGGTCACTACCTGTCGATCACTACCTGTCGTTCACTACCTGTCGATCACAACCTGTCGGTCACTTCCTTGTCGATCACTTCCTGTCGATCACTTCCTGTCGATCACTACCTGTCGGTCACTTCCTGTCGATCACTTCCTGTCCACTACCTGTCGGTCACTTCCTGTCGGTCACTCCTTGTAGATCACTACCTGTCGATCACTACCTGTCGATCACTACTTGTCGGTCACTACCTGTCGATCACTTCCTGTCGATCACTACTTGTCGGTCACTTCCTGTCGGTCACTACCTGTCGATCACTACCTGTCGTTCACTACCTGTCGGTCACAACCTGTCGGTCACTTCCTGTCGATCACTTCCTGTCGATCACTTCCTGTCGATCACTAGCTGTCGGTCACTACCTGTCGATCACTACCTGTCGTTCACTACCTGTCGATCACAACCTGTCGGTCACTTCCTTGTCGATCACTTCCTGTCGATCACTTCCTGTCGATCACTACCTGTCGGTCACTTCCTGTCGATCACTACCTGTCCACTACCTGTCGGTCACTTCCTGTCGGTCACTCCTTGTAGATCACTACCTGTCGATCACTACCTGTCGATCACTACTTGTCGGTCACTACCTGTCGATCACTTCCTGTCGATCACTACTTGTCGGTCACTACCTGTCGGTCACTACCTGTCGATCACTACTTGTCGGTCACTTCCTGTCGGTCACTTCCTGTCGGTCACTCCCTGTCGGTCACTTCCTGTCGGTCACAACCTGTCGGTCACAACCTGTCGATCACTTCCTGTCGGTCACTACTTGTCGATCACTTCCTGTCGATCACTACTTGTCGGTCACTTCCTGTCGATCACTACTTCTCGGTCACTTCCTGTCGGTCACTACCTGTCGGTCACTACCTGTCGATCACTTCCTGTCGGTCACTACCTGTCGATCACTACTTGTCGATCACTTCCTGTCGGTCGTCACTTGTCGATCACAACTTGTCGATCACTTCCTGTCGGTCGTCACTTGTCGATCACAACCTGTCAGTCACTTCCTGTCGATCACTTCCTGTCGGTCACTTCCTGTCCTCTGAAAGTCTTTAAATGTCTCTCAGCATCAGTCATGTCTTTAAACATGATTAAATGTGTCTTAACACATCTTTAAATTTGTATAAATGTCCTAAAATGTCTGTGTCTATGAGCGTATTCTATCGTTTCTAAATGAAACAATTGAATGAATGAAATGAAAAACAATTCTCTGGACGTCGACGTCTCCACTCAAATGTCTCTCAGCATCAGTCGTGTCTTAAAACCAGAGTAAATGTGTCTTAAAATGTCTTTAAATTCGAATAAATACAAAAATATAGTTTCTAAATGTCTTTTAAAACACGTCGACACCTCTGTGGACACATGTCTCTGAATGTCTCTGAATGTCTGGTGTTGGACAGACTCATGTCCCGGTGACGTCACCTTGTCTCTGACGGCCGGCAGCAGAGCGTTGAAGCACGTGGCGAGGAACACGCCTCCTCCAAAGGAGTTGCAGAGAGACAGCGCTCTGCTGTACCTGTCCACCAGCAGGAGGCGCACTGGGAGCAGGACTCCTGTCAACATGAGTCCAAACAACCCGAGGAGGCCGAGCAGCTTCAGGACCACGACCTGCATCCTGACGATGGACAGACGATGGACAGCGGACACTACAGCGGAGAGGACACCGTCTTCTTCATCTTCATCGTCATCGCTGCACAGAAACAAGATGTCAACATGGATTTTCTGACGACGCCAGAAAACGACAACAACAAAAAGAAAGAAAATTACAAAAAAAACGAATAATAAAAAATGTTTTGTCAAAAAAATAATATATGAAAACACAGTTTAACATGACCGAAAAGGAGTAATACAAAGAATAAACTTATATAATACCCAAACTGTATCATTTTTTATTATATTTATTTATTTAAACTCATCCGGTTAAACGCAGTTAGCAGAAGATGCTCCCTTCACTTATTTAAGTTATGAAAACAAACGTGTACCGTTTTAAAGCCCTACTTCCTGTCAGGATTTTCAAAATAAAAAGGTGTCAAGCTGACGCGTGAGCTGCTCTCTGTGTAAACACAGTCTGACGCAGTTTACGTCACCCGCTTCCGTTTAAATTCAAGCGTGGACGTAGCTTACCTCGCAAAAGAAAACAAACTTCCGGTCGTAGCTGCGGCTAGCCTGGCGGCTAACAGCCGTTTGCTCCTCCGCTCGTTAAGCTAACAGCAGAGCTAACAGTTGTAAGCGGGGGGCGAGGGGGCGAGGGGGCGGGGCCTGTGTACACCTGTGTCCGTCACTCAAACAACAACAACAACAACAAGACAAACACAAAGAAGAGAAAGCGCGTTCACCTGTACGAGCCTCCTTCCGTCCTCTCTTCCGCAGGTGGACACACACACTTCCGCCTCTGCGTCACGTGCTCCCTGTGGTCTGACTGGTGGTTTCTGCGATGACGTAGGCAGTGTGGGCGGTGCTTAGCAGGAAGTGAAGCTGCTATTTTTTTTCTTTGTTTTAATCTGTGATTCATAAACTTTAACATTAAAATAATGATGATAATAATAATAATAATATAAACGACTCACGTGACATTTGTCTTTTAAATTAAGTGTTTTTCTGTTACTTTAGTGTATGACATTAAAGTGGCATAAACCACTCACTCTCCCACACCAAAGTCACTCACTCTCCCACACCAAAGTCACTCACTCTCCTCACACCAAAGTCACTCACTCTCCCACACCAAAGTCACTCACTCTCCCACACCAATGTCACTCACTCTGCCACACGAAAGTCACTCACTCTGCCACACCAGTCACTCACTCTCCCAAACCAAAGTCACTCACTCTCCCACACCAAAGTCACTCACTCTCCTCACACCAAAGTCACTCACTCTCCCACACCAAAGTCACTCACTCTCTCACACCAAAGTCACTCACACTCCCTGCACCAAAGTCCATAGAGTAAACCAGTGATTTTAACATCACAGCACACAGGAGTTCACAGGAGTTGTTGATCCACTGCTGCCTCGTGTGGTCACTCTGTGTCACTGCTGCCTCCATCACTAACTTACAATGACTGATTTTAGTGAATTCAGCTTTTAAAATATTTAATTTAGACTTAACTAAGTGACACAAAGTGACCACACGAGGCAGCAGAGGACCAGCAGCTCCTGTGTCCCTTTGAGCTAAAATCACTGGTTTTCTCTATGGACTTTGGTGTGGGAGAGTGAGTGGTTTACAAACATGGACACTGAGAGAGAACAGAAGGTTCATAAAGTTCCTTCATTTGTCATCACATTAGCAGCATTAGCATCCTTAGCATCATTAGCAGTTCCTGTGACACAGTGAACAGAGCTCACCTGAACGTTCACTGCTGTGGTTCATGTTTGTTTGTGAGTGAAAAGTGGTCAAACAGGAAGTAAAATGTTACCATACTCTGTTTAATCTTCAAACTCTCTCACACTCTCCTCCTCCTCCACCGTTTATTACAATTCACTTTCTTCACTTATATTGTTCATAAAAACCACACCGTAGCTGCAGGGAAGGTGGGCGTGGCTTTGGGCGACATGACTCCTGAACAAGACCCGCCCCTCTCTCATGCAGGAACTCCTCAGTGGTGACAAACAAAAACAACAAAAAAATCATAATTGTTCTTTCGTCCTTCGAGATGTAAAGATCCACATCAGTGACGCCTGGAAAAAAACACAAACAAGACAATCAGAGATCACGCAACGAGCCTCTGACGCCCCCTGCTGGTCAGAGAGGCAAGTACAAGTGTGGAAGACAGGAAATAAACGGCCAATCAGAGCCCAGGAACATGAATAAAACAACAACAAACAGAAGCTCTGTTCACCCTCATCATCTCTTTACTGTAACTGTTTGTGAACTAGAACATTCTCAAACTATGGTCATGTGATCTGTCCAGGCTGTGACTCCGCCTCTCGCCCTATGACACAGCGCCCCCTGTGGCCCTTATGCTCTTACTCGTCATTACGCTAGAACCTCAGGACTTCAGAGGAACCAGCGTCCAATCACAGACGAGATTCAGCGTCACATTTTTGTGACGTTAGCTTCTCAGGACTGTGATTCGTAAGCAATTCAATAAAGTTCTCTTTAAAAAGGAGCAGAAAATCTCAGTATTTGTCGTCACTTCCTGTCGGTCAGTAGTTTTTGATCACTTCCTGTCAGTCACATCTTTTCAGTCGTCACTTGTCAGTCAGTAGTTTTTGATCACTTCCTGTCGGTCGTCACTTGTCAGTCACTACTTGTCGGTCACTTCCTGTCAGTCACTACTTGTTGGTCACTTTCTGTCGGTTGTCACTCGTCGATCACTTCCTGTCAGTCAGTAGTTTTGATCACTTCCTGTCGGTCGTCACTTGTCAGTCACTACTTGTCGGTCACTTCCTGTCAGTCACTACTTGTTGGTCACTTCCCGTCGGTCAGTAGTTGTCCATCACATCCTGTCAGTCGTCACTTGTCGGTCAGTAGTTGTCCATCACATCCTGTCAGTCGTCACTTGTCGGTCACTTCCTGTCGGTCGTCACTACTCGTCGGTCACTACTTGTCGGTCGTCACTTGTTGACCACTTCCTGTCAGTCGCCACTTATCGGTCACTTCCTGTCGGTCACTCCCTGTCGGTCGTCACTTGTTGACCACTTCCTGTCAGTCACCACTCACTCCCTGTCGGTCGTCACTACTTGTCGGTCACTTCCTGTCAGTCACTACTTGTCGGTCACTTGTCGGTCACTACTTGTCGGTCGTCACTTGTTGATCACTTCCTGTCTGTCACCACTTGTCGGTCACTCCCTGTCGGTCGTCACTACTTGTCAGTCACTTCCTGTCAGTCACTACTTGTTGGTCACTTCCCGTCGGTCAGTAGTCGTCCATCACATCCTGTCAGTCGTCACTTGTCGGTCACTTCCTGTCGGTCGTCACTTGTTGACCACTTCCTGTCAGTCGCCACTTATCGGTCACTTCCTGTCGGTCACTCCCTGTCGGTCGTCACTTGTTGACCACTTCCTGTCAGTCACCACTCACTCCCTGTCGGTCGTCACTACTTGTCGGTCACTTCCTGTCAGTCACTACTTGTCGGTCGTCACTTGTTGATCACTTCCTGTCGGTCACCACTTGTCGGTCGTCACTTGTTGATCACTTCCTGTCAGTCACAGCTTGTCGGTCACTACTTGTTGGTCACTTCCTGTCAGTCATCACTTGTCGGTGGTCACTTGTTGATCACTGATCATGAGAGGCTCATAAATAATCTTTTATTGTGACGTAAACGTGGTTTAAAAACACAAACTTTACTCGTTAGCTCGTCGTCGTTAGCGTGGTCTCGCGCGGTCACGGCTGCTCCTCGTTGCTGCTGCTCGGCGATCGGTTGCGTATTTGACTCCTCAGCTGTTCGATGAGTTCAGGATTCTGCTGCTGCATCTGTTGAGCAAACTGCTGCCCCCTGCAGGTCACACACAGCAAACATACAGCTGAGAGCGCCACCTGCTGCCGACACCTCGCAAACAACACCACACAAGCTCGGGTACGTACGCTTGGATCAGTCCCGACAAATCTCCAGCAGCAGCAGGTCCTGGTCCTGGTCCTGGTGCTGGTGCTGGTGCTGTAGCTCCGCCTCCTCCTCCTAGTCCTCCGCCTCCTCCTCCTAGTCCTCCGCCTCCTCCTCCTAGTCCTCCGACTCCTCCTCCTAGTCCTCCGGCTCCTCCCATTGGTCCGTAGCTTCCAGACATCATTCCCGACATCCTGAACAAACGAGCGGAGGAACGTTAGACGGAGAAGAGAAGAGCATACGAGTGTGAAATAAAGAAAAACTCTTACATCTGCTGAACCTGAGGATTGTTCATCAACGACGACGCCTGAAAACACACAAACACACACAAACACACACCACGCTCAGCTGTGTCGCCATAGCAACCCACGTCTCCATGTCTTCAGAGGACAGTAAACAGTGTCTCACCATGTTCATGAAGCCCGGGTTGGTGAGTAAACCGGCCAGGTCGACTCCGCCCATCCCCGCCGTCTGACACACAAGAGACGACAAATCAACACAAACATCAGCCAATCACAGGACAGGAGACGATGTGTGGGCGTGTCTCTCACCGGACTGGACGTCTCCATCTTCTCCTCCGCGATCTTCAGGTTGATTTTGTACGTGTCGTTGTCAGGATCCAGCTCCAGAGCTTTCTTGTAAAAACTCGCCGCTTCCGTGTGTTTGTTGAGACTCGCCAACGCCAGACTGTAACACAACGACAACGCAACCATTCGTGTGTGAGCGTCACAACAACACAACCATTAACCAGTTCTTCCCTGAGCCTCTTTTTGGAGTCCCTGCTCTAAAATGACATGAAACCAAATTAAATCAAAGTCTGATGCTGCTGAAGTGAAGCAGAGTGAAATGACAGAGGTTTTAGTAAAGAGATGTCTGGGCGTTCTCTCTTTGGCACAGTTTGGCACCATCTGTGCCATTTGAGATTTATTAGGTACCAAATTATTAAAAACCCATTTAATTTTATTTACATTTATTGACATTTGATAACTGTCTGTAAATGGATGCTCTCTGTGCGGTGAGTAATGACTCTGCAGCGTCTTCAGTTACTCAGCGCCATAGCTCTGTCTTACCTTGGTCAATTAGGGTGATTGACAGCTCGTTTTAAACCTCTAAACCAATAGAATCAGGCCCCGCCCTCCAAATGCGTGTGAATCACTTCATTAGCGAGTCAAAAGGACATAAATGCATATGACGCATTTGTGCGGACATTCGCCTTTCTCTAATCAGAACGATCTAATGTCGCTTTGTAATGATCAATCAGACCGGGATTTGTTCCCAAAGCATGCTGGGAAGTGTAGTTCTTCATTAGAAATAACTTGTTTTGATAAACAGCAAAAGTAAGACGACGTTTTGCTCTTATTTTGGAGCTGGATCCGTGAATCTTGTTCGTATAGTGATAAAAATCTGTGAATTCTCCTCTGTTTACAAAACTTGTGCCTGATCCTGGGTCCAGACCCAGGTCTGTGTGGTTCTGGACCAGGTCTGTGTGGACCAGAACCAGGTCTGTGTGGTTCTGGTCTGTCTCAGTGAGTCTCACCCCATCCTGCCGTAGGCTTTGCTGTAGTTTGGGTCGATGCCGATCGCCTGTTCACAGTCCTGGACCGCTCCAGCATAGTTACCTAGTTTACTGAGGGCTGCAGCTCTGTACACACACACAGAGAGAGACACACACACACACAGACACACACACACACAGACACAGACACACACAGACACAAACAGAGACACACTCACAGAGACACACACACAGACACACACACACAGAGACAGAGACAGAGACACACACACACACACACACAGAGACACACACACACAAACACAGAGAGACACACACAGACAGACACACACAAACACAGAGAGAGACACACACACAAACACAGAGAGACACACACACACACACACAGAGAGACACACACACACACACACACACACACAGAGAGACACAGAAACACACACACACACACAGAGAGACACACACACACAAACAGAGACACACACACACAGACACACTCACAGAGACACACACACACAGAGACAGAGACACACACACACACACAGAGAAACACACACAGAGAGACAGAGACACACACACACACACAGAGAAACACACACAGAGAGACACACACACACACACACACAGAGTGACACACAAACACAGAGAGACACACACAGACACACACAGAGAGACACACAAACACAAACACAGACACACACACACAAACACAGAGAGACACACACACACACAAACACAGAGAGACACACACACACACACAGAGAGACACATAAACACACACACACACACACACACAGAGACAGACACACACACAGAGACAGGCACACACACACACACACACACACAGAGACCGACACACACACACACACACACACGAACACACAAACATCACACACACACACACAGAGACCGACACACACACACACACACACACGAACACACAAACATCACACACACACACACAGAGACAGAGACACACACACACGCAGACAGACAGACAGACAGACAGACAAACACACATTAGTCCAAACCATGAATCATGACTCATGAAAAAACTGCTAAGTCACAGTTTAAATAAAGAACGGTCTCTTCTTCATTGGTTTATACAGAGACGTGTGCTGCCCTCTGGTGGTGAGTGAGGCTCACTGACCTGTTACAGTAGTAAACAGCGTTCTGAGGGTTGATGGCGATGGCTTTAGAGTAAAACTCTACTGCTGCTGCAAAGTTCTCCACCTTCATCTGATCGTTACCTGGGAGACGAGAAAAGAGTGAGAAGAAGAAGAAGAAGAAGAAGAAGAAGAGAAGACGTCTGTGGACATTGTCCATGTCTCACCGTCAGACTTCAGTCTCTCAGCCTCCAGTCTCTGTTCTTCATCCACTGAGTCAGGGGTGGAGTTATTGTTGACCTGTGACTGAGCTGGATACTGAGGAGGACATTCAGAGGACATTCAGAGGACATTCAGAGAGAGGACATTCAGAGAGAGGACAGTCAGAGAGAGGACAGTCAGAGAGAGGACATTCAGAGGACATTCAGAGGACATTCAGAGAGAGGACATTCAGAGAGAGGACAGTCAGAGAGAGGACATTCAGAGGACATTCAGAGAGAGGACAGTCAGAGAGAGGACATTCAGAGGACACAGAGACAGAGGACAGAGATGATTAAATGAAGACGTCAGTGGTGTCCTCAGTAGACCCGTCTGTCTCTAGTTGTCTCACCTGAGCTGTGGCTGAAGCAAAGATCTCTGGTAACGTCACAGGGACAGACAGACTCTGGTCATCAGTGGACACGTCAAACGCCGTCTCCAAACACTGGACGGCCACTGCAGAGACATGAAGACAATGAGACAGACTGTGGGACAGTGATAGACAACATCACAGATAATTTTCGTGTGTGGCTCCACTCTGGTGGAAGGACAGGGACGTCTACAGGGACAGGGACAGGTACGTCTACAAGGACAGGGATGTCCAGAGGGACAGGGACGTCCACAAGGACAGGGACGTCCACAGGGACAGAGACGTCCACTCCACAAGGAGAGAGACGTCCACAAGGACAGAGACGTGCACTCCACAAGGACAAGGACGTCCACAGTGACAGGGACGTCCACGGGGACAAGGACATCCACAAGGACAGGGACATCCACGGGGACAGGGATGCCACGGGGACAGGGAGGTCTACAAGGACAGGGACGTCCACAGGGACGTCTACAAGGACAGGGACGTCCACAGGGATAGGGACGACCACAGGGACAGAGACGACCACAAGGACAGGGACATCCACAGGGACAGGGACTTCCACAAGAGACAGAGACGTCCACAGTGACAGGGACAGACATTGTCCTGGTCTACACAGACTCACCCTCCAGACTCTCCTGAGCGTCAGATGTCAGATTCCCTGACTGCAGCTGGTCGTGGAGGAAGTGGATGATGGAGAAGGCGAGACGTTTATGATCTGTCATGGTGAAGGAGGCTGTGTGTGTGTGTGTGTGTGTGTGTGTGTGTGTGTGTGTGTGTGTGTGTGTGTGTGTGGGTGTGTGTGTGTGTGTGTGTTCAGTCCAACTTTATTTATAAAGCACTTTAAAACAACCACAGAGGACCAGAGATCTGTAGAGAAGAAGAAAGAAGACATGGTTCAGAGAGGGCAGAGCCAGAGCACTGAGGGCAGAGCCAGAGCACTGAGGGCGGAGCCAGAGCACTGATTTAAACACAAATAAAAACAACATTTTAAAAAAACTTTGTAAAAGATTAACGAGGGTTTGATTATTCACTTTATTATAAAAAGTCTGTCCTCAGTCTGTCTTCAGTTTGTCCTCAGTTTGTCTTCAGTTTGTCCTCAGTCTGTCTTCAGTTTGTCCTCAGTCTGTCTTCAGTCTGTCTTCAGTCTGTCCTCAGTCTGTCTTCAGTTTGTCCTCAGTTTGTCTTCAGTTTGTCCTCAGTCTGTCTTCAGTTTGTCCTCAGTCTGTCTTCAGTCTGTCTTCAGTCTGTCCTCAGTCTGTCCTCAGTCTGTCTTCAGTTTGTCCTCAGTCTGTCTTCAGTCTGTCTTCAGTCTGTCCTCAGTCTGTCTTCAGTTTGTCCTCAGTCTGTCTTCAGTCTGTCCTCAGTCTGTCTTCAGTTTGTCCTCAGTCTGTCTTCAGTCTGTCTTCAGTCTGTCCTCAGTCTGTCTTCAGTTTGTCCTCAGTCTGTCTTCAGTTTGTCCTCAGTCTGTCTTCAGTTTGTCCTCAGTCTGTCTTCAGTTTGTCCTCAGTCTGTCCTCAGTTTGTCCTCAGTCTGTCCTCATACAAACACTGACACTCTTAACTGATCAAAACAAGAGCTGCAGCTTGCCCTCCATGTTTTCTCTGGTCTGTTGTGTTGTTGTGTTGTCTGGTCTGTTGTTGTGTTGTCTGGACTGTTGTTGTGTTGTCTGGACTGTTGTTGTGTTGTTGTCTGGTCTGTTGTGTTGTTGTCTGGTCTGTTGTGGTGTTGTCTGGTCTGTTGTGGTGTTGTCTGGTCTGTTGTGGTGTTGTCTGGTCTGTTGTGGTGTTGTCTGGTCTGTTGTGGTGTTGTCTGGACTGTTGTTGTGTTGTCTGGTCTGTTGTGGTGTTGTCTGGTCTGTTGTTGTGGTCATCAGTCAGTCCACACTGACTCTACCATGTAAATGTAGTGTTGGTGGAAACACAAGCGTGAGCCAGAACTGAACCAAAGTGAACCACGGTGAACCAAAGTGAACCACAGTGGTCCAGTCCAGTGGTCCAGTCCAGTGGTCCAGTCCAGTGGTCCAGTCCAGTGGTCCAGTCCTGATGTCCCTGATGTCCACTGTGACACATGCAGCACGAGAACAACAACAACACTGTTCCATAAAAGAGTTTGAAACCTGAGAAACTACTGTTTTAATGTGTGAGGTTAGACAGCAGAGACATTTAAGACTCTGACCTGTTTGACTGTGAAGAAGACTATTATTAACTCACTGTTAACTACTGTCACTCATTATTAACTCACTGTTAACTACTGTTAACTACTATCAGTCATTATTAACTCACTGTTAACTACTGTTAACTACTGTCACTCATTAACTCACTGTTAACTACTGTTAACTACTATCAGTCATTAACTCACTGTTAACTACTGTCAATCATTATTAACTCACTGTTAACTACTGTTAACTACTGTCACTCATTAACTCACTGTTAACTACTATCAGTCATTAACTCACTGTTAACTACTGTTAACTACTATCAGTCATTATTAACTCACTGTTAACTACTATCAGTCATTATTAACTCACTGTTAACTACTGTCACTCATTATTAACTCACTGTTAACTACTGTTAACTACTATCAGTCATTAACTCACTGTTAACTACTATCAGTCATTAACTCACTGTTAACTACTGTCAATCATTAACTCACTGTTAACTACTGTCACTCATTAACTCACTGTTAACTACTATCAGTCATTATTAACTCACTGTTAACTACTGTTAACTACTGTCACTCATTATTAACTCAGTTAACTACTGTTAACTACTATCAGTCATTAACTCACTGTTAACTACTGTCAATCATTATTAACTCACTGTTAACTACTGTTAACTACTATCAGTCATTATTAACTCACTGTTAACTACTGTTAACTACTATCAGTCATGATTAACTCACTGTTAACTATTATCAGTCATTAACTCACTGTTAACTACTATCAGTCATTATTAACTCACTGTTAACTACTATCAGTCATTATTAACTCACTGTTAACTACTATCAGTCATTATTAACTCACTGTTAACTACTATCAGTCATTATTAGCTTACTGTTAACTACTATCAGTCATTATTAACTCACTGTTAACTACTATCAGTCATTATTAACTCACTGTTAACTACTGTTAACTACTATCAGTCATTATTAACCCACTGTTAACTACTATCAGTCATTATTAACTCACTGTTAACTACTGTTAACTACTGTCACTCATTAACTCACTGTTAACTAAAGTCACTCATTGTTAACTCAGTGTTAGCTCATGTGAACTACTGTTAACTCAGTGACTAACTAAAGTGAACTACTGTTGACTCAGTGACGAACTAAAGTGAACTATTGTTAACTCAGTGACTAACTAAAGTGAACTACTGTTAACTCAGTGACTAACTAAAGTGAACTATTAACTCAGTGCTAACTAAAGTGAACTATTGTTAACTCAGTGTTAGCTCATGTGAACTACTGTTAACTCAGTGACTAACTAAAGTGAACTACTGTTAACTCAGTGCTAACTAAAGTGAACTATTGTTAACTCAGTGCTAACTAAAGTGAACTACTGTTAACTCAGTGACTAACTAAAGTGAACTATTGTTAACTCAGTGCTAACTAAAGTGAACTATTGTTAACTCAGTGCTAACTAAAGTGAACTACTGTTAACTCAGTGACTAACTAAAGTGAACTATTGTTAACTCAGTGACTAACTAAAGTGAACTATTGTTAACTCAGTGACTAACTAAAGTGAACTATTGTTAACTCAGTGTTAGCTCATGTGAACTACTGTTAACTCAGTGACTAACTAAAGTGAACTACTGTTAACTCAGTGACTAACTAAAGTGAACTATTGTTAACTCAGTGACTAACTAAAGTGAACTATTGTTAACTCAGTGACTAACTAAAGTGAACTATTGTTAACTCAGTGTTAGCTCATGTGAACTACTGTTAACTCAGTGACTAACTAAAGTGAACTATTGTTAACTCAGTGTTAGCTCATGTGAACTACTGTTAACTCAGTGCTAACTAAAGTGAACTATTGTTAACTCAGTGCTAACTAAAGTGAACTATTGTTAACTCAGTGCTAACTAAAGTGAACTATTGTTAACTCAGTGACTTAACACAGCTACAGTCACATCCAGCAGCTAACTGTGCTAAAACAAATGTCACGTGTTGTATTTAAGCGGATTAAAGTCGTTTTTCGCGGTTTATTAAACATCACGTTTGCGCCTTTTCTTTGCTTCAGTTGCGGCTCAATAATTAAACCTTGTGTTAAAAACAGACTCTTTTAAAAAAACAAAACTGTGACGTTTTCTCTCTGAGCCACAGCGGCGCGATGCTAACGGCTACTTAGCTTAGCTCATCACACTGCGTTCACCGTGAAACCGCGGCCGCTCACCGGAAGCTGTGGTGCCGCGAGTCCAACGCGAACACACGGTCACGCGGTGTTTTCTCACCTGCGGTGTTTTCCGTGTCGATGATGCGGAGAAAAGAGCGTTAGCGGCGGATTCACGGTGTGTCCGCGGGCCTTTTCCTGCCGTCAGATACTCTGTCAGCTCGTCTCTTGATAGTGACGTCATGAGAGAGCGCCGGTGGTTGTAGCCAATCAGAGAAGGCAGGGGGCGTGTCTCCGCGCCTCCGCCGTGGCTGTGTTTTCTCGTCGTTTCTCAGTTTTTCCCTCACAATCCGGCTCTTTTCTCTCCGTGTTTTCGCCACAGAGCGACCCTCACTCATCGGAAGTCTCTGCACAACGGCCCTCACTCACCGGAAGTATCTCGCAGAGCGGCTGTCACTCACCGGAAGTGTGTCACAGACCCTGAAGTCCGGTAAGAAGCGACGAGCACGAAACCCAGTGTCACAGTTTGTAAAGTCACTCGTGTAACTGATAATGTGTCAACATGACGTCATATTCTATGTTTAATAATCCCTCGCGTTGTTTGTGAATTGCCTTTGGTTTAATTCGGCTGATGTCCACGTCCTCACTGATCCGAGCTAAAGCTAGTTAGCTAAGCTGTTAGCTAACCGAGTCTTTGTTTATGTGCGTGTTTAACCACAACTCGTTCATATTTATTTGAATGTTGATGTAATAATCACGTGACTCTGTGCGTCCACAACCAACACATGGATCTTAATTCGATAGAAACGTAAACAGAGGTCGCGTTGGATTGTGGGTGTTTGTTGATCTTCTGCCTCATGTGTGAGATGCTGCAGGTGGCGCTGCTGGCTCCTCTTCATCATGAACATTGGCTCTAAGAATAAGAAGAGGGTGGTACTGCCCAGCCGCCCTGACCCCCCCACTGTGGACCACATCCTGGAGGACATCAACAAAGCCCCGCCCACTGATCCACTCTACAGCGTCCTCCAGCAGACTGGACAAGGTGAGTCCTCTGTGTCTCTGTGTCTGTCCCTGTGTCCTCCCTGTCCTGTCTGTCTCTGTCTCGGTTACCCGTCTATGTCCTCTCTGACCTGTCTCTGTCTCTCTGACCCGTCTGTCCTGTCTGTCCTGTGTCTCTGTGTCCGTCCCTCTGTCCTCTCTGACCCATCTGTCTCCATCACTCTCTGACCTGTGTCTCTCTGACCGGTCTGTCTCTCTGTCCTCTCGGACCCATCTGTCTCTGTCCTCTGTGACCCGTCTCTGTCCTCTCTGACCTGTCTATGTCCGTCTCTCTGACCCGTCTGTCTCTCTGTCTCTGACCCGTCTGTCTCTCTGTCTCTGTCCTCTCTGACCTGTCTCTGTCTCTTTCCTCTCTGACCCGTCTCTGTCTCTGTCCTCTCTGACCCGTCTGTCTCTGTCCTCTCTGACCCGTCTGTCTCTGTCTCTATCCTCTCTGACCTGTCTGTCTCTGTCTCTGTCCTCTCTGACCCGTCTGTCTCTGTCCTCTCTGACCCGTCTGTCTCTGTCTCTGTCCTCTCTGACCCGTCTCTGTCCCTCTGTCCTCTCTGACCCGTCTGTCTCTGTCCTCTCTGACCCGTCTGTCTTTGTCCCTCTGTCCTCTCTGACCCGTCTGTCTCTCTGACCCGTCTGTCTCTGTCCCTCTGTGACCCGTCTGTCTCTGTCCTCTCTGACCCGTCTGTCTCTGTCCTCTCTGACCCGTCTGTCTCTGTCCCTCTGTCCTCTCTGACCCGTCTGTCTCTCTGACCCGTCTGTCTCTGTCCCTCTGTGACCCGTCTGTCTCTGTCCTCTCTGACCCGTCTGTCTCTGTCCTCTCTGACCCGCCTGTCTCTCTGACCCGTCTGTCTCTGTCCTCTCTGACCCGTCTGTCTCTGTCCCTCTGTCCTCTCTGACCCGTCTGTCTCTGTCCCTCTGTGACCCGTCTGTCTCTGTCCTCTCTGACCCGCCTGTCTCTCAGACCCGTCTGTCTCTGTCCTCTCTGACCCGTCTGTCTCTGTCCCTCTGTCCTCTCTGACCCGTCTGTCTCTCTGACCCGTCTGTCTCTGTCCCTCTGTGACCCGTCTGTCTCTGTCCTCTCTGACCCGTCTGTCTCTGTCCCTCTGTCCTCTCTGACCCGTCTGTCTCTGTCCTCTCTGACCCGTCTCTTTCCTCTCTGACCCGTCTGTCTCTGTCTCTGTCCTCTCTGACCCGTCTGTCTCTGTCCTCTCTGACCCGTCTGTCTCTGTCCTCTTTGACCCGTCTCTCTGTCTCTGTCCTCTCTGACCCATCTGTCTCTGTCCTCTCTGACCCGTCTGTCCTCTCTGTCTCTCTGTCCTCTCTGACCCGTCTGTCTCTGTCCTCTCTGACCCGTCTGTCTCTGTCCTCTCTGACCCGTCTGTCTCTGTCTCTATCCTCTCTGACCCGTCTCTGTCCCTCTGTCCTCTCTGACCCGTCTGTCTCTCTGACCCGTCTGTCTCTGTCCTCTCTGACCCGTCTGTCTCTGTCCCTCTGTCCTCTCTGACCCGTCTGTCTCTCTGACCCGTCTGTCTCTGTCCCTCTGTGACCCGTCTGTCTCTGTCCTCTCTGACCCGTCTGTCTCTGTCCCTCTGTCCTCTCTGACCCGTCTGTCTCTGACCCGTCTCTTTCCTCTCTGACCCGTCTGTCTCTGTCTCTGTCCTCTCTGATCCGTCTGTCTCTGTCCTCTCTGACCCGTCTGTCCTCTTTGACCCGTCTCTCTGTCTCTGTCCTCTCTGACCCATCTGTCTCTGTCCTCTCTGACCCGTCTGTCCTCTCTGTCTCTCTGACCCGTCTGTCTCTGTCCTCTCTGACCCGTCTGTCCCTGTGTCCTCTCTGACCTGTCTGTCTCTGTCCCTGTGTCCTCTCTGACCCGTCTGTCTCTCTGTCCCGTCTGTCTCTCTGTCCTCTCTGACCCGTCTGTCTCTCTGACCCGTCTGTCCCTGTGTCCAGACTGGTCTCGGGGGACAGACGGGGACGTGGAGCTGAGCTTCGGTCAGTGTCGTCGTTACATGGAGCTGAACGAGCGTCTTCAGGAGGCTCGAGGTCGTCTGCTGCAGCAGAGGGAGGAGCTAAGGACGGCGGGGGAGCACCTGGACAGGGACGTGGCAGAGGTCAAAGGTCAGATGCTCTGACTCCTCCTCCTCCTTCTCTGTCCAGGACGGCTGTGGAGGGGGCGGGGCTTGTGGACAACATCACAGCGAGCAGCGACGGACTCTGGTTCATGATGATACATGAAGTCTGCAGACATTTGAATGGACGTGGAAGACATTTTAAAACACAGCGTTTCCAGGAGAGGGCGCTGTTTTCATGTCTGAACTGAACTGAACTGTCTGGGGATTCTAGAAAAATAGAAATCTGACCAAACAATAAAATGTTTAACAGTCCTAGTGAGTCACTTTGAAGTGCCACAAGGGGGAGCTGCATCTTTCCAGTCATATATAAATAATGTTTCTCACCTGAGACACAAAAATTAAATCATTTGTTTTTGACTAAAATTACGTTTTAAATGCAATTTTTTACAATTATTCTGCTCACAGTGTCACGTGTCTTTAGGACACCATGAAGAGGTCGTGTAGAGGTCGTGTAGAGGTCGTGTAGAGGTCATGTAGAGGTCGACTCAGCTGTGTCATGAAACACGTTGCTTTTTATTGGATGAAACATTAACGATGACAAACCTCTGTAGCTCCGCCCCCTTTCACACAGAACCACGCGTGATCTCGTTCACACGTGACGTCCGTTTGTCTTTAATCTCACGTCAACGTTCGTGTTTCCTGTCTCTGGTGACCTTTGACCTCGATGTCAGGTGTGAACGAGGTCAAAGGTCACGCTGCTCAAATCATCATCATCAGTTCAGGATTTTACAGATCTGAAGTTAATAAAGTCACATGATCAAAGCACTCACTCTCCCACACCAAAGTCCACAGAGTAAACCAGTGATCTTTAGGAGATGTTGATCCTCAAAGTGACCACACGAGGCAGCAGAGGACCAGCAGCTAAAATCACTGATTTCCTCGATGACAGCGAGTGGTTCACAAAGTTCAGTTGTAAACATGTAACATGAATAAATATCTCGTACGACCTCAAAAATCACAAAGTGTCTCTTTAATCCTGTCTTTAATCCGAGCGTGAGAGAGTACAAGAGAATATTCATCTTAACATTTGATTCTTCTCGTCCTATCGCTACGTTTACAGCAACACAGTAAAAGCAGATATTAACACCATTATAAAAAACTTCTGCAGGCCACACCCACACAGCCATCATCCAATCACAGGAGCCTCTCGTGTCCTTACAGGAAGTAGCCTCGCACAAACGTGTGGTCTTTGAATTTGCTTTGACAGGTTATTATAGAGTTATAGGTCACACTAATACAGACGGTTAATGCTCACGTGTCTCACTGTCGCCATGTGTCCGCCACCACGTTAGCAATATATTAGCATGCTGTCGCGCCGCGGGATCAACGGACGCACAACTGTTGTGGAAGCTTTTTAAGAGGGTTTGTATTTACAACACTGATGAAAACACACGGGACGGGACATCGTGGACGGCCCCCTGGAGACGTTAGCGTGGACGCGCCTGGGAGACGTTAGCATGGACGCACCCAGGAGACGTTAGCGTGGACGCGCCTGGGAGACGTTAGCATGGACGCACACAGGAGACGTTAGCGTGGGCACGCCCAGGAGATGTTAGCATGGACGCCCCCGGGAGACGTTAGCATGGACACGCTCGGGAGACGTTAGCATGGACACGCCCGGGAGACGTAAGCATGGACGCACCCGGGAGACGTTAGCGTGTACACGCCTGGGAGACGTTGGCATGGACGCACACATGAGACGTTAGCATGGACGCGCCCGGGAGACGTTAGCATGGACGCGCCTGGGAGACGTTAGCATGGACACGCCCAGGAGACGTTAGCATGGACGCGTCCGGGAGACGTTAGCATGGACGCACACAGGAGACGCCGCGCACTCACAGAACACACAGTTAGCATCAATGTGTCAGAAATCACTGCCTCACGTTAATTACTTTGTAGCACGGGTTGTTCATGTTGCTAAAGCGATGCTAACGTGGCGTTAGCTGTTGTTTCTTAAGCCGTGTTCACTGAGTGGAACAGTTCGGTTTTGCGCGGTACGTAGTTTTTAAGTACACAACCAAAATAACTGCCCGACCAGAGTTAAATGGTACGATCCAGTCTGTCCTCATACAAAGGTAAAGGTACTGTCCTCAGTCAAAATGCTAGCCTGACCCAGGACTGTACCATTCCAAACTGGACCATGATGAACATGAACGTATCCTTGTGATTGGACCGTTTGGAAAGTCAAACATTTCTAAATTTTTACAAACATGTCATTTAAATAATAGCATGTTATTGTTTCATGATGTCACAACAATGATTGACAGTTTGATGAACTGATGTAGAAAATACTTCACACGTCGGTGTGTTTGTGTCTTTCGTGAAAAGTCAGTCGACCACAGTCTGAGTATTTGCATATTAGCGTTAGCTTGTGTCCAGGAGACCGACAGTGATTCATGTGCTCGGATCCACTTCATTGTCTTTTGCTGAATATTTCCACTACGTTTCTACCAGGCAACAATTATTCTACAAATACAAAAACGAGTACAAAAAGATGCACTTCCTCGTCTGGCCACACGTTTCCCTGAAGTGCATCTCTAAAAGTTCATGTCAGACCTTTTTCAATGCATACGTCCAACCCTGCAGGGGGCGCAGGTGGGAGCCGTTCACACAGGAAAACATTGAACATGTGATCGATGGAGAAACTTAAAGGTCAATATCGGAGGTATAGGGTCAGCACAGTCCACGTCTGTCCACCTGAGGGTTTGACTTTCATTCAGGGACACAGTAGAGACACAGTAGAGACACAGTAGAGACACAATCGTCCACCAGACGTCCTACGACTGGCTCTTCTCTGCTGACTTGTCACTGACGGCTTGGATCTGTGCGTCCTGCAAGCAGCAGCTCCTGGGGCTCGGGGTGTAGTTGAACGGGGTGACCCGGGCAGCTTTGCTGGGGGATCCTTGTCGGAAATGGACGGCTCCGCCCACGTGGCCGTCTGCTGCTCCTGTAGAGATGGTGCTGAGGTTCCTCAGAGAAGCGTCCGACTCACCACCCAGGAGGTTCCTCCCTGAGGACGCACGGGTCTTCTTGAAATGGCCGATTCTCACGACTTCCTCAGACGTCACCGGAGCGGCGTCGGCTGACGGAGAGGTGCCGGAGCCGGTCTTGTTGTCGGTGAAGTCCTCCGTCTGCACCGTCGCGTCACTCGTCTTGCGAGGTGCGAGAAGAATGGTCGGCAGTTTTCCTGCGAGGACTGGCGGCTTTGGCTTCTCCCCGTCAGGAGAGGGCACCAGAGGCAAAGCATTGGCCGGCAGAGTGGTCTTCAGGATCTGAGGAACATCTTCATCCCGGATCCTCCTCCAGGTGGACGAGGATCTCTGGCCTTTCTTCTTCGTGTCGTCCTCGCTCTTCGCCCTTCCACTCGAATCCGACGATGACGAGCGGAGGGAAGAGCGACTGGTCACTCGGCTCAGTACGTTGATGCTCGGTGACGAGGCGTGGCGTTTAAAGGTTTCTTTGTCTTGTTGCTGCCTGGTGCCGGACGTTCTGCTGGACCCGTTTCGCTGAGCCGCCCTGCACGGGCTTTCAGAACTTGTTCTCCTGGCTTGGCGTCTTGCAGATAAATCCCTTTCACTAGAGGTCGCTCTGGAGAGGCCTGTACTCGGCTTCTGAAGGCCAGAGTTCATCCTCCTGACCTGCTGTGCTGGTTCTGCACCTTTGACCTGAACCCTTCTCTGAGCTTGCACGGCTGCTTTAAGTTCCTGACAGCGTGAAGAGCAAAGGAAGACGGTCGACGCCCCAGGAACTGCTCTGCGGGGCGATCCATTCTGAGATCTTGACATGCTGTGGACCGACCCATCACGTCTCAGTGCAGTCTTTGATTCCTTAATGAAAGTCAGCTGTCTTAAGAATCCGCTCCGGTCAGCGTCGCCACCTTTTGAGTGGACAGAGGTCATCCTGACAAGGTCATAGCGGTTAGGAGGGAGGGGCCTTTTCCCGCTGACCTGATTGGTTTGTACGTCGGTTGTTTGGTTCGTGACCAGCGGTGACAAAGGTCGGTGTTGTCTTCCTGAATTTTGCATAAAAGGGATTCGAACAGGTGACTTTTGAGTTTTAGGTGGTGGGGACTTTTCACTGTGATTGACAGCAGGGGACCTCCCCTTTCTTTCGGGGGGGCTCCTCGCTGGCGGACTGCTAACTGGGGTGGCATTCTTTTTCTGGATGGATTTGTTTGTCTGAATTGGTGATGTGATCTTCTTCTGACTGTGTTTGGATGGTGTGGAGCTTTGTGACGACCCAGAGGAGGAACTCTTTGGTATCCTTGGAGGTGGAGTGGAGCTCCTCTTTGGCAAAGACAGTTCCATGTCCTGGGGGCGGCCTAACCTGTGGAGGCTCTTGGATCTGTGCTGCGCAAGATCTGGGTTCTTTGGAGCGTCTTTCTTGGTTGGCACTTTCCTGGGAGGAGGTCTTTGTGACGGAGCGGCCTCTTTTTTCGGAGTATAGATCACGGTTCTGCCTCTGAAGACCACCGGTAAGTTTGGAACTGGCTTGCGCTGTGCGAAGTCTAAAGGTTTGTTTGCCTTTTTGTCTTTAGCAAACTTCCTCTCTTTGGGTGTAAAGCTGGACGTCGACATGAACGACAGGACTGACTCGGTCTCTTCAGACGATGGCTCTTGAGACCTGGACGCCTGCAGCCCAGTGACCACACAGTTAGCACCTTCCTGAATGGCTCGCCATTCAACACTGTTGAGGTCGGAGTCTTCATCCCATGCCATATCGTCACTGTCCAGTTCTTCGTCCATGTCCCAGCTCTCAGAGACCTTTTGCTTTTGTTTCTGAGCAGTTTCGGCCTTCTTCCTGCGGGCAGCGAGCCTCCTCCTCTGCTTGGGCATGGCCGATGTGATGCACCTCTGCAGCAGGTCGTCTTCTGAATCCATGCTCACAGAACTTGGCGAGCTCTGCTCCTCGTATTGGCTGTGGATGGTCATGGACTTTGATTGTTGTGCCATACTCAGAGTTTTGTTGTGTCTGTTCTTGTACCATATTTGCTGAGCTTTTGATTTGTGGTCGTCGAACTCGGCGTCGCTCAGTGAACTCAGAGAGGAGCTGAGCGAGTAACATGTCGGAGATTCGTCTTTGATCAGGTTCTGTTTTAATCTGTGAAAACCTCTGGCTTTTGCTTGAGGGTTCTCGATCCTGCCGATGTTGGTCATGCTCCGTGAGAAAGTGTTCCGACTCGTTTCCCTGAACTGTTTTCTGCTCGTTCGCTTGGTTGTTTCGTCAAAGTCGTTGTCATCGGTGTAGAAGCTGTTGCTGTCCTCTGAAGAACGCGTGGTCTGTCTGAAGATCGTCTTTCCCTTCTGTGATCCAGGATTAACGTCCGTGTTCTGCTTTATGACGGGCAGTTCCAGTTTTCTGCCTTGCCCTGACCTCTTCTTCTGTTGGTTCGGAGACTGATCACGATTTCTTTGGCTCGCCACTCTGTCAGCGACTTCTTTGCTCTGCATCAAAACCCTCTGCGTGGGAACCACGTGCTTGGTCGTTCGGTTGGTTTGGATCTCAGGAGGCTGATTGGTCCTGTTGGGTTTGTGGAAGTGTGAGAATATCCGTAAGTCTTGGATCCTCTTTGCCTCGTCATCCAGCACTTCCTGTCTGTTCATAGCTTTAGCCGTGCAGTCTTTAGCGCCCCTCTCTTTCACTGGGTACTGAAGCGTTTCATCACTTAGCGACGTTGTGCTGGAGAAGTTAACGGGAGTTCGTTCTGCAGAATCAGTGAGGGATGAATCGTCGAACCTCAAGTCCTTCTGTGGGATAACGATCCTCCGTCCAGGACACATTTGTGCTTTGCCGTTGGGGAGCATCATGTAGACGGGAAGATGGATTTGTTTTCGGATATGGGAGTTGAGAATGTGCGTCGGGATTGTGGTCATGAGGGAAGGTCTGACTTTTCTGAACCTGGAGGGCATCGCAGAGTTGATGCATTCCTTTAAGATTTCTATGTCGTCGTCTGAATTGCCTTCACTGTATCGCTCTCCGTGGTCGAGGCCTTGCTCGTCGTCATCGGGGAACGGAAGGTCTTTGTCATTTTGCTGCAGCAGAGGAGTTAACTTCAGCTCCACGTCTTTCTGTATATAGTGTTCATGCAGAGGCAGAGCACTGAGGCTTGAAGCACAGGAGAAGTTCTCAGTGGGCTTTTCCACAGTGAAGTAGATCATGGTGTCCAGGTCAGGAGGAAGGTTAAACCTCTCCTTGTCTGTGATCTCCATGAACTTCCTCAGACTACTTTCCCACTGGCCCGTTATCCCTGAGGCCTCGGCTCCGTTTGACTCAACACAACATGGAGTTTTACTGCGGCTGGGAGGCATGGTCTGTCCGGGGCTGTCGGGGAGATCACTGGGGCTGATGGTGCCATCGATCATCTCACTGCACGGGTCACTCTGGATTGAACTGGCTATCGAGGGCGACTCGAAACTGCCCAGAGAACTGACCGAGCTACAGCGACTCATCACCAGTGGAGTTTCATGGATGTAATTGTCAGATGAACTGGATGGAGACCGGTCTTCCACAGCAGGTGAAGCTTCTCTGAGGAAAACCTTTTCCTTTTTGGCCGGACAGGGAATTCCAATGGGATCCGTGTCCTTGCTGAAGGTTTTGGAGTCGGTCATCAGCAGCTGGCTGTCGCTCAGATCCTCCAGCGTTTCATCCTCGTCTTCCCTCTTCACCACTTCTCCGTCCTCCACTTCGATGATTTCCAAAGACGAGTCGCTCTCCAGCTCGTTTTCGCTTTGTCCGTCCAGGACTCCATCCCCAGAGGACAGGGAGGACAGGGAACTGCAGCGGGAGAAGCAGATCGGCGTGTTCTCCACTGAGTATTTCTGAACCGTCTCCATGGTCCCGATGGTTGGACTTCTGGTGGACGCCATAGGTGAAAACTTGGTGATGCTCCCCCCCGTCATCACAGTAGGAACCCAGGCTTGTCTCCTCATGGCCTGGGCAGCCTGGACATTAATGGCCGTCTTTGCGACGCCAAATTTGGCCACACTTTGAATGAGTGGAACCTGTTGATAAGATGGCGACAGTTTAATGGATGTCATGCTGACATCAGAGGAGACTTTGGTGGACACACTCACAGGGGTTTGTGCCCCTTGATCCTGGTTCTTATCTGCGTCCATGTTGCTGAGCTCAAGAGCTTTCAAATCTTTGTTGTCCACAGAGTCTCTCTCTGGAACGTCCTGCTGGTTTGTCTCACTGAGGACACCATGTCCTACATTGAGGTATTGTTGATGAGCCACCTTGAGATCCAGCTGGTTGGGTCTTTGCTGCGGTGCGATCAGGGGTCTCGGAGCAGGTCTTATCTGGTCTTTGCTGCCGCAGTAGCCGTCACTGGTGCTGCCGCTGTTCAGACTGTCCGTGGAGACGCTGGTGTGGGCGGTTTTGAGGCGCAGCAGAGCGTGAGCGCGAGTCCGACGCTCTCTGTCGGAGACGTGACAGGGTGAACACGACTGAGCTCGGCCTTCGTTCAGCTCATCCAGACCATAAGGCCAGTCTGCCAGGAGGTCCTCTGAGCTGAAGCTCAGGCTGTCCTCTGAGGACGTGTGCATGGTGATGTCCTCCACCAACCTGTCGATCTTGGCCACTGTGTTGGTGATCTTTTTAGCTAGCTTCTCTGCAGCGGCAGACACCACGTCGTCAGAGGCCACGTGTCTCTTCTCCATCATCTGGTGAGCGTCCACGTCTCTTTCGGGTTCGCCGTCTCTCTTACGAGGCTGGTTTTGTAAGAAGTTTGAGTTGCTGAGGAACATTGAGAGCATGGAGAAGCTGCCGGTGTCCAAGCTACTGGAGACGTTTGGAGCCTCGTCGTCATCGAAGCAGCCAGAGTCAGAGGCGTAGTCCTTCACCAGACTCTCAATGTGCCGCAGTGGCTTGTTGAGGCTGAGGTGTTTGGGGCTCTGTCTCTCAAAGGTGTCAAAGGTCTCTGCCAGGTGTTTAGCGTCCAGCTCGGCCTCCAAAGCCTTCTGTTTCCTCATGTAGAGCGAGGGCACGCAGGAGCCGGGCGACACCACCGCAGCATCCTTATATTTCAGCGGCCGGTTGGCGAGGAGGTTCCTCAGAGCTGCAGCGCTGCCCATGGCTATCATCTTGTGCTTGGAGTGGATGAGGTTGCGCAGCATGCTAACTGCGCCGAGGTCCCACAGCAGCTCCTGGTCTTTAGGACTCCGGGCTGAAAGGTTCCAGAGCGTTCCACAGGCGTTGCTGACGATGGTGAGGCTGTGAGAGCGAAGGTGCTGCAGCAGAGTCTGGAGGCAGCTGTGGTCTCTGAGGATTTGTCTGTGGAGAAAGAAATATTTCAATATTAAAAAGATTCGACGTTTGATGTCAAAAACCGAGTCGATGATGGAACAAGGTGGTGAATAAAGACCTGTAATCTTCTCGAGCAGCGACCAGACTCGACACGTTTCGCAGAATTCCACCTCCGCTCTCGATGATGGCCAGAGAGTTGGTCTGACATCGGTATGTCAGCGTACTGACCAGGAAGCCCAGAGCGCCATCTACAGAGCAGATGGACACCTTGTTGTCGATGCTGTGAGCCGACATGTTCCACAGAGCGCTCAGAAGACTCTTCAGGGTCGACTCCTGCAGGAGCACGAAGACCACGACAGAACGGGGTTTGGATTCAGTCACACACACAACTGTTGATATAAATGTACTGCGGTGTGTTTGTTTCGCTCACCTTGGTGGCCTGCAGAGCGCAGGTCATCAGCGCAGAGACACAGCCGATGTCTCGCAGAACCCTCTTGCTGCTGATGTCGGCTCTCCAGGAGAGGTTCCTCAGGATGCTGGAGACCACCTGATGAAGCTCCTCGCTGTCTGAGGACAGCTGAGCCACCAGAGCCTGCAGACAGCTCTTCTTGGAGCACAGCGTCGCCTACAGGACGACGAGAAGAAGACAATCTGTCAACGTCCACAGGTTCTTTGTCTCCTCTTCTGGTCCAATCACAAACATCTCACACATTTTCATCCTCAGGTTAAGACTGTAATTACTGTTCTGTGGCTATTGCTAAGCTAACTACTCCTGCAACCACTGCTAAACTAACGACCTGCCAAGCTAACTACTCTTTTGATGCTTATGCTAACCTGGTTTTTGCGCTGAGACTAATGCAACTGTAATTATTCTCTGGTTCTAATGCTAAGCTAACCACTCTCCTGTATGCTACTGCTAAGCTAACAAATGTCCTGAGAGTAATGCTTACTATTCTCCTGGTTCTAATGCTAAGTTAACCACTTTTTTGTATGCTACTGCTAAGCTAACAAGTGTCCTGAGAGTAATGCTAGCTATTCTCCTGGTTATAATGCTAAGCTAACCACTCTCCCGTATGCTACTGCTAAGCTAACAAATGTCCTGAGAGTAATGCTAACTCTTCTCCTGGTTCTAATGCTAAGTTAACCACTCTCCCGTATGCTACTGCTTAGCTAACAAATGTCCTGAGAATATTGCTAACTATTCTCCTGGTTGTAATGCTAAGCTAACCACTCTCCTGTATGCTACTGCTAAGCTAACAAATGTCCTGAGAGCAATGCTAACTATTCTACTAGTTCTAATGCTAAGCTAACCACTTTCCTGTATGTTACTGCTAAGCTAACAAATGTCCTGAGAGTAATGCTAGCTATTCTCCTGGTTCTAATGCTAAGCTAACCACTCACATGTATGCTACTGCTAAGCTAACAAATGTCCTGAGAGTAATGCTAGCTATTCTCCTGGTTCTAATGCTAAGCTAACCACTTTCCTATATGCGACTGCTAAGCTAACAAATGTCCTAAGAGTAATGCTAGCTATTCTCCTGGTTCAAGTGCTAAGTTAACCACTCTCCCGTATGCTACTGCTAAGCTAACAAATGTCCTGAGAGTAATGCTAACTCTTCTCCTGGTTCTAATGCTAAGTTAACCACTCTCCCGTATGCTACTGCTAAGCTAACAAATGTCCTGAGAGTAATGCTAACTCTTCTCCTGGTTCTAATGCTAGGCTAACCACTCTCCTGTATGCTACTACTATGCTAACACATGTCCTGAGAGTAATGCTAGCCATTCCCCTGGTTCTAGTGCTAAGTTAACCACTCTACTGTATGCTACTGCTAAGCTAACAAATGTCCTGAGAGTAATGCTAACTATTCTCCTGGTTCTAATGCTAAGTTAAACACTCTCCTGTATGCTTCTAGTAAGCTAACAAATGTCCTGAGAGTAATGCTAGCTATTCTCCTGGTTCTAATGCTAAGCTAACACCTCACCTGTATGCTACTGCTAAGCTAACAAACATCCTGAGAGTAACGCTAACAACTCTCCTGAGGCTAATGCTAAGTTAACTTCTTTAGCACCATGACAGTGAGACCTGTCAATCATCCCTCAGCACTAGCCACGCCCCTTCCGCCCGTACCTTATTGACGACGTCTCCAAACGTGAGGTTGGTCATCGCCATCCCGGCGTATCGCCGCAGCGCCATGTTGATGGGGTCGTTGTGCGTGCCGTACATGTCCTGGTCCAGGTGGATCAGATCTGCCACCACCTGCAGGCCGCCTGGAGAATGACACCCACACCGTCACACAGTCAAAGTGGAATGTTCTGGCGGCGTTAAAGAATAAAGAGTCGGGTTTTTTCACCAACCTAACTCGTTCATGGCGCGTCGATATTCTTCTTCAAACGACAGCTTCATGATGGCGCACATGGCCTGACAGATCTGAGGCTCCACGGGTTCAGGAATATCTGCTCAGGAGGAAACAGGAAGTGACCTTTAACCCCTGAGTCTGCCACGCCCCCACCTGCTGCTGCTGCTTTACACAGAACCAGAACTTACCACTGGTTCTGGTTCCTCCAGGCGAAGGTGTCCCGGTGTGGTTCTCGATCCAGTCCCAGCCGCTGTCGCAGTAGATCCTGATCTGCTCCAGCATGTGCAGAACCCTCATCTCCCGCCGCGCCTGACCCTCGTCCTGCTGCGAGTAGATGATGTTGTGGAGAGCGGCGCTAGCTCTGGATTTAGCTTCTCGGCTGCAGGACGCCGTCGCCTCTCCGGAACTGCCTCCGGGACCTCCCCCGGGACCGCCTCCGGGACCGCCTCCGGGACCGCCCGGGGCTTCGTGCAGGATCTGGACCAGCAGAGGGACGCAGCCGGACTTCCTCATGGCGATGCAGCTGTCCTGAGAGCTGGACAGAGCCAGCAGAGTCCGGGACATCTCCTCCTTGTCTCTGTTGGCGAGCATGGAGAGCAACCAGAAGACCATCTCCACCTGAGGAGGGAGGAGCCGTCAGAGAACCCTCAGAGAACCCTCAGAGAACCCTCAGAGAACCGCCACACAGAGGCGCTGTTGCACTCACATGGAGATTATTCTCAATATTATCGTGAGACTCCAACGTTAAATAAATAATTACACCATTAAATAATCCATTAAATAAATAAATACACGATTATATAATTCACTAAATAAATATATACACAATTAAATAATCCATTAAATAAATATATACACAATTAAATAATCCATTAAATAAATAAATACACCATTAAATAATTCATTAAATACATACACCATTAAATAATTAATTAAATAAATAAATACACCATTCAATAATTAAATAAATAAATAAATAAATACACCATTAAATAATGAATTAAATAAATAAATACACCATTAAATAATTAATTAAATAAATAAATACACCATTAAATAATTAAATAAATAAATAAATACACCATTAAATAATTAATTAAATAAATAAATACACCATTAATTAATTCCTTAAATACATACACCATTAAATAATTAATTAAATAAATAAATACACCATTAAATAATTCATTAAATAAATACACCATTAAATAATTCATTAAATAAATAAATACAACATTAAATAAGTCATTTAATGTGTCATTAATTAATTAAAATGCCAATCAATTTAATGTAAAAATATATATAATTATTTCACTATTGAATTAATTATATTATTTCTTGGCCCTCCATACAGGTCAAACCAAGTGTTCCTAATAAAGTGGTGCCTCAGTGAACGTCACCTTGCTGCCTCCGTCTGCTGCAGCGTCTGTTCCTGCTGCGGCTGAAGACGAGGACGTGTTGTTCTCTGGTTCTCCAGCAGGGGGCTTCTCAGCTCCAGACAACTGAAGAGGAAGAGGAAGAGGAAGAGGAAGAGGAAGAGGAAGAGCAGTGATTTTCAGGCTCAATGTTTGTTTGTTAGACTTCATTATTCTGTGAAATTTGTCTGACATGGTTTTCACACACACACACACACACATTTAAAGTGATAAATAAACACGTGTTAAGATCATGTAAATAAATCATATATAATATTTATTTCATATTAATGTGATTCTTGTTTAATGATCCACTTATTTACAGAATTATTTACTGACTGTTTCAAATCATAAAACAACAAACATATTATTCTCTTTGTTATCAAGAGAATAATCCCCCCACACACACACACACACACACACACTCACACACACACACTCACACACACGCTTCATTTAAATTCAGACTGAATCCTCAGAGAGCATATAAGCTTTCATCCTCTCATCACCATGGCAACGCCCTGGGGTATGTGTGTGTGTGTGTGTGTGTGACCGTGTGTGTGTGTGACTCTGTGTGGGGGTGTGTGAGTGTGTGTGTGTGTGAGTGTGTGTGTGTGGCTCTGATCCAAACCTCCATTCAAACACAATGAGCTGCGACATGAAGACAAAATGGCTGACGAGCATCAGAGCTGAAGACGTGATTCACTGTGTGTGTGTGTGTGTGTGTGTGTGTGTGTGTGTGCGTGCGTGTGTGTGTGTGTCTGTGTGTCTGTGTGTGTGTGTGTGCGTGCGTGTGTGCGTGTGTCTGTGTGTCTGTGTGTGTGTGTGTGTGTGCGTGCGTGTGTGTGTGTGTCTGTGTGTCTGTGTGTGTGTGCGTAATAACAACAATAATCCGCACAAACGTCTCAATCTGTTTGACTTTGATGTCAAACGTGTCCTCGTCCTCCATGAAGACAGAGACACTTCAGTCTCTTCTCCATCGTCTCCCTGCAGCAGCCAATCAGAGAGCAGCTGATAGAGAGGCTGCAGAGCAACAGCCAATCAGAGAGCAGCTGATAGAGAGGCTGCAGAGCAACAGCCAATCAGAGAGCAGCTGATAGAGAGGCTGCAGAGCAGCAGCCAATCAGAGAGCAGCTGATAGAGAGGCTGCAGAGCAACAGCCAATCAGAGAGCAGCTGATAGAGAGGCTGCAGAGCAACAGCCAATCAGAGAGCAGCTGATAGAGAGAGGCTGCAGAGCAACGAGCAACTTCATACTCTGTCACATGATGTTATAGAAATATACTCTCTGTCTCTGTGTGTCCTCTCCATATATACTATATATATATATATACACATATATATATGTGTATATATATACATATATATGTGTATATATATATGTATATATATGTATATATATGTATATATATATATATATATATATATGTATACAGCAGAGACACTGTCCCTGAGATCAGACGACAGGAAGTGGTTTTTGTGTTTTCACCTCATTGTTACTGATGAAACCTGAAGCTTAAAAAGTCCTTAAAAAGACACAAAAGACACCTGTCCCCTGTCCTTTGTCCCCTGTCCTTTGTCCTTTGTCTCTAAACCAGTGCACACAGTCAGCCAATCAGCATCCAGAGACAAATATGAAGACAAACGAGTCCAACCAGAAACATGTGGAGCTGAAAGAACTGAGAGACAGAGAGACGAGGACAGAGACGAGGACAGAGACGAGGACAGAGAGACGAGGACAGAGACTTTGATGTAAGTGACTCGTGTATAAATCTTTATTTTCTTGTCGTCGCTCGTTATCGACGTTTCTGAAACTTTGTCGTTAACATTTTCAGCTGAATTTGTTTTCAAGAATATTTCAGTTTGTGTGAACTCTGAAGGTTAACAAATATGAAACGGAACAAACACCAAAGTTAACTCTGTTAGCTTCATGCTAACAACACAAGCCAACAATATCCACACTGCTAGCTTCATGGTAACAACGCAAGCTAACAATATCCACACTGTTAGCTTCATGCTCACAACGCAAGCCAACAATATCCACATTGTTAGCTTCATGCTAACAATGCAAGCCAACAATATCCACACTGTTAGCTTCATGCTAACAATGCAAGCCAACAATATCCACACTGTTAGCTTCATGCAAACAACACAGGCTAACAATATCCACACTGTTAGCTTCATGCTAACAACACAGGCTAACAATATCCACACTGCTAGCTTCATGGTAACAACGCAAGCCAACAATATCCACACTGTTAGCTTCATGCTAACAATGCAAGCCAACAATATCCACACTGCTAGCTTCATGGTAACAACACAAGCTAACAATATCCACACTGTTAGCTTCATGCTAACAACACAGGCTAACAATATCCACATTGTAAGCTTCATGCTAACAATGCAAGCCAACAATATCCACACTGCTAGCTACATGGTAACAACGCAAGCTAACAATATCCACACTGTTAGCTTCATGCAAACAACACAGGCTAACAATATCAACACTGCTAGCTTCATGGTAACAACACAAGCTAACAATATCCACACTGTTAGCTTCATGCAAACAACACAGGCTAACAATATCCACACTGCTAGCTTCATGGTAACAACGCAAGCTAACAATATCCACACTGTTAGCTTCATGCAAACAACACAGGCTAACAATATCCACACTGTTAGATTCATGCTAACAACACACACACACTGTTGGCTTCATGCTAACAACACAGGCTGACAATATCCATACTGATAGCTTCATGCTAACAATGCAAGCTAACAATACCCACACCGTTTGCATCATGCTAACAGCACAGGCTAACAATATCCACAAAGTTAGCCTCATGCTAACAACACACACTGTTAGCTTTATGCTAACAACACACACTGTGATTCATGGTAACCACACACACACACACACACACACACACACACACTCACACTCACACATTGTTAGCTTCATGCTAACTAAACTATGAAAAAGCCCGGAGTCAGAGACAGAGTTGTGTTTTTAGCTAATATAACAGCTAACAGCTAACGTTATGACAGGAAGTGGGATAAGTGGGTGGGGCTTAGTGATAGCCTGCTAACGTGCTAACATGCTAATGTGCTCACGTTTTTACTGATTTTATACAAACATATTTCACTTTTTCTGTAACGTTTGTTCTGTAGGACGAATCTGATCCTCGGGACAACAAACTGTTTCTGATCAGATCGAAGGAAAATGAGTCTCAAGGAGGACAATTCTCAGGACACTGAGAGACATGTCCAACATGGACACGAAGACACAAAGAAGACGGAGCAGAAAAGGACATCGTCCAGCGCTATGACTCTTCTCAGAGAAGACCTGAGTCAGTTCAAAGAGGACGTCCTCAAAGTTCTCAAGGACAAAGACACAAAGGTGGACAAAGACACAAAGGTGGACAAAGACAAAGACAGCCCCGGTGCACTCAGTCTTCTGAGGGACGACCTGAGTCAGTTTAGAGACGACATGAGCAGCATGTTTAACATCAGAGACGTGAGGTCCACTGATGTTAAACCCAGTCAGACAGAGAGGACACTGAGACATCTGAGTCTCATCAGAGAGGACATCTCCAATGTCTTCAGGATCAGTCCTCTCAAGGACAAAGACCACCAGGACATTTCCAAAATAAAAGCCCCAGCAGCCGAAAGAGGGGACAACGCTTTTCTGAAGCTGTTCAGGAGACAACTGAGGACGACAGAGGACATTCAGAGAGGGACGGAGACGTCTTCAGACAGAGGGACGGAGACGCCTTCAGAGGACATTCAGAGAGGGACAGAGACGTCTTCAGAGGACATTCGTAGAGGGACGGAGACGTCTTCAGAGGACATTCAGAGAGGGACGGAGACGCCTTCAGAGGACATTCAGAGAGGGACGGAGACGTCTTCAGAGGACATTCAGAGAGGGACGGAGACGCCTTCAGAGGACATTCAGAGAGGGACGGAGACGTCTTCAGAGGACATTCAGGACAAAACTGACCACGGTTTGAGTCATGTGAGCATCATCATGACAGACAGGACAAATGGAGAGGAGGACAAAGATGAGGACGGGGCGGAGCCTGTGGAGAAGGAGGAGCCGGAAGAGGAGGAGGAGCCTGAGGAGTCTGAGGAGAAGGAGGAGCCTGAGGAGGAGGAGGAGCCTGAGGAGACCTCTTCACCAGGTGAGGAGACGATGTGTCCATCATGTTTGTGATAAAGGAGGTGGTCTGTGGTGAGAGCGCCCCCTGCTGCTGAGAGACAGCTGAGACGAAAGACTTCTCTGATATTATATTATCAGATAAATGTCATCATCACACTCATGACTCAGCTTTTTCAGGTTTTAAATCCAGAGAATCTGAAATATTCTGTTTCTCTGCAGTCGATCACAGACCTGATGATGATGAAGACTCTGGAGAAAACCAGGAAGTGAAGAAGAAGAAAGAAGAAGAAGAAGATGAGACTCTTGTCTCTGAGCTGAGACTCATGAGTCTGAGGTGAGACAGAGTACGTTAGCTTCATGCTAACAACACAAGCTAACAATCTCCACACTGTTAGCTTCATGCTAACAATACAAGCTAGCAATATCCACACTGTTAGCTTCATACTAACAACACACACACACTGTTAGCTTCATGCTAACAACACAAGCTAGCAATATTCACACTTTTAGCTTCATACTAACAACACACACACACTGTTAGCTTCATGCTAACAACACAAGCTAACAATATCCACACTGTTAGCTTCATGCTAACAATATCCACACTGTTAGCTTCATGCTAACAACACACAATCTGTTAGCTCCATGCTAACAACACAAGCTAGCAATATCCACACTGTTAGCTTCATGATAAAAACACAAGCTAACAATATCAACACTGTTAGCTTCATGCTAACAACACAAGCTAGCAATATCCACACTGCTAGCTTAATGCTTACAACACAAACTCTGTTAGCTCCATGCTAACAACACAAGCTAGCAATATCCACACTGTTAGCTTCATGATAACAATACAAGCTAGCAATATCCACACTGTTAGCTTCATGATAAAAACACAAGCTAACAATATCAACACTGTTAGCTTCATGCTAACAACACAAGCTAGCAATATCCACACTGCTAGCTTCATGCTAACAACACACACTCTGTTAGCTCCATGCTAACAACACAAGCTAGCAATATCCACACTGTTAGCTTCAAGATAACAACACAAGCTAACAATATCAACACTGTTAGCTTCATGCTAACAACATAAGCTAACAATATCCACACTGTTAGCTTCATGCTAACAACACAAGCTAGCAATTGCCACACTGCTAGCTTCATGCTAACAACACCCACTCTGTTAGCTCCATGCTAACAACACAAGCTAGCAATAGCCACACTGTTAGCTTCACGATAACAACACAAGCTAACAATCTCAACACTGTTAGCTTCATGCTAACAACATAAGCTAACAATATCCACACTGTTAGGTTCATGCTAACAACACAAGCTAACAACACACACACTGTTAGCTTCATGCTAACAACACAAGCTAACAACAAACACACACACACACACCATTAGCTTCATGCTAACAACACAGGCTAACAATATCCACACCGTTTGGTCCTGGTCTGACAGGAAGCAGCCAGGAGGAGGAGGAGGAGGAGGACGAGGAGGAAGAGGAGGACGAGGAGACCTGTGGTCTGTGAAGAACTGTAAGATGACGTGGTTTTTGGTCTCCATGACTCAGATGTTTGTTAAACCTGACGATGACTCAGCATTTATCCTCTTGTTCCTTCACCACCACAGTTGCCTGTTACTTGACCTTTGACCCCAACACTGCCAACGCAGAGCTTCAGCTGAGCGACGGCAATAGGACGGCCACTCGTCTGTGGGCGAGCCAGCGCCGACTGGACCATCTGGACCGCTTTAAGCTCTGTCCTCAGGTCCTGTGCAGGGAGGGGCTGCTGGACCAGGTCTACTGGGAGGTGGAGTGGAGCGGCGGCGCCGACATCGGCGTCACGTACAACAGCATCTCCAGAGACGGGGACGCGGTGGACAGTCTGCTGGGTCACAACAGACTGTCCTGGAGTGTGGAGTGTTCACAGGGGAACTACACACCCAACCACAACAACAAGAGGTTCAGGTCTACTGCACCACAACCCTTCAGCCACAGGGTCGGGGTCTTCTTAGACTGGTCTGCTGGGTCTCTGTCCTTCTACTGCGTCTCCAGGGACGCCATGGTCCTCCTCCACACCTTCACCTCCACCTTCACTGAGCCTCTGTACCCGGGGTTCTGGGTCTGGACCTACGACGGATCTGTGTCCCTGTGTCAGGTGGCGTTAGACTGGGAGAGACTACTGAAGTGAGGGGGGGGGGTCCAAGGACTGAGGGGGGTCCCAGGACTGAGGGGGGTACAAGGATTGAGGATGTCCAAGGATTGAAGGTGTCTAAGGATTGAGGATGTCCAAGGACTGAGGGGGTCCAAGGACTGATGGGGTCCAAGGATTGAAGGTGTCCAAGGATTGAGGGTGTCCAAGGACTGAGGGGGTCCAAGGATTGAGGGGGTCCAAGGACTGAGGGGGGTCCAAGGATTGAGGGGGTCCAAAGATTGAGAAGGTCCAGGGATTGAGGGTGTCCAAGGATTGAGGATGTCCAAGGACTGAGGGGGTCCAAGGACTGAGGGGGGTCCAAGGACTGAGGGGGTCCAAGGACTGAGGGGGGTCCAAGGACTGAGGATGTCCAAGGACAGAGGGGGGTCCAAGGACTGAGGGGGTCCAAGGACTGAGGATGTCCAAGGACTGAGGGGGGTCCAAGGACTGAGGGGGTCCAAGGACTGAGGGGGGTCCAAGGACTGAGGGGGGTCCAAGGACTGAGGGGGGGTCCAAGGACTGAGGGGGGTCCAAGGACTGAGGATGTCCAAGGACAGAGGGGGGTCCAAGGACTGAGGGGGTCCAAGGACTGAGGATGTCCAAGGACTGAGGGGGGTCCAAGGACTGAGGGGGTCCAAGGACTGAGGGGGGTCCAAGGATTGAGGGGGTCCAAATATTGAGAAGGTCCAAGGATTGAGGGGGTCCAAGGACTGAGGGGGGTCCGAGGATTGAGGGGGTCCAAGGACTGAGGGGGTCCAAGGACTGAGGGGGTCCAAGGACTGAGGGGGTCCAAGGATTGAGGAGGCCCAAGGATTGAGAAGGTCCAAGGATTGAGGTCTAGGGACTGAGGAGGTCTAAGGACTGAGGAGGTCTAATGACTAAGGGGGTCCAAGGATTGAGGAGTTCTAAGGACTGATTGTGGACAAAAATCAAGTCCTAATGTAAAATGAGTCAATTTTAAGGTGAAGAAATGTTTTAAGGTTAAATTGAGATTAGAGTTAGGGTCAGATTAGGATTAGGATTAGGTCTGAGTGTGTGTGTGTGTGTGTGTGTGTGTGTGTGTGTGTGTGTGTGTGTGTGTTACCTGTAACTGACTCTCCTGACTTCCTTGGACCTCGTGCAGCTCCTGCTCCAGCTGCTCCAGACGAGCGACACGCATCTGACACACACACACACACACACACACACACACACACACACACACACACACACACACACACACACACACACACACACACACACACACAGAGTTTAGACTTCATGTCAACAACAGTGATTGTGTTGTGTTGTGTGTGTGTGTGCATGTGTGTGTGTGTGTGTGTAGCGATGACATCATCACTCTCTCACCTGCGTCCTCCTCATCATGTCCTCGCTCGTCCCAAATCTCTCCTCCATCACAGAGCGAAGCTGCTGAGCCTCAAACTGCAGCTGCTGACCAATCAGATCCATCTGTAGAGAGAACTGTGCAGAGAGGTCAGAGGTCAGAGGTCAGGGGTCACACACACACACACACACACACACACACACACACACACACACAGACTGAGAGTGTGTGTCCTCACTGTGTCGATGCGTGGCAGCTGTGTGAGTCTCTGTGACAGCGCCTCCAGCTGGCTGAAGTACCAACAACGCTCTCTCTCCTCACGGTCGATTTCCCCCAACAGCAGGTTCCTACACACACACACACACACACAGTGAGTATTATGGGATGCATGATGGGAGTATGGCGAGGACGATGGCTCCGCCCACCTCTCCTTGTACAGCTCCTCCAGGTGGTGGTCGCTCAGTCGTCCGTCTGCGCCGCTGATCACGGCCGTTCTGGGCGGGGCTCCGTCCAGGAAGTGATGCGGCAGCATGAGGGCGGCGGCCTCGGCGGCGGCGTCGCTCTGACGCGACGAGGACCTGAGCGGACTCCTGGTCCGGGTCACGGGCGCCGCCGAGGATGAGGAGGAGCAGGAGGACGGAGGCAGAGTCAGGTGGTCTTCTAGCTCCGCCCCTACAACGCCGCCGTTCCCCGCCCCTGTGAGCCCCGCCCCTGTAAGCCCCGCCCCTCCCAGAGCGCCCGGCAGCAGCCGCAGGTTGTGAGGCTGGTGTTTGAGCTCGTAGTATTTGGTCAGGTCCATGTGGAGCTCTGAGGACCAGCATAGATAATCTCATCAATAATCTCATCGATAATCTCATCAATAATCTCATCGTTAATCTCATCAATAATCTCATCAAAAATCTCATCGTTAATCTCATCAATAATCTCATCGTTAATCTCATTGATAATCTCATCGATAATCTCATCGTTAATCTCATCAATAATCTCATCAATAATCTCATCGATAAAATCATAGATAATCTCATCAATAATATCATCGCATATCGATAATCTCATCGTTAATCTCATCAATAATCCCATCATTAATCTCATCGTTAATCTCATCGAATAACATTAATCTCATCGATAATCTCATCAATAATCTCATCGAATATCATTAATCTCATCGTTAATCTCATCAATAATCTCATCGTTAATCTCATCGATAATCTCATCGTTAATCTCATCGTTAATCTCATCAATAATCTCATCAATAATCTCATCAATAATCTCATCGATAAAATCATCAATAATCTCATCAATAATCTCATCAATAATCTCATCGATAAAATCATAGATAATCTCATCAATAATATCATCGCATATCGATAATCTCATCGATAATCTCATCAATAATCTCATCGTTAATCTCATCAATAATCTCATCAATAATCTCATCGTTAATCTCATCAATAATCTCATCGTTAATCTCATTGATAATCTCATCGATAATCTCATCGTTAATCTCATCAATAATCTCATCAATAATCTCATCGATAAAATCATAGATAATCTCATCAATAATATCATCGCATATCGATAATCTCATCGTTAATCTCATCAATAATCCCATCATTAATCTCATCGTTAATCTCATCGAATAACATTAATCTCATCGATAATCTCATCAATAATCTCATCGAATATCATTAATCTCATCGTTAATCTCATCAATAATCTCATCGTTAATCTCATCGATAATCTCATCGTTAATCTCATCGTTAATCTCATCAATAATCTCATCAATAATCTCATCAATAATCTCATCGATAAAATCATCAATAATCTCATCAATAATCTCATCAATAATCTCATCGATAAAATCATAGATAATCTCATCAATAATATCATCGCATATCGATAATCTCATCGATAATCTCATCAATAATCTCATCGTTAATCTCATCAATAATCTCATCAATAATCTCATCGTTAATCTCATCAATAATCTCATCGTTAATCTCATTGATAATCTCATCGTTAATCTCATCAATAATCTCATCAATAATCTCATCGATAAAATCATAGATAATCTCATCAATAATATCATCGCATATCGATAATCTCATCGTTAATCTCATCAATAATCCCATCATTAATCTCATCGTTAATCTCATCGAATAACATTAATCTCATCGATAATCTCATCAATAATCTCATCGAATATCATTAATCTCATCGTTAATCTCATCAATAATCTCATCGTTAATCTCATCGTTAATCTCATCGTTAATCTCATCGTTAATCTCATCAATAATCTCATCAATAATCTCATCAATAATCTCATCAATAATCTCATCGATAAAATCATCAATAATCTCATCAATAATCTCATCGATAAAATCATAGATAATCTCATCAATAATATCATCGCATATCGATAATCTCATCGTTAATCTCATCAATAATCCCATCATTAATCTCATCGTTAATCTCATCGTTAATCCCATCGTTAATCTCATCAATAATCTCATCGAATATCATTAATCTCATCAATAATTTCATCGTTAATCTCATCGTTAATCTCATCGATAATCTCATCGAATATCATCATTAATCTCATTGTTAATCTCATCGATAATCTCATCGAATATCATTAATCTCATCGATAATCTCATCTATAGTCACATAATCTAATTGATAATCTCATCATTAATCTCATTGATAATATTGATAATCTCATTGTTAATCTCATCAATAATCTCATACATAATCTCATATACACATACATATACACACATACTGTCAGCTATAGTAGCAGAGTGTGTGAGCAGGATTAAAATAATCCCACGTGTTTAACAACAATAATCCTCATGGATTTGTGTCATATTTAAATGAGTTAGACCAATCAATCAATCACATGACCTCTGACCTCAGAGGAGACAGAGACGTGTAACAGCAGCCAATCACGTTAGAGCTCCACCCAGAGGACACGCCCAGCTCACCTGAGGGGGGAGGAGTCTAAAGCCACTCACCTGTCAGCTGGTGCAGAACGTCGCTCCGCCCTGATGACGCCAGAGTCCCCGCCTCCTGCTCCAGTTTACTCTGCAGCTGCTTTAGCACCTCCTGCAGGAGGAGGAGGACATGACAACAGGAATGTGGGATTTAAAGATGGAAAAAGATTTAAATATGTGAAGATATTTAAAGAGTTAAAGATATAAAGATATTTGAAGATGTAAATAATTAAAGATGTAAAGACATTTAAAGAGTTAAAGTCCTGCTCTGTGACTTTTGTTGTGATTGAATTCAAACACAGATGAAGAAAAAGAATCAGAGTGAAAATCATGTGATCACAGAATGTGAGACTGAGCTCAATCTGATAATCTGATAATCCAGCTGCTCTCAACATGATGTGATGATGTGATGATGTGATGATGTGATGATGTGATCATGTGATCATGTGATCATGTGATGATGTGATGATGTGATGATGATGTGATGTGATGATGTGATGATGTGATGATGTGATCATGTGATGATGTGATCATGTGATGATGTGATGATGATGTGATGTGATGATGTGATGATGTGATGATGTGATCATGTGATGATGTGATCATGTGATCATGTGATGATGATGTGATCATGTGATCATGTGATCATGTGATGATGATGATGTGATGATGTGATGATGTGATCATGTGATGATGTGATGATGTGATGATGTGATGATGTGATCACGTGATGATGTGATGATGTGATGATGATGTGATGATGTGATGATGTGATCATGTGATCATGTGATGATGTGATGATCATGTGATGATGTGATGATCATGTGATGATGTGATCATGTGATGATGTGATCATGTGATCATGTGATCATGTGATGATGTGATCATGTGATGATGATGATGTGATGATGTGATGATGTGATCATGTGATGATGTGATGATCATGTGATGATGATGTGATCATGTGATCATGTGATCATGTGATCATGTGATGATGATGTGATCAAGTGATCATGTGATCATGTGATCATGTGATCATGTGATGATGTGATGATGTGATGATGTGATGATCATGTGATGATGATGTGATCATGTGATCATGTGATCATGTGATCATGTGATGATGATGTGATCAAGTGATCATGTGATCATGTGATCATGTGATGATGTGATGATGTGATGATCATGTGATGATGTGATGATCATGTGATGATGTGATGATCATGTGATCATGTGATGATGTGATGATGTGATGATGTGATGATGTGATCATGTGATCATGTGATCATGTGATGATGTGATGATGTGATGATGTGATCATGTGATCATGTGATGATGTGATCTCTCACCTTCATGCCAAACGTCTCCGTCTCCAGTTTGAACAGATGGTTGGAGTTGTCCTCCAGCTCCCTCCTCAGGTGGGAGTTCTCCTTGCGGAGCGCCTCCACCTGGTGGGCCAGCTGATCGTAGGAAGCGTTGGCCATGTTCAAATGGTGCAGCGCCCCCTGTGGTGACACACACACACACACACAGAGCAGCTTCTCTTTAATCTCAATAAACTCACAGATTATTCTGTAAAAGAACTGATGAATCATTAAGAGACTGTGTTTCAATGTTTCCCATCAACGAGCTCAGAGATATCAATGTTACCATAGTAACAGGCCCCGCCCCCTCACTCTGACCACATCAAGAGATGTCTCTTTGTGCCTCACACACACACACACACACACTGCAGTGGCAGCAGAGCATGCTGGGTAAGAAAATGAATCAAATGAAGACAGATCAGTAACAGTGCTGTTGCTATGGAGACGACCTCAATCTGTGTGTGTGTGTGTGTGTGTGTCCCACGTCCAGAGGACAAAGACCAGCTTTAATCTTAATCTGCTCACAAATCAACAACAACAACAACAATAAAAATAATAATAAGTAAAAACGTGATTGTGGTTTAGTCTCTGAACAAAGCCCCTCCCCCTCCATCCTCCTCCTCCTCCTCTGAGACTGTCTGGTTACCACGGCAACCTCCTCCTCCTCCAGGCAGAGCAGAGGAGGCGGAGCCTGTGCTGTGACACTCACAGATTATTGTCCTAGAATCCTGACTCATCAAAACATGACGAGGAGATGACCTCCAGCCACGGCCCCGCCCCCTGGCCACGCCCCCCTGTTACCACCACCACACACACACACACACGTTATTGACGTGAGGATGAAGGTCACAGGTTTGAGTTGAAATTGAATTGACAGAAGCTCCGCCCCTCACTGAAGCTGTAGATCATAGAAATATAAACGTTTATATAAATGTGCTGTGTCATCATTGGTAAAAACATCTGACTCAGCACTTTAAACAAACACTGAACTGAAATACTAGTGAACGTCTGACACTGAACTGAAATACAAGTGAACGTCTGAACTGAAATACAAGTGAACGTCTGACACTGAAATACTAGTGAACGTCTGACACTGAACTGAAATACAAGTGAACGTCTGACACTGAAATACTAGTGAACGTCTGACACTGAACTGAAATACAAGTGAACGTCTGACACTGAACTGAAATACAAGTGAACGTCTGACACTGAAATACTAGTGAACGTCTGACACTGAAATACTAGTGAACGTCTGACACTGAAATACAAGTGAACGTCTGACACTGAAATACTAGTGAACGTCTGACACTGAAATACTAGTGAACGTCTGACACTGAAATACAAGTGAACGTCTGACACTGAAATACTAGTGAACGTCTGACACTGAAATACTAGTGAACGTCTGACACTGAACTGAAATACAAGTGAACGTCTGACACTGAAATACAAGTGAACGTCTGATACTGAACTGAAATACAAGTGAACGTCTGACACTGAACTGAAATACAAGTGAACGTCTGACACTGAACTGAAATACAAGTGAACGTCTGACACTGAAATACTAGTGAACGTCTGACACTGAACTGAAATACAAGTGAACGTCTGACACTGAACTGAAATACAAGTGAACGTCTGACACTGAAATACTAGTGAACGTCTGACACTGAAATACTAGTGAACGTCTGACACTGAAATACAAGTGAACGTCTGACACTGAAATACTAGTGAACGTCTGACACTGAAATACTAGTGAACGTCTGACACTGAAATACAAGTGAACGTCTGACACTGAAATACTAGTGAACGTCTGACACTGAAATACTAGTGAACGTCTGACACTGAACTGAAATACAAGTGAACGTCTGACACTGAAATACAAGTGAACGTCTGATACTGAACTGAAATACAAGTGAACGTCTGACACTGAACTGAAATACAAGTGAACGTCTGACACTGAACTGAAATACAAGTGAACGTCTGACACTGAAATACAAGTGAACGTCTGATACTGAACTGAAATACTAGTGAACGTCTGACACTGAACTGAAATACAAGTGAACGTCTGACACTGAACTGAAATACAAGTGAACGTCTGACACTGAAATACTAGTGAACGTCTGACACTGAAATACTAGTGAACGTCTGACACTGAAATACAAGTGAACGTCTGACACTGAAATACTAGTGAACGTCTGACACTGAAATACTAGTGAACGTCTGACACTGAAATACAAGTGAACGTCTGACACTGAAATACTAGTGAACGTCTGACACTGAAATACTAGTGAACGTCTGACACTGAACTGAAATACAAGTGAACGTCTGACACTGAAATACTAGTGAACGTCTGACACTGAACTGAAATACAAGTGAACGTCTGACACTGAACTGAACTGAAATACAAGTGAACGTCTGACACTGAACTACAGTTGGACGTGATCTCGTTCTCTAAATGTGATCTCGTTCTCTAAACATGATCTCGTTCTCTAAACGTGATCTCGTTCTCTAAACGTGATCTCGTTCTCTAAACATGATCTCGTTCTCTAAACGTAATCTCGTTCTCCAAATGTTGCAGATGAACTTGATCTCTTTCTCTAAACGTGATCTCGTTATCTAAACATGATCTCGTTCTCTTAACGTGATCTCGTTCTCTAAACGTTGCAGATGAACGTGATCTCGTTCTCTTAACGTGATCTCGTTCTGTAAACGTGATCTCGTTCTCTAAACGTGATCTCGTTCTCTAAACGTGATCCCGTTCTGTAAACGTGATCTCGTTCTCTTAACGTGATCTCGTTCTGTAAATGTGATCTCGTTCTCTAAACGTGATCCCGTTCTGTAAACGTGATCTCGTTCTCTTAACGTGATCTCGTTCTCTAAACGTGATCCCGTTCTCTAAACGTGATCTCGTTCTCTAAACGTTGCAGATGAACGTTCATGTTTCAGGACGTTGAATTCGTTCACGTCTTTAATCTCCGTAGCGACTGAACATCATTGCTATGGAGGCCTTCATCTTCATCATCATCATCATCATCATCACCTTCATCATCATCATCAAACCTCACACTGCAGCATCTTCACTGATTTTAAATTCTATTTCATCTGAGACAATAAAGAGGTTTCACATGAAATCATCTTCATCATCATCATCTTCATCTTCATCATCATCATCATCATCGTCCTCCATCTTCCCACATGAAGATAAATCTCCTCCTCTTCCTCAGTGTGAACCTGTTTTTCTGATTCTTCATCATAAACCTGCACATTATCATTCATCCTCTCATGTTTCCTTATCTCCTGTTTCCTCGTCTCCTCTGATCAAACCGCGTCATTGTCCTCGTCCGCAGCTCAGCCATAGAACCGAGCCGAACCAGGCCGAGCCGAACCGACGGTGACCGACGACGAACCCGAGTTACAGATTTAAAAAAACAACAACAACCGGAAATGTGATTTAAAAGCAAAATAAAAATGAAAGAAGGAGCGAAAAATCCTTACCTCATCACTGAAGAGCTGCGCGAGACTGACGGAGGGAGGGACACACACACACACACACACACACACACACACACGGTTTTTAATGCTGAGTTTGTCCACTAGGTGGAACCAGAGAATCATCTACTCATCATCATCATCATCATCAGTTCACTTCCTGTTCAAACACGAGATCAATTATTATTGATAACTGAAGATGAAGCTTCACAGGATGTTCACACACACACACACACGCACACAAACACACACGCACGCACAAACACAGACAAACACACGCACTGAGTGACGTTTAAATTACACGTGATGTAATGACTGCTTGCATCCAGCAGGGGGCAGTAATGTGACTTTAGATCGAGTGAAAAATCCAGATTTAATGAAATGTTGATAAAAACATGAAAAAAAAGAACAGGATTGCATCAGCTGACGTCACACAACAGGAAGTTGAAATGAGAGGAGTGCAAACACAAAATAAAACAGGAAGTGAATGAAACAGAATCAATAACAACATTTAAAATCATTCAATGATCATTAACACGTTCATTTTCATCATTCTGTTGCTAACGGCTAACATGAACTTAGCTTTGATAAATGATGGAAGCTAATGTAGCTGTTAGCCGCTAATGTAGCTGCTGAAGTCAAACACTGATGCTACTGAAGAAGCTACAGTTGTCGTTAGCATTAGCAGCTACAGAGAGGAGTGTGGAGTTTACAGTTGTCGCGGCAGAGTGGGCGTGGTCAGATTGTGTGTCGCTGCTAACAGCTACTGTAGCTAATACAGTCAGATTGTCTTTGCTGTGAGGTTCTGTCACATGATCCGCTCACAGACCAGCTGATCCTCTTCAAACCCACCTGGCCTGAAAGTCCCGCCTCCACCTGTGGACAGAAGAAGAAGAAGAAGAAGAAGAAAGAGTCAGTGATGGTTGGAGGATAAAGAGCAGCAGGGACCTTGGTCCTGATCAGAGCAGAACCCTGAAGAACCATGAAGAACCATGAAAAAACCTGAAGAAACCTGAAGAAACCTGAAGAACCCTGAAGAACACTGAAGAACCCTGAAGAACCCTGAAGAACCATAAAGAACACTGAATAAACCTGAAGAACACTGAATAACCCTGAAGAACCCTGAAGAACCCTGAAGAACCATGAAGAAACATGAAGAACCCTGAAGAACACTGAATAACCCTGAAGAACCCTGAAGAACCATAAAGAACACTGAATAACCCTGAAGACCTGAACCATGAAGAACCCTGACAAACCCTGAAGAAACCTGAAGAACCCTGAAGAACCCCGAAGAACCACGATAAACACTGAAGAACCCTGAAGAACCATAAAGAACACTGAATAACCCTGAAGACCTGAACCATGAAGAACCCTGACAAACCCTGAAGAAACCTGAAGAACCCTGAAGAACCCCGAAGAACCACGATAAACACTGAAGAACCCTGAAGAACCATAAAGAACACTGAATAACCCTGAAGACCTGAACCATGAAGAACCCTGAAGAACCATAAAGAACACTGAATAACCCTGAAGACCTGAACCATGAAGAACCCTGAAGAACAAACTGGTTTTGTCAAACATCTCTACTCCTATTTCAACATACGTCGGTTATTTGACATGTTATTATCTCCACTTCAGTGAAACTCCTGAATGTGTCTTTTCTTTAGATGCAGATAAAGCGTTAGATAGAAGGTCAAACCTGTTTAAGACCTTAAAGAAATTAGGCTTCGTTCTGAATTTTGTCACTTGGATAAAATTGCTATATTCAAGCTCAACTGCTTCTGTCCTTACAAACTCTCAGCTGTCACAACCCTTTAACCTCCATAGAGGAACCTGACAGGTGTGTGTCCTCTAAGTCCTCTGTTATTAGACCTGCCATAGAACCGTTGGCGATAGCAATCCACAGTTGTGAGAATATTTCTGGTATATGGAGGAATGGAGTAGAACATAAAGTGTCTCTATATGCAGACGACTTGTTGGGTTTAATTTCCCGTCCCGATATCTCTTTACCTGACATGTGATCTCTACTGAACTGTTTTAGCCAGTTTTCAGGATAGAGATTAAATCTGAGCAAGTCTGTTTCCCGTCAGTGAGGACACACCTGCATCAGACTAATCCATCTACACTTTTAGGATTGTAGAAGACAGATGAACTTATTTGGGTTTTACAGTTATTAAGAAACACAAGTGTCTTTTCAAAGAAAACTTTCTTACCTGTTAAATCACACTAGACGTTTGCCTTTCTATGTCCTTGGTCGGACGAATTAATTCCATCAAAATGAATATTCTCCCTAAATTTTCTTTCCAATCAGTTCCGACCTTCTGTCCAAAATCATTTTTCGCTACATTAGATTCCTCTATATCATCCTATATATGGAAAGGAAAGTGTCCTCGGCTAAATAAGGTCCATCATCTACAATTTTCAAACTGATTAACTCAACTTCTCTTTGTGCTCATCACTGTTTGCTACAGTTCAAAGTCACAGACACAGGATCATATATCCAAAGACAAATTGTCTCGTTTTTTGCCCAGATGTGGATCCCTGTTGTGACTAATGTAAGCGAGAGGAGGCTTCACTTATCCACATGTTTTGTACATGTCTTAAGGCCACATTATACTTCTCCGACTGCGTAATGCGTTATCCATCTGCGTCACCACGTAGACCACTCGAGCCTTTATACTTCTGCGTCGTGGTGACGGATAGGCACTGCAATTTCCCGCCCGATCAGTAGGGGTCGCTGCGCAAGGTTGTTGTGCTTTTGGCTACAGTGAGCAATGGCGTCCGAGGGAGAAAGACTGTTGTTGTTGAAACAGTGGCCGTTTCTCACTTTTCTGTGTCACTGAACGCAGTTTTAAGATAATTTGAGGCGAGAAATTGGCCATTTAGAGTCTAAACATGTGCTGTGTGTGTTAAGATATGACGTATTTATAGTTTGGCAGCGGCGTTATCGGCGATGATCAGCTCCGCCTCTGTGGACGCTCGGTGCTCACTGTGAGCCGGCACAGAGCAGCTTAGCTCGGCCTGTTCTGAGGACCAATCGCAGCTCTTGCCGTCTCCGTTGTCCCTTGACAGAGTGACGGACACTTAAAATATTCCGTGCAGTCGGAGACGACACAGAGGCTCTACGACAGGTTCTGCGTCGACGCAGAGGACTTTACGCAGGAGTATAAATTGGGCTTAAGTCTGGAGAAATACTGGAGGGAAGTTTTTTCCAAACCTTATCTCTAATTGTCAGTTTTAACATAGAGCTCAACCCTCTGGTCGGTCTTTTCAGAACCATGTGGAGGTGGATGATCACCTGACCTCAGATAAAAGGTGACCTCTGTCTTTTGCCTCTCTCTCCTGACTAAGGGTGCAATAATGTTTAGGTGTAAAGATGCTGTTCAGCTCACTCACACTCACTCACACTCACTCACACTCACTCACACTCACTCACACTCACTCACTCACTCACTCACGCTCAGTGGCTGAACGATGTTATGTCGTGTTTAAACCTTGAAAAAATACATTTTTCAATCCGTAACTCCAAAGAAAAATTTCAAAAAGTGTGGGGACCTTTTCTGGAATACTTTCATAATTTTAAAACTTGCTAGAGGTTGGATACCTCACATTCTGCTTTTCTGTTGTTTTTTTTATTTATTTATTTATTTATTTTATCAACAATACCAAGTGTAAAACTGTGCCCGATGCTTTTGGTCCATCTGTGAGTTCAGGATTTGTGTATATTTACTTCTCCATCTTGTTTTACTTTATTATATTTTAACAGACTAGAACCCGACTTCCAGCTGCTAACTGTATTACTCCAGGAATTAAGCACAATTTGTTTACTTTTTCTGTTTATTTGTTTGTGAATGTGTCTGTCTAGGTGAGGATATGTTAGGGTTAGATAAGTTCTCTCACTGTGTGCTTTTGTCATGTACTGTTATTTTCTCTTGCTTTTATGGATGTTTATGATAATTTCTCTTGCCCTATGAGTCGATTGTACACTTTATAAGCTCCTGTCAATATTTTACAATTTTGTATTTGTGTGAAAATTCAATAAAAATATCTTTGAGAAAAAAAAGAACCCTGAAGACCTGGACCCTGCCTCCTTGACTGAGGAAACACTTGACTGACCTCAGAGAGTCCAGTCTGAAGTCCAGACTCTTGACCAGACCGTTGAGCTCCTTCACAGCAGAGTCCTGCAGGTTGTTGAAGCTCAGGTCCAGGTCTCTCAGGTGAGAGGGGTTGGTCTTCAGAGCTGAGGTCAGAGAAGAACAGCTGACCTCTGTCAAGCTGCAGTCGCTCAGTCTGGAGAGAGAAGAACATTCAGATCAGAACCTCAGAACCTCAGAACCTCCTCAGACTCATGTCTTCATGTCCAGTCTCACCTCAGAGTCTCCAGTCCACAGTCTGGACTCTGTAGACCAGAACTCAGCTCCTTCACTCCAGAGTCCTGCAGCAGGTTTTCACTCAGGTCCAGGTGTGTCAGGTGAGAGGGGCGGAGCTTCAGAGCCAAGGCCAGGTGAGAACAGCTGACCTCTGAGAGGCCACACCCACTCAGACTGAAGACAGAAGAAAACATGACTCATCACTCTTTAACATGACTGTGCTTTGTTATTGTTGTCAATAAAGTTATGGACCTCAGAGTCTTGAGTCCACAGTGAGGACTCTGTAGACCAGCACTCAGCTCCTTCACTCCAGAGTCCTGAAGGTCATTTCCACTCAGGTCCAGGTGTGTCAGGTGAGAGGGGCGGAGCTTCAGAGCCCAGGCCAGGTGAGAACAGCTGACCTCTGAGAGGCCACACCCACTCAGACTGAAGACAGAAGAAAACAAGTCTAAGTCGTGTCTTTGCAGGTGTCAATCATGTTATGGACAGACAGGTGTGGTCTTAGGAGGACAGACAGGTGTGGTCTTAGGAGGACAGACAGGTGTGGTCTTAGGAGGACAGACAGGTGTGGTCTTAAGAGGACAGACAGGTGTGGTCTTACAGGGACAGACAGGTGTTGTCTTACGAGGACAGACAGGTGTTGTCTTACGAGGACAGACAGGTGTTGTCTTAGGAGGACAGACAGGTGTGGTCTTACGAGGACAGACAGGTGTGGTCTAACGAGGACAGACAGGTGTGGTCTTAAGAGGACAGACAGGTGTTGTCTTACGAGGACAGACAGGTGTGGTCTTAAGAGGACAGACAGGTGTTGTGTTACGAGGACAGACAGGTGTGGTCTTAAGAGGACAGACAGGTGTTGTCTTACGAGGACAGACATGTGTGGTCTTACGGGGACAGACAGGTGTTGTCTTAGGAGGACAGACAGGTGTGGTCTAACGAGGACAGACAGGTGTTGTCTTAGGAGGACAGACAGGTGTTGTCTTAGGAGGACAGTCAGGTGTTGTCTTACGAGGACAGGTGTGGTCTTACGAGGACAGACAGGTGTGGTCTTAAGAGGACAGACGGGTGTGGTCTTACAGGGACAGACAGGTGTTGTCTTACGAGGACAGACAGGTGTTGTCTTACGAGGACAGACAGGTGTTGTCTTACGAGGACAGACAGGTGTTGTCTTAGGAGGACAGACAGGTGTGGTCTTACGAGGACAGACAGGTGTGGTCTTAAGAGGACAGACAGGTGTTGTCTTAGGAGGACAGACAGGTGTTGTCTTAGGAGGACAGCCAGGTGTTGTCTTACCAGGACAGACAGGTGTGGTCTAACGAGGACAGACAGGTGTGGTCTTAAGAGGACAGACAGGTGTTGTCTTACGAGGACAGACAGGTGTTGTCTTACGAGGACAGACAGGTGTTGTCTTAGGAGGACAGACAGGTGTTGTCTTAGGAGGACAGACAGGTGTTGTCTTAGGAGGACAGACAGGTGTGGTCTTACAGGGACAGACAGGTGTTGTCTTACGAGGACAGACAGGTGTTGTCTTACGAGGACAGACAGGTGTGGTCTAACGAGGACAGACAGGTGTTGTCTTACGAGGACAGACAGGTGTTGTCTTACGGGGACAGACAGGTGTGGTCTTACGGGGACAGACGGGAGTTGTCTTACGGGGACAGACAGGTGTGGTCTTACGGGGACAGACAGGTGTGGTCTTACGGGGACAGACAGGTGTGGTCTTACGGGGACAGACAGGTGTTGTCTTACAAGGACAGACAGGTGTTGTCTTACGAGGACAGACAGGTGTTGTCTTACAGGGACAGACAGGTGTTGTCTTACAAGGACAGACAGGTGTTGTCTTACGAGGACAGACAGGTGTTGTCTTACGAGGACAGACAGGTGTTGTCTTACGAGGACAGACAGGTGTTGTCTTACGAGGACAGACAGGTGTGGTCTTACGAGGACAGACAGGTGTTGTCTTAGGAGGACAGACAGGTGTGGTCTTACGAGGACAGACAGGTGTGGTCTAACAAGGACAGACAGGTGTGGTCTTAAGAGGACAGACAGGTGTTGTCTTACGAGGACAGACAGGTGTGGTCTTAAGAGGACAGACAGGTGTTGTGTTACGAGGACAGACAGGTGTGGTCTTAAGAGGACAGACAGGTGTTGTCTTACGAGGACAGACATGTGTGGTCTTACGGGGACAGACAGGTGTTGTCTTAGGAGGACAGACAGGTGTGGTCTAACGAGGACAGACAGGTGTTGTCTTAGGAGGACAGACAGGTGTTGTCTTAGGAGGACAGTCAGGTGTTGTCTTACTAGGACAGACAGGTGTGGTCTTACGAGGACTGACGGGTGTGGTCTTACAAGGACAGACAGGTGATGTCTTACGAGGACAGACAGGTGTCGTCTTACGAGGACAGACAGGTGTCGTCTTACAAGGACAGACAGGTGTTGTCTTAGGAGGACAGACAGGTGTTGTCTTAGGAGGACAGACAGGTGTGGTCTTACGAGGACAGACAGGTGTTGTCTTACGAGGACAGACAGGTGTTGTCTTACGGGGACAGACAGGTGTTGTCTTTGGAGGACAGACAGGTGTGGTCTTACGGGGACAGACAGGAGTTGTCTTACGGGGACAGACAGGTGTGGTCTTACGGGGACAGACAGGTGTGGTCTTACGGGGACAGACAGGTGTTGTCTTACGGGGACAGACAGGTGTGTCTCACCTCAGAGTCTCCAGTCCACAGTCTGGACTCTGTAGACCAGTACTCAGCTCCTTCAGTCCAGAGTCCTGCAGCAGGTTCATACTCAGGTCCAGGTGTGTCAGGTGAGAGGGGCGGAGCTTCAGAGCCGTGGCCAGGTGAGAACAGCTGACCTCTGTTAATCTGCACTCACTCAGACTGAAATAATGAGATGAGAGATTAACTGGAAACTGGAGAAAAATCACGAGACATTAGAACTGCTCCTCTTCTCTGTGTGATTGTCCAAGAGCACCACCTAGTGGTGTAGCTAAGACTGACACCCAACATTAGCATGCTAACAGTGCTAGCGGCTGATGCTTTAACTGTGTCTGACCTCAGAGTCTTGAGTCCACAGTGAGGACTCTGTAGACCAGCACTCAGCTCCTTCACTCCAGAGTCCTGAATGTCATTTCCACTCAGGTCCAGGTGTGTCAGGTGAGAGGGGCGGAGCTTCAGAGCCCAGGCCAGGTGAGAACAGCTGACCTCTGACAGACCACAGTCAATCAAACTGAAAAAACAACAACAGGTCATGATCTGTCACATCAGTCTTGTTTACAGCATCCACTTCTCAGGGATCCAGGATGTTAAAGCTAGCTGTGCTAAAAATAGTTTTTTAGCTAGTTTACCTGTGGAGGCGGGTTCTCAGTTCCGTCTGTCACTGGTTCTCCTCCAGAACCTCCTCCACAGGTAAACTAGCATTGGCAAAATATTTGCAAATTTCCTGAATTTTTGAAATTCAGGAAATGATCCATTTGCCCTGATGCACTTTGACAGTGAGCTGAGATTCTAAAAAAAATAAGTATCTCGGAATGACTTGAAATTCAGTATCATAATAGTCGGCATCGCCCTGAACAAGGATCCGTTGGAAATATTTAAAAAGCTCTTAAGGAAAAAATTTAATTAATTTTTGAATTTCAAAAAATGAAAAATTTTTCCTGATGCACTTTGACAGTGAGCTGAGTTTCTTCTCAAAAACAAAAAGTATCTCGGAATGACTTGAAATTTACCATCATAATAGTCGACATCGCCCTGAACAAGGATCAGTTGAAAATATTTGCAAAACTCCTAAGGAATAATTTTCATGAATTTTTAAAATCAAAAGCAACAGTGCAGTAAACCTGTTTAAACATCTCTGAAGACAGTTTGTCACCTCAGAGTCTTCAGTCCACAGTCTGGACTCTCCAGAAACCCACTGAGCTCCTTCACTCCAGAGTCCTGAAGCTGGTTCCAGCTCAGGTCCAGGTCTCTCAGGTGTGAGGGGTTGGACTTCAGAGCCGAGGACAGAGAAGAACAGCTGATCTCTGTCAAGCTGCAGTCAAACAGACTGAAAGACAACAACAACAACAACAACAACAACAACATCCATTTACAATTGCAAAATAAAAGACTTTCTACTTTTCATGTGTGTGTGTGTGGTTCGTCTGACTGTGAGCGCCCCCTGCTGCTCAGAGGACACAGAGTCTGACCTCAGAGTCTCCAGTCCACAGTCTGGACTCTGCAGAAAACCACTGAGCTCCTTCACTCCAGAATCCTTCAGCTCGTTCTTCTTCAGGTCCAGGTGTCTCAGGTGAGAGGGGCGGAGCTTCAGAGCAGAGGGGCGGAGCTTCAGAGCCGAGGCCAGAGAGACACAACTGACCTCTGACAACCTGCAGTCACTCAGACTGAAGACAGAAGGACACACACCACACACATCATCATCACACACACACACACCATCATCACACACCATCACACATCATCATCACACACACACACACATCATCATCACACACACACACACACCATCATCACACACATATCACACATCATCATCACACACACACACACATCATCATCACACACACACACACATCATCATCACACACACACACACACCATCATCACACACATATCACACACACACACCATCATCATCACAGACACATCATCATCACACACACACATCATCATCACACACACACACATCATCATCACACACACCATCATCACACACACACACACATCATCATCACACACATCATCATCACACACACCATCACACACCAATGACATCACACACATCACACACCTGTGACCTCACACATCATCACACACCTGTGACCTCACACACCTGTGACCTCACACACCTGTGACCTCACACATCATCACACACCTGTGACCTCACACACCTGTGACCTCACACACCATGACCTGACCTGAGGTTCTGCAGACGACAGTGTGGACTCTTCAGTCCAGAACTCAGCTCCTCCACTCCTGACTCCTGCAGGTGGTTCCACCTCAGGTCCAGATGTGTCAGGTATGACGGTGAGGATTTCAGAGCCGAGCCAATGAGTTCACAGTGAGTCTGTGAGAGTCGACAGCGGTTGATTCTGTGAGAGGAAAAACAACACAAGTGTAAGAACTTAGTATCAGAGAGTGGTTCCAGTCCTGAGATCTGGACTCACCGAGCCCTCCTGCAGTTCCTCACAGCAGGAATCAGTCTCAAACGTCCCTCCACTGACGTGTTGAAGGTTCTCAGGTTGAACTCGTCCTGAACCTCCTCAGACATCTGCAGAACATAGGCCAGAGCTGAGCAGTGGATCTCAGAGACCTCCTTCGCTGGTCTTTTCTCAGCATTCAGGAACTCTTGGATCTCCTGGTGCACCGTGTGGTCGTTCATCTCGATCAGACAGTGGAAGATGTTGATGCATCTGTTAGGAGAGATGTTGAAGGCCTTCAGCCTCTTCAGGTTCTCGATGATTCTCTGGATGGTTTGTGGACAGTTCTGGGTCTGACCCAGCAGACCTCTCACCAGTCTCTGGTTGGACTCCAGACAGAGTCCATGAAGGAAGCGGACAAACAGGTCCAGGTGACCATTTTGACTTTGAAGGGATTTCTTCATGACTTCTTTCATGAATTCGTCCAGGATTGAATGATCTTCTTGTCTTCCCAGGAAGTCCTGCAGTACCTCTGTCTTCCTGTTGGTGAAACAGTGGATCATGTAGACTGCAGCCAGAAACTCCTGAACGCTCAGATGAACAAAGCAGTAAACTGTTTTCTTGAAGATCACACTCTCTCTTCTGAAGATCTCTGTACAAACTCCTGAGTAAACCGAGGCCTCTGTCACATCAAGACCACACCGGTCCAGGTCTTCTTGGTAGAACATGATGTCTCCTTTCTGCAGATGTTCAAAGGCCAGCCTCCCCAGCTTCAGAAGAACATCCCTGTCGGCCTCCATCAGCTCCTGTGGACTCGTCTCACGTCCTTCCTCGTACTTGTTCTTCTTCCTCTTTGTCTGAACCAGCAGGAAGTGTGAGTACAGGTCTGTCAGGGTCTTGGGCAGCTCTCCTCTCTGATCTGTGGTCAACATGTGCTCCAGAACTGTAGCACTGATCCAGCAGAAGACTGGGATTTGACACATGATGTGGAGGCTCCTGGACGTCTTGATGTGTGAGATGATTCTTCTGGACAGATCTTCATCACTGGATCTCTTCCTGAAGTACTCGTCCTTCTGGTCCTCAGTGAAGCCTCGTACTTCTGTTACCCTGTCAACACATGTAGGAGGGATCTGATTGGCCGCTGCAGGTCGAGAAGTTATCCAGATGAGAGCTGAGGGAAGCAGATTCCCCTGGATGAGGTTGGTCAGCAGCACGTTGACTGATGACCTGTGTGTGACGTCAGAAACCAGCGTCCTGTTGTTGAAGTCCAGTGAGAGTCTGCTTTCATCCAGGCCGTCAAAGATGAACAAAGGTTTACAGACAGCGAGCTTCTCTGCTCTGACCTTCTCTAATGTTGGATGGAAAACATGGAGCATAGTGAGAAGACTGTGCTGCTGATCTCTGATCAGGTTCAGCTCCCTGAACGAAAGCAGAATCAGCAGATTCACATCCTGGTTTTCCAAACCCTCGGCCCAGTCCAGAGTGAACTTCTGCACCGAGAAGGTTTTT
>NC_139805.1:38490417-38492917 GCF_963457635.1 Microchirus variegatus
TGGAGGTCACCTGACCGAGGAGGTCACCTGACCGAGGAGGTCACCCGACCGAGGAGGTCACCTGACCGTGGACTCGTCCTCAGGTCGTCCTCAGGTCGTCTTCAGGTTGTCCTCAGGTTGTCCTCAGGTTGTCCTCAGGTTGTCCTCAGGTCGTCCTCAGGTCGTCCTCAGGTCGTCTTCAGGTTGTCCTCAGGTTGTCCTCAGGTTGTCCTCAGGTTGTCCTCAGGTCGTCCTCATGGGACATCTGGTCCCTGGTCTTTGTCAAACCTCTTGAAACCTTCACGTCTTCAGTAATGATAGTTTTCAGTGACCCCTGCTGGCAACACAGAGCATCACAGTCTCCAACACACACACACACAGAGTAGATGAGTGTAAACACAGTGGTGTGACCTCTGACCCCTGGTGATGTGGAGCAGGTCAGAGCTGAAGTTCTCACACTGTTGTCCTGCAGCTTCACACCTCACACACACACACACACACACACACACACAGTGGAGGTGTCAGAGTGGACACTCTTCTCACGCCGAGTCTCAACGTTTATTCCCCTGACCTCTGACCTCAGTGTCTGACTCTGTTGACAAACACACACAGACACACACACACACACACACACAGCAGCTGCAGTGTCTGAACATGTCATTACCCTCCAGGTCTTCTGATGTATGGACATTAGGGGAATCTCTTGGCTAATTCTTGGCGATTCTAAACCAATTATCGATGCATCTCGATGCAACAATTTTTTACTTTAATACTTTGCTACTCATTTAACAGTAAGATAAATCAACATAAATATAAAGTGGTAGATCCCCCTCATCTGCCTCATCTTATTTCTGTGTACGCCCCTGTTCTCTAAGCGGTCTCTTCATATCTAAAGCAGACTGGATCATTTCTCTAGATAAAAACAATGATGGAGTTCAGTCACGATGAAGGTGATCTGAGTGAAACATGGTCTTCATCTTTGTGTAGAAGACGCTTTAACGCTGTCATTAAGGGAATAACAGATGTCTTTAGTTAACTGTTCAAAGAGAGACAATGTTCTCTGTGTCAAGTCAATGTGAAGACAGTTCAGAATCTGCTCCATCTGCAGACAACTTTAGCTTTAGCCACTTTAGCTTTAGAGACTTTACAGCGTTTAATAGTTGTTGTTCCACCGTGTTGTAGCTGTGTTTCCACCACTGAATTATCGATGCATCCCTAAATAAAACATCTTTATTGACAAGAACAATGTAACCGTAATAATGACGCACTTTATAATGTGACTTGAGTTTCAATCGACACCTGGACAAGAGCTGATTACATGAGGGAGCAGAGCTCTGGTTCTTGTTCTCAGGTATAGAAAAAGCTGAGGTGTATAAAAAAATCTATTTTAAATAAATAAACAAGCAACGCAAAGCCTGGTGGCTTATAATACACTGAGGGAAACCCTGGCTCTGCAGCGAGTGAAGCGAACAGAATGTTGCAGCAGGCGAAGTATTTTTTTATTTTTTTTAATTCCGATTATGAACTTATCCGCATCGATTAGGAATCGTTCTAGATAGAATCACGATGCATCGAAGAATCTATTATTTTTCCCACCCCTAATGGACCTGACTGAGACCTGGACCAGGATCTGGTCTCATGTGGACTTGTTACCATGACGACCGGCATCTCCTGGATTTGTGACGTTATTTTCATCAACTTTATGTAAAAAATTACAAAAAAAATCATGTGATCATGTGAACATCATGAGATCACGTGATCATCATGAGATCACGTGAACATCATGAGATCACGTGATCATCATGAGATCACGTGATCATCATGAGATCATCATGTGACAGAGCATCTGTGATCTGATCTGAGACGTGAAGAAGAAACAACAAATCTGCCACGAGTCATCGTCCTGGAAACTGTGTGAGAGAGAGAGTGTGTGTGTGTGTGTGTGTGAGAGAGAGAGAGTGTGTGTGTGTGTGTGTGTGAGAGAGAGAGAGTGTGTGTGTGTGTGTGAGAGAGAGAGAGTGTGTGTGTGTGTGTGTGTGAACACAGCTGTAACTGTAAGTCACATGATGCTGCAGAGAAATCCCAACTTCATCCTCCTGCTCTGTCCTTATATGGTCATGTCTCACACAAGTCCTGACTCCTCCCCCTCCTCATCCTCACAGATGCAGCACAGCCTCTGTGTGTGTGTGTGTGTGTGTGTGTGACATCACTGCAGCAGTGTAACCCTGACCTCTGACCTCCCTCACACTGAACCTGACCTCTCTCTCTCTCTCTGCTCTGAGTCGACCTCGCTCGCCCTAACCACTGAGCAGCTCGATTCAGTTAGCCTGATGCTAACACCTGCCAAACACACACACACACACACACTTGCAGCTCTGTGCTGTTGTTCTAAGGAGAAGCTCAGTTTGTTAAGGACTGATGTTATCACACACACACACACACACACACACACACACACACACACACACACACACACACACATGTTACAGTTAAACTCAGTTGTTTGTTTCTGTTTGTCAAC
>NC_139805.1:38497917-38505417 GCF_963457635.1 Microchirus variegatus
GGTGTGTCTCTGTCTCTCCCTAAATTAATTCTGAGGAATGTGAACCATTATGCAAACAAGATGCAAATGACATGCAAATGAGTGTGTGCTAAAGTCTCTCTCTCTCACACACACACACACAGAGGTTTATACAGAGTTTGTTAATGAGCTGAACATTTGAATCAGGTCCTGGTCTGGTCTGGTCTGGTCTGGTCTGGACCTGGTCTGGACTTGGTCTGGTGTTGAAGTGTGAATAAAATCATGGACAGACCATAATATGTGCTGATACTGAACCTGTGGTTCTGTTCAACACTTTGACCTTTGACCTCAGGACAGTCAAAGCAACTGTCACTGCTTTATCTGCTGTGTGTGTGTGTGTGTGTGTGTGTGTGTGTGTGTGAGACGGACATGTGACCTGTGCCCACCTGAGAGCGTGTGTGTGTGTGTGTGTGTGTGTGTGTTACTGTATCTAAGCCTCTTTTCTTTTTCATGATGCAAATCATGTTGTCCTGCCCCCCCCCCCACACACACACACACACACACACACACACACACACTCCCTCCAGCATTTGCAGCAAATCACATGCAAATGAGCATGAGTCACATGAGCTGAGGCTCCGCCCACACAGGGTCACTGACCTTTATTTGTGAACTTTGATATTGATCAGGATTTATATGACGGACAGTTGAACTGCTGATCTGGATCAGGGTCTGGATCAGGGTCTGGATCAGGTCTAGACTCAGGTCTGGATCAGGGTCTGGATCAGGGTCTGGACTCAGGTCTGGACCAGGGTCTGGATCAGGGTCTAAACTGTGTTTTGTGGTTTCCAGCAGGAGGGAGGGGACGTTTGGTTTGGATCAAAGTGTGGTTAGGGTGGGTGGGGTTAGACGTGTGGTGGGCGGGGCTGTCATACACACATTGTAACTGTCACACACACACACACATTCATGGTGATGAGCAAAAGTTTGTTTGATTATTAACATGAGTGTGTGTGTGTGGGGGGGGGGGGGCTGGGCGGTGCTCACCACAGTCACATTAAAGATAAAAATAACCACTGAAGTTCAGAGGAGTTATTTATAGAATAGTGTGTGTGTGTGTGTGTGTATTTTTATCTCAGTGTGTCCCTGTACAGCACTTATTCTGTTCCCCCCCCCTCTCCCCCCTCTCCCCCTCCCCCCCCCCTCCCTCTCTGTCTCTCTGCTGTGAGTCACATACGTTGCCGTGGTAACAGATGAAGCTGCTGAGACTGAGGACGACACAGGTTTACGTGCAGAGATTCTCCCACAGCATCAGTGACCATATAAGGACTGACCTACAACTGATGATGTCATCATGTTACACTAGAGACACAGGTGAGCTGTTACTTCTGTATGACACACACACACACACACACACACACACACACACCAGGACACAGATCTTAAATGAAGCACATGTTCACCACTCACTCTCTCACACCAAAGTCACTCACTTTTAGTTTTTTTTTTTTGACACAAAGTGACCACACGAGGCAGCAGAGGACCAGCAGCTCCTGTGTCCCTGTGAGCTAAAATCACTGGTTTTCTCTATGGACTTTGGTGTGAGAGAGTGAGTGACTTTGGTGTGAGAGAGTGAGTGACTTTGGTGTGAGAGTGAGGGACTTTGGTGTGGGTGAGTGAGTCACTTTGGTGTGAAAGTGAGTCACTTTGGTGTGAGAGAGTGAGTGACTTTGGTGTGGGAGATTGAGTGACTTTGGTGTGGGAGACTGAGTGACTTTGGTGTGAGAGAGTGAGTGACTTTGGTGTGGGAGATTGAGTGATTTTGGTGTGAGAGAGTGAGTGACTTTGGTGTGAGAGAGTGAGTGACTTTGTCGGGGAGAGTGAGTGACTTTGGTGTGAGAGAGTGAGTGACTTTGGTGTGAGAGAGTGAGTGACTTTGGTGTGGGAGAGTGAGTGGTTTATAAAGACTGAGATAAAGACGTGATCATGTGACAGAGATCTCAGACTTATAAACTGAGAGTTTATATGGTTGTGGTCAGCAGGGGGCGCTCACATCACGGTCAGTACCTTACTCAGAACTGTTTAAATCCTCAAACAATGGTGTTGAATCAGTGCTACGGTAACCATGGTAACCATGGTAACCATGGTAACGAGGCGGTGTGAAGATCCACCAACACACTGCTCATGTTACGTGTGTGTGTGTGTGTGTGTGTGTGTGTGTGTGTGTGTGTGTGTGTCACATAAACAGATTCACTGGTTTCTCTTCAATCATTTATTGATGAACTTTTTACAAACTGCTGAGTCATCGTAAACAAACATGACATCACAGCTGACAGGTGATGACAGGGACACGCCCACAGGTGCTGCTGCTCACATGAGTCTGTGCAGCACAGAGACCCAAACCCTAACCCTGCACAGTCCGGTACACTTTCAGAACCTGGACCAGGACTGGCGTCACAGCGCCCCCCACAGGTCCATCATCATCATCCACCACCTCAGGAAGCTCGTCTGGCTCCTCCCCCTCCCTCTGCCCCTCCCCGGGGTTTATCGGTGTCGACTCAAACAACGTGATTCATCTCCAGGACTCTGGTTCTGGACTCTAGTCTGGACTCTGGTCTGGACTCTGGTTCTGGACTCTGGTCTGGACTCTGGTCTGGACTCTGGTCTAGACTCTGGTTCTGGACTCTGGTTCTGGACTCTGGTCTGGACTCTGGTCTGGACTCTGGTCTAGACACTGGTCTGGACTCTGGTCTGGACTCTGGTTCTGTTCTTCGACGCCGCTCTGCTGCGGCTCCACGCGCTCACACGGGTTCAGGTTCTGCTCAGCGGTTCTGGTTCTGGAGCTCCACACAGGGAACCCACTGGTTCCTGCAGCGACTCTCCTCACAGAAGCTGCTGACGTCCTGCAGGGACTCGCACTGCAGCGGCTGCACCGGCGGGTTCTGAACACAGGGGGCAGCAGAGAGGCGGAGTCAGCACCAAACAACACGATGAACTTACACGAAAACATTTAAATTACAGATTTTGACTTTTATTTTGAAATCAAAACAGAGACTTTTATTTTGAAAATGTTTCAAAACTTTCACTCATTATATGTCTATTATAACTATGAGTCGCAGTGACGTCACAGTGACGCGCACTCACCGTGACCAGGACGCAGTGCAGGTCCGAGGGCGCGTTCCCGTTGCGGTCCGCCACGTCCTCGAGCAGCAGCTGCGCGAGGCGCGCGAGGCCGGTCACGCGCAGGATGTCGATGTCGTTGTCGCAGCAGAAAGACTGAAGCAGCGTGAAGTGGATCTGCAGCGCGATGTCGTCATCGTCCTCCTCATCCGCCGCGAGGACGCACAGCACCACGCTGTCCGGGTCACTGAGGGGGGCGGGGCACAGAGGTCAGAGGTCAGGGGGTGGTGATGATGATGATGATGATGATGACGCACACACACACAGTGACAGTGACACTTACACATTCATGAGTTTCGCGCACTCGTAAACTCCCACAGTGAGACACTTCTGACGCTGCGCCTCCGCGAGGAGGTCCTCCAGTGATGACGTCACAGTCAGCATCCTGACGACACACACACACACAGGTTAGAGATCAACAACATCAACAACAACACATTAACCTGCAGGACCAGGACCAGGACCGGGACCGGGACTCCGGTTCTGGTCTCAGTGACAGTAACGTACTTGTTCTCGGTGTTGGATCTGAAAACGTCCTCGAGCGTCATGTTGACGTCACTGAAATAATCCACAAAATCCAGGTTTACAGCAGAGCGCGGTCCCGCTAAAGTCCAGGTAAAGTCAGACTTAGTAAATCCACTTAAGATCCAGTGCGGGTTCAGGTGCAGACTGAAGCGGATCAGGGTCCAGAGTGAAGACTGAACATCTGACTCTGTTCTCTCTATTTATACAGTCTGTCCGCGGGGGGGCGTGGCCACACGCAGCTGATCACTGCCTCATTGGTACTCGGGCCTCCGTGGCCCCGCCCACACTCTGATCTCATTGGCTGACAGAGTCGGACCCACGTGGGACAGTTTCGGAGAACCCCCCCCCCCCCTGTCTCATGGAATTCCTTCACAGAGGTGTGTGTGTGTGTGTGTGTGTGTGTGTGTGTGTGTGTGTGTGTGTGTGTGTGTGTGCAGCAGCGTCATATTTACCTGCAGAAACTGATGAACTGAAATAAATAACAACAGCCGTTATTCAGATGCTGGTCTGAGGCGCCCCCCTGTGGCGCTGTGGTGACACTGCAGCTGGAGCCTGAAACTCATTTGAATATTCATGAGTTTCAGGGTTATTAATTACGAAGGTTTAAAATAAAATAATAAAGTTCCTGATCATCTCTTTTCCTTTAATGTGTAAAAGTGAACCCTTAACTTTAACCCTTAACTTAAGTCACTTTGATAATAAAACTCTTACATTTGAGATCAAATCAGTTGTTAATGAATGAGTTTTTAAGGTTTAAATGTCTTTAATAAGTTAAAAATTATTTACATTTAAAAAACAAAAGAAAACAAAGGTTCAAACATGGCATTCTGTGCTGTTAGTGTGTATGTGGTCCTGCTCTGCCCCCTGCTGGTCACTCATTATACTGCAGGAGTAATTCATGCTCCTTTGTGTGTGTGTGTGTGTCACATGAATCAATCACATGATCAATTAAAAGTCACGACTGTTTGTTTATAATGAATCGATCACGTGATCATTACTCACACTAATAATAACGATGATGATGATGATTATGATGACGTCACTAAGTGAGAGTCACGTGACGACACCGTTAACGACTGATCGATGGAGTTGAATGAGACAGAAACTTTCTTTAAACGATCACGTGACAGTTTTCGCTGAAGATCACGTGATTTGGTCTCATTCACGTGCACAACAATAAGGTGAAACTACGTGTTCATCAAAGTGTGATTTAATGATTTTAAGCTGCAGTTAAATTCATCTGAAATCATAGATTTATCAGCGCATAACATTTATTTAAAGTATTGAAAACACACAAAGGATTTTAAGATAAAGTTTATAAAAAATAAATCATATTCGAAGTAACACAAAGTAAATATAAACAACAAAACATTTGAAATAATAATAATAAAACACCTTTATTCTGAAATGATGTTAGTCTTTATTTTGAAAGGGCACACCGGATGTCATTGTTAACGTGACGCAGGTGTTCTCGCGCTGACACTGAAACGATGACGGAACCAGAAGAAAATAAGGAAACCGCGGAGACGGTACGTTAAAAAAACACTATTATTCTGCTGCGTTAACGTTAACGTGTTTATTTTATTGTCAGGAAAGTTGAATAATGAGGAAAAATAAAGGTTTACTCGACCACGACAGCTTAGCTAGTTCACCAGCTAACGGCTAACACGGCTAACGGACTGTCCGCAGGTGCAGTTCCTCTGCGCCACCGCTAAACACCAAGATTCACTCGTGGAAAGTTTGGAAAAGACGCTGAAAATTTCACACGTGAGTTTTTTTTTGTTTTTTAAAAATCAAAAACAATGTTTGTTTTCGTCAATGTGTCAAAGTTTTTATATGAAGAAGAAGCTAAATAATTAACTTATTAACTAACTCTGAACCAAACTAACTAGCTAGCTAACTCTGAACCAAGCTTACTAACTCTGAACCAAGCTAGCTAGCTAACTAACTCTGAACCAAGCTAGCTAGCTAACTAACTCTGAACCAAGCTAACCAGCTAGCTAACCAACTGTGAACAATAAGTGTTCAAACATATCTTTAAACACAAAGTGTGTTAAACTCTTTATATTTGAATATATATATATAATACATTTGAATCAGTGTTTCCTCATTTTATTTTGTTCATAAAAAAACTTTATTAGTTTTTACTTCAATTAACATTTTTATAGAAGAACTAAGAGCTCAACTCAGACTGATTATTTATGTGTTAATTTATAAAAACTCTGATTATTTATGTGTTCATTTATAAAAAACTGATTATTTATGTGTAAATTTATAAAAACACTGATTATTGATGTGTTTATTTATAAAAACACTGCTAATTCATGTGTTTATTCATTAAAAAAACCCACTGATAATTGTGTGGTTTAAAAAAAGACTGATAATTAATGCTTTTATTGATAAAAACTCTGATTATTCATGTGTTTATTGATAAAAACACTGATTATTCATGTGTTCATTGATAAAAACACTGATTATTCATGTGTTTATTGATAAAAACACTGATAATTAATGCTTTTATTGATAAAAACACTGATTATTCATGTGTTTATTTATAAAAACACTGATTATTCATATGTTTATTGATAAACACTCTGATTATTCATGTGTTTATTGATAAAAAACACTGATAATTGTGTTTTAAAAAAACCACTGATAATTAGTTAACATTAATCCTGTGAAACTATGAAAAGTTTAATGTTTATAATGATATTTCACTGGTTTTTAACAGCTGATCATTTAAAAACAATCTCAGTGGAGTTTTACAGATGTTTTGTTTGTCTGTTGCAGGACAATAAGTCAACAGGAAGTCCCGCCCCTGAGGAGGCGGAGCAGGAAGAAGCAGCACAACAGGAAGTACTGAGCGTGTGTTCACCTGCAGCCGAGACCAAGGTAACAAAGTCTTTTCCACTTTAAAGGGACAGTTCAGGTGTTTTAGACGGACACCAAAGTCACTCACTCTCTCACACCAAAGTCACTCACTCTCCCACACCAAAGCCCATAGAGAAAACCAGTGATTTTAGCAACATAACATCACAGCAAACAGGAGGCTTTTGAAATATTTTATTTAGACTTAACGCAGTGACAGAAAGTGGCCACATGAGGCAGCAGAGGACCAGCAGCTCCTGTGTCACTGATGTTAAAATCACTGATATTCTTTATGGACTTTGGTGTGAGAGAGTGAGTGGTTTACAAACTTCAGTTTCCTGTAGTAAATTAAAATCACCCCCCTCTCCTGACCCTCCCCTCTCTCCTGGCCCCTCCCCCTCTCTCCTGGCCCCTCCCTCTCCTGGTCCCTTCCCTCTCTCCTGACCCCTCCCCTCTGTCCTGGCCCCTCCCCCCTCTTTCCTGACTCTCTCCTGGCCCCTCCCTCTCTCCTGACCTCCCCTCTCTTCTGACCCCTCCCCTCTCTCCTGACCCCTCCCCTCTCTCCTGGTCCCTTCCCTCTCTCCTGACCCCTCCCCTCTCTTCTGGCCCCTGCCCCCTCTCTCCTGGCCCCTCCCCTCTCTCCTGGCCCCTCCCCCCTCTCTCCTGACCCCTCCCTCTCTCCTTACCTCTCTCCTGACACCTCCCCTCTCTCCTGGTCCCTCCCCTCTCTTCTGACCCTCCCCTCTCTCCTTACCTCTCTCCTGACCCCTCCCCTCTCTCCTGGTCCCTCCCCTCTCTCCTGACCCCTCCCCTCTCTCCTGGTCCCTCCCCTCTCCCCTGACTCCTCCCCCCCTGGCCCCTCCCCCTCAGTGGGAGGCGGGCTCTCAGTGTCTGGCGGTGTACTCAGAGGATGGTCATCTGTACCCAGCGTCCGTGGTGTGTTTAGACGGCGATCGCTGCAGAGTTCGT
>NC_139805.1:38507917-38535417 GCF_963457635.1 Microchirus variegatus
CAAGGTCACTCACTCTCCCACACCAAGGTCACTCACTCTCCCACACCAAGGTCACTCACTCTCCCACACCAAAGTCACTCACTTAACTTTAACTTATTTATTTTTTACTTCCTGTTTTAGAACCAGAGAGGATTGTGGGAAGAGACGCTGCCTGAACCACTGCACCTTTTGCTTCAGATGATTTAAAGTTGTATTTAAGTTGATTGTTTCCATGGAAACTCTGCAGCTGTGACTGCAGCAGGACACGTTTGTGTTCAGATGTTATTTTCTTATTAAACATGTTAACTAATGTTGCTGCTTTTATCCTCAACACACACACACACACAGACACACACACAGACACACACACACACATAGGTTTGTGCCACCAGGGGGCGTCTGAGCCTCAGTGTGTGTGTGTGTGTGTGTTTGACTGTCAGGTCTATGATTGTGTCCACAGTGACGTCTTCAGACGGTGGTCTCACTCTGAACAGGAAATGAAAGCCTTTTTTTGTTTGTAGGAGACGTTTGTCTGTAGGACACGTTTGTAGGACATGTTTGACTGTAGGACACGTTTGCCTGGAGGACACGTTTGTCTGTAGGACATGTTTGTCTGTAGGACACTTTTGTAGGACGCGTTTGTCTGTAGGGTCTGTAGGACACGTTTGTCTGTAGGACACTTTTGTAGGACGCGTTTGTAGGGTCTGTGGGACACGTTTGTAGGACACGTCTGTCTGTAGGACTAGTTTGTAGGACACGTCTGTCTGTAGGACATGTTTGTAGGAGACGTTTGTCTGTAGGACACGTTTGTAGGACATGTTTGTCTGTAGTACACGTTTGCCTGGAGGACACGTTTGTCTGTAGGACATGTTTGTCTGTAGGACACTTTTGTAGGACGCGTTTGTCTGTAGGGTCTGTAGGACACGTTTGTCTGTAGGACACTTTTGTAGGACGCGTTTGTAGGGTCTGTGGGACACGTTTGTAGGACACGTCTGTCTGTAGGACTAGTTTGTAGGACACGTCTGTCTGTAGGACATGTTTGTAGGACACTTTTGTCTGTAGGACACTTTTGTGGGACACGTCTGTCTGTAGGACACGTTTGTAGGACATGTCTGTCTGTAGGACACTTTTGTCTGTAGGAAACTTTTGTCCGTAGGACACTTCTGTCTGTAGGACACTTTTGTCTGTAGGACACGTCTGTCGGTAGGACACTTTTGTAGGACATGTCTGTCTGTAGGATCTGTAAGGACACGTCTGTCTGTAGGACACGTTAGTAGGAAACGTTGTCCGTGTCCTCTTGAGTGAAGACTGTCTAAACGCTGACGTTGTCCCCCGTCATGTCCTGTTTGACGTCTTCTGTCCCCTCACTGACCTCAGAGGTGAGTCTTGTTTGTCTCATTCTGTTAAATCAATACATGACGTCAGAGACGCTCACATTTAAACTCTGCTGTTGGACGTCTGTCTCAGTCTTCAGGAGACGTTCTGAAGACTGTCCTCTGTCCTCCTCCGTCCCTCTGCCTCATCCAAGTCCACCAGTGTGATGGTCAGTGGCAGGATGCTGCTCCTCAGCGCCTCCTGCTGGCTGCTGGTGATCACAGGCTGCTGTGAGGACGACGTCTTCAAGACGCAGGAGGAGAAAGAACTGGTGAGTCTGCAGAAATTTGTCCTGAGTCACAGTTTGTCCTGAGTCATGGTTGTGTTGTTAAAGGACACGGACTGATGGACAACCTGATGGAGACATGTCCTGTGTGTCCTCCACAGATTGAAGCTCTACAGGAAGTTCTGGAGAAGTTACAGAGCAAACAGCTGCCGTCCACAGAGAAGAAGCTGGGCCGGCTGCCTGCAGTAAGAACTCTAATATTCATGTTCCTGGGTCTCAGGGTTTTTAAAGTCAACTAATATTCATGTTCCTGGGTCTCAGTGTTTTTAAAGTCTCTAATATTCATGTTCCTGGGTCCCAGTGTTTTTAAAGTCAACTAATATTCATGTTCCTGGGTCTCAGGGTTTTTAAAGTCAACTAATATTCATGTTCCTGGGTCTCAGGGTTTTTAAAGTCAACTAATATTCATGTTCCTGTCTCTCAGTGTTTTTAAAGTCAGCTAATATTCATGTTCCTGGGTCCCAGTGTTTTTAAAGTCAACCAATATTCATATTCCTGGGTCCCAGTGTTTTTAAAGTCAACTAATATTCATGTTCCTGGGTCTCAGGGTTTTTAAAGTCGCTAATATTCATGTTTCTGGGTCTCAGTGTTTTTAAATTCTCTCATATTCATGTTCCTGGGTCTCAGGATTTTTAAAGTGTCTAATATTCATGTTCCTGGGTCTCAGTGTTTTTAAATTCAACTAATATTCATGTTCCTGGGTCTCAGGGTTTTTAAAGTCTCTAATATTCATGTTTCTGGGTCTCAGTGTTTTTAAATTCTCTCATATTCATGTTCCTGGGTCCCAGTGTTTTTAAATTCAACTAATATTCATGTTCCTGGGTCTCAGGATTTTTAAAGTCTCTAATATTCATGTTCCTGGATCCCAGTGTTTTTAAATTCAACTAATATTCATGTTCCTGGGTGACAGTGTTTTCTCTTTTTACACTTGAGATGTTGATGTTGTCACTTCTCTCTGTGTGTGTGTGTGTGTGTGTGTGTCTCTCTCTCTGTGTGTGTCTGTGTGTGTGTCTGTCTCTCTGTGTGTGTCAGTGTGCGTCAGGACAGCAGTGTGCGTTGCGTAGAGGTTCCAGAGTGGGGAAGCTGTGTTCGTGTCCCAGAGGAAGTGTGTGTAACTTCGACGTCCTCAGATGTGTGTAGAGCTGAGAGACACACTCCTTCAAAATAAAGGCAGGTTTTTAAAAATCCACTTGTCATCTGTTATGATTGATTATTGATTATTGATGATCAATTATTGATGATTGACGTTGTTTTGAACGTAAAGATTCTTTACTTCTCAGTCGTCAACTTCAAATCAGGACGATAAAGTAGGTCAAAGAAAACAGACATTTACAAACTCGTCACATTTATTCATCGATCAGTGACACACACGCACACACACGCACACCAGACACACACACCAGCATAGACCAAATATAAAAGCTTTTGTTAAAAAGTGACGGAGCTAAAGCTGCGAGTTTGTCTGAAAAAGCACCAAAAAACTCTCCACACCTGACGATCAGCTGTGATTATCAATTATTGATCCATTATTGATCAGACAGCAGCTGTGAACCAGGTTTTAGATCATCATCCATCAACTAAACGTCAGCTCTGCTCTGACTCCGCCCTCTGCTCTGACTCCGCCCATTTCACATTTTCATTTTGTAATAAAAAACAACCTCCAACGTCACCAAAGAAATAAAACTAAAGTCTGCGCTAAAATGACACCTGGAAGTTTTCAAAATAAAAGTCTCAGTTTCCGTTCGTCTGTGCTAAAACGAAACATTGCAGTTTTCAAAATAAAAGTCAGTTTCATTTAGTCCGTGCTAAGACGAAAACTTGCAGTTTTCAAAATAAGAGTCTCAGTTTCTAAATGAAATCCTGCCGTTTTAAAAATAAAAGTCTCAGTTTCCGTTCGTCTGTGCTAAAACGAAACATTGCAGTTTTCAAAATAAAAGTCAGTTTCAGTTAGTCCACGCTAAGACTAAACCTTGCAGTTTTCAAAATAAGAGTCTCAGTTTCTAAATGAAATCCTGCCGTTTTCAAAATAAAAGTCTCAGTTTCAGTTAGTCCGCGCTAAGACGAAACCTTGCAGTTTTCAAAATAAAAGTCTTGGTTTCTGTTCTTCCGCGCTAAAACGTAACCTTGCAGTTTTTCAAAATAAGAGTCTCAGTTTCTGTACTTCAGCACTAAAACGAAATCTTGCAGTTTTCAAAATGAAAGTCTCAGTTTCTGTTCTTCCGCACTAAGACGAAATCTTGCCGTTTTCAAAATAAGAGTCTCTGTTTCTAAATGAAACCTTGCCGTTTTCAAAATAAAAGTCTCAGTTTCTGTTCGTCCGCGTTAAAACGAAACATTGCCGTTTTCAAAATAAGTCAGTTTCAGTTAGTCCACGCTAAGAAGAAACCTTGCAGTTTTCAAAATAAAAGTCTCAGTTTCTGTTCTTCCGCGCTAAAACGAAACCTTGCCGTTTTCAAAATAAAAGTCTCAGTTTCAGTTAGTCTGTGCTAAATAGAAAACTTGCAGTTTTCAAAATAAAAGTCTCAGTTTCTGTTCTTCCACACTAAGACGAAATCTTGCCGTTTTCAAAATAAGAGTCTCCGTTTCTAAATGAAACCTTGCCGTTTTCAAAATAAAAGTCTCAGTTTCTGTTCGTCCGCGTTAAAAGGAAACATTGCCGTTTTCAAAATAAGTCAGTTTCAGTTAGTCCACGCTAAGACGAAACCTTGCAGTTTTCCAAATAAAAGTCTCAGTTTCTGTTCTTCCGCGCTAAAACGAAACCTTGCCGTTTTCAAAATAAAAGTCTCAGTTTCTGTTCTTCCGCGCTAAAACGAAACCTTGCCGTTTTCAAAATAAAAGTCTCAGTTTCAGTTAGTCCGTGCTAAATCGAAACCTTGCAGTTTTCAAAATAAGTCTCAGTTTCTGTTCTTCCGCGCTGAAACGAAACCTTGCAGTTTTCAAAATAAAAGGCTCAGTTTCTGTTCTTCCGTGCTAAAACGAAACCTTGCAGTTTTCAAAATAAGAGTCTCAGTTTGTAAATGAAACCTTGCCGTTTTCAAAATAAAAGTCTCAGTTTCTGTTTGTGCTAAAACGAAACCTTGCAGTTTTCAAAATAAGAGTCTCAGTTTCTAAATTAAACCTTGCCATTTTCAAAATAAAAGTCTCAGTTTGTTTGTCTACGCTAAAACAAAACCTTGTAGTTTTCAAAATAAAAGTCTGAGTTTGTCCAAACAAGAACACAACCCCAGAGTGTTCATACAAATGTACTCACGATAATGAAGTGAATGAATTAAAATGTGACACAGTGACAGAGACGCAGTGGGCGGAGCTTGTTATTTGATGGAGACTCAGCTGATGATGGACAGTGAGGACGTCTAAACTCTGATCCACGACTGAAACAGTAAAAACAGCAGCAGGCAACAGGAAGTACAGCTACAGCTACGGACCAGCAGCAGGAAGTGGGAGGTGTCGGCAGCAGGAAGTGGGAGGTGTCGGCAGCAGGAAGCAGGAACACAGTGACACAGTGGTCAGAGTCTCTGACGGTCAGTGAACGTCTCAGCTGTTCCTTTTAAAGCAAATATTGTGTCTAATCATGAAACAGTGTGACGTCGGCGTCTCCATGGCGATCTGTTTGTTTTGTAGACAGGAAGTTTGTACAGCAGTCATAATGTCTGTCCAGGCTCCGCCTCCTTCCCTGGACCACAGGACACGCCTCCAAAAAGAAACTCCTGTAAACACACACACAGACACACTGTTACACATAAACTGAGGGTGATGGTGGTGCGTTCAGGTGCTCTCTGTGGTTTCAGTCATGTGACGTGGTACTGACAGGTGAACGGTCATGTGATGTGGTACTGACAGGTGAACGGTCACATGATACTGACAGGTGAACGGTCACATGATACTGACAGGTGAACAGTCACATGATACTGACAGGTGAACGGTCATGTGACGTGGTACTGACAGGTGAACGGTCATGTGACGTGGTACTGACAGGTGAACGTGGTACTGACAGGTGAACGGTCATGTGACGTGGTACTGACAGGTCAACGTGGTACTCACAGGTGAACAGGTGCAGAGCGCTGCAGACGAGCAGAGCCACAGCAGGAACAGCAGCGAGGGGCGGGGCCGACGACTTCCTGTCCGCGGTGGTTGGCGACGGCTCGGGCGTTTTACACTTATGACTGTAACACAGAGTCAACATGTGAGCTTAAGCCCCGCCCTCAAACACAGATGAGCCAATCACAGTGAGTATCACAGCTTCAGAGATGTGAATAATTATATATTATATCATGATAATCACGTTTACGATGCTAACTAGCTGAAGCTGATCATGAATAACTTTATTTCACTGATGACGAGTCAGTAGCTTCGCTGGCTTTTATCAACTGTGACGAGCTAAATCTGGTTAGCATGTGAAGAAGCTCCGCTAAACGCCCGTAAATCCTTTTCACCTAAACAGAGGATCATAACCTACACTGTGTTAGCTTCATGCTAACTATACAAGTTAACACCATAACATTGTTAGCGTCATGCTTACATCACAACGATGTGTTGGCTTCATGCTCACTTCAAAGGCTAACATCACAACACTGTGTTAGCTTCATGCTAACAACACAAGCTAACAACAAAATGCTGTGTTAGCTTCATGCTGACATCACAACACTGTTAGCTTCATGCTAACAACACAAGCTAACATAACACTGTTAGCTTCATGCTTACATCACAACGCTGTGTTGGCTTCATGCTCACTACACAAGCTAACATCACAACACTGTGTTAGCTTCATGCTAACATCATGACACTGTTAGCTTCATGCTTACATCACAACGCTGTGTTGGCTTCATGCTCACTACACAAGCTAACACCACAACACTGTGTTAGCTTCATGCTAACAACACAATCTAACAACAAAATACTGTGTTAGCTTCATGCTGACATGACAACACTGTGTTGGCTTCATGCTAACTACACAAGCTAACATCACAACACTGTGTTAGCTACATGCTAACAACACAAACTAACAACAAAACACTGTTAGCTTCATGCTAACTACACAAGCTAACATCAAAAAAACTGTTGAGTAACATCACAAGCTAACAGGTTGGTGATGTTAGCTTGTGTAGTTAGCATGAAGCTAACCCTGCGTGTTTTACATTCATTGTGTGTGAGTGAGTGAAGGGGGCGTGTCTTGCGGTGCCACTCACAGCTGTTTCTGCAGGTACTGACGGGTGGACTGACACGCCTCCGTCTGGATCTGAGCCGCCATCTTCTCACTCTGAGCAGCGTCGTTCAGACTGAGGCAGGACTTGGTCAGGTGGTCGGCCTGAGTCAGGTTGTGTTCAAGAGCGTCGATGTGGTCTGAGGACAAACAAGGACACGTCATTGCGCCACCTGCTGGACCAGGCAGGTTAGTGTGTGTGGGGTGGGGGGGGCCACACCCTGTATAAAATGTGTGGTTCAGGTCTGCAGCTGCTTTAACTTATAAGGTAACACACCCAGAGTTATCACTGAGTTATGTTAGGAATGATGACAGCTGCCAGACACACACACACAGAGAGAGAGAGACACACACACACACACACACACAGACAGAGACACACACACACACAGACAGAGACACACACACACAGAGAGAGACACAGAGACCCACACACAGACACACGCAACACAGACACACACACACACAGAGACACACACACACACACACACACACACACACACACACAGAGACACACGCAACACAGACACACACACACACAGAGACACACACTCACACACACATCATCACAGTTTTTAACTTCATTTTCTTTATAAAACTTTTCCATCTCAGTCAATGTTGTGAGAGGATGAGGGGGCGGAGTCATGAGGGGGTGGAGTCATGAGGGGGCGGAGTCAGGACAGGCTGTTGACTGTGTTTTACAGATGATGATGATGATGATGATGATGATAAACATGAACAGTGGTTTAGTTAATCCTGACTTCAAACTTTAACTCTGATTTAGTTCAGAAAATGTTGAAAACTGTCAATCAAACCCAGGATTTGTCCTCGTTTCACCTTCTTTTCCTTTCCTCACTTTCCTTCCATCATCCCTCCTTTCCTTTGTTCTTGACGTGGAACGCACACACACACACACACACACACACATTCCTGATTCCAGTCATCATTTCCTTCCTTTCTTTGTGCATTCCCTTGTTTCCTTTCCTTCCTTATTGACCATGACTGACAGGTCGTCATGGAAACAGAGCCGTGTGTGTGTGTGTGTGTGTGTGTGAGAGAGTGTCTCTATGTGTGTGTGTGTGTGTGTGTGTGTGTGTGTGTGTGTGTGTGTGTGTGTTACCTGTCTTCAGGTGTAACTCAGTGGTCAGGTTAACCTCTCTCTCTCTCAGCTGCTCCACGTTCTCCTGCAGGACACTGATGTTCATGTTCAGGACCATCTGAGAACACACACACACACACACACACACACACACCTGGTTAATCCAGACCCACCTGGTCCAGACTGTCAGAGCTGTAGAGCAGAAGCAGGAACGTGTTTCTGGAACATTCCATTGTTCTAACGCAGCAGTTAAATGTGGAACAGTCCAAACAAACTGGACTGATACAGAACTGACGTCAGCCGCAGAAGTCCTGGAATATCCTGGAATCCCTCTGACATTTCTCCAGGATTTACAAACACTTTCAAACCTTCTCTGAAGGAGCCAGAACAGCTTGATGGAACAGTTCAGGAGTTCTGGAGCCTCCTGGAGGACTTTAGAGGAACCTCAGTCTAACCTGGAGTCTCATCAAGGACTGTAGAGGAACCTCAGTCTAACCTGGAGTCTCCTCAAGGACTTTAGAGGAACCTCAGTCTAACCTGGAGTCTCCTCAAGGACTTTAGAGGAACCTCAGTCTAACCTGGAGTCTCCTCAAGGACTGTAGAGGAACCTCAGTCTAACCTGGAGTCTCCTCAAGGACTTTAGAGGAACCTCAGTCTAACCTGGAGTCTCCTCAAGGACTTTAGAGGAACCTCAGTCTAACCTGGAGTCTCCTCAAGGACTTTAGAGGAACCTCAGTCTAACCTGGAGTCTCCTCAAGGACTGTAGAGGAACCTCAGTCTAACCTGGAGCCTCCTGGAGGACTTTAGAGGAACCTCAGTCTAACCTGGAGTCTCCTCAAGGACTGTAGAGGAACCTCAGTCTAACCTGGAGTCTCCTCAAGGACTTTAGAGGAACCTCAGTCTAACCTGGAGTCTCCTCAAGGACTTTAGAGGAACCTCAGTCTAACCTGGAGTCTCCTCAAGGACTGAAGAGGAACCTCAGTCTAACCTGGAGTCTCCTCAAGGACTGTAGAGGAACCTCAGTCTAACCTGGAGTCTCCTCAAGGACTGTAGAGGAACCTCAGTCTAACCTGGAGTCTCCTCGAGGACTGTAGAGGAACCTCAGTCTAACCTGGAGTCTCCTCGAGGACTTTAGAGGAACCTCAGTCTAACCTGGAGTCTCCTCGAGGACTGTAGAGGAACCTCAGTCTAACCTGGAGTCTCCTCGAGGACTTTAGAGGAACCTCAGTCTAACCTGGAGTCTCCTCGAGGACTGTAGAGGAACCTCAGTCTAACCTGGAGTCTCCTCGAGGACTTTAGAGGAACCTCAGTCTAACCTGGAGTCTCCTCGAGGACTGTAGAGGAACCTCAGTCTAACCTGGAGTCTCCTCAAGGACTTTAGAGGAACCTCAGTCTAACCTGGAGTCTCCTCAAGGACTGTAGAGGAACCTCAGTCTAACATGGAGTCTCCTCAAGGACTGTAGAGGAACCTCAGTCTAACCTGGAGTCTCCTCAAGGACTGTAGAGGAACCTCAGTCTAACCTGGAGTCTCCTCAAGGACTGTAGAGGAACCTCAGTCTAACCTGGAGTCTCCTCAAGGACTGTAGAGTAACCTCAGTCTAACCTGGAGTCTCCTCAAGGACTTTAGAGGAACCTCAGTCTAACCTGGAGTCTCCTCAAGGACTGTAGAGGAACCTCAGTCTAACCTGGAGTCTCCTCAAGGACTGTAGAGGAACCTCAGTCTAACCTGGAGTCTCCTCGAGGACTTTAGAGGAACCTCAGTCTAACCTGGAGTCTCCTCAAGGACTGTAGAGGAACCTCAGTCTAACCTGGAGTCTCCTCGAGGACTTTAGAGGAACCTCAGTCTAACATGGAGTCTCCTCGAGGACTGTAGAGGAACCTCAGTCTAACCTGGAGTCTCCTCGAGGACTTTAGAGGAACCTCAGTCTAACCTGGAGTCTCCTCAAGGACTGTAGAGTAACCTCAGTCTAACCTGGAGTCTCCTCAAGGACTTTAGAGGAACCTCAGTCTAACCTGGAGTCTCCTCGAGGACTTTAGAGGAACCTCAGTCTAACCTGGAGTCTCCTCAAGGACTGTAGAGGAACCTCAGTCTAACCTGGAGTCTCCTCAAGGACTGTAGAGGAACCTCAGTCTAACCTGGAGTCTCCTCGAGGACTTTAGAGGAACCTCAGTCTAACCTGGAGTCTCCTCAAGGACTGTAGAGGAACCTCAGTCTAACATGGAGTCTCCTCGAGGACTTTAGAGGAACCTCAGTCTAACATGGAGTCTCCTCAAGGACTGTAGAGGAACCTCAGTCTAACCTGGAGTCTCCTCGAGGACTTTAGAGGAACCTCAGTCTAACCTGGAGTCTCCTCGAGGACTGTAGAGGAACCTCAGTCTAACCTGGAGTCTCCTCAAGGACTTTAGAGGAACCTCAGTCTAACCTGGAGTCTCCTCGAGGACTGTAGAGGAACCTCAGTCTAACCTGGAGTCTCCTCGAGGACTGTAGAGGAACCTCAGTCTAACCTGGAGTCTCCTCAAGGACTTTAGAGGAACCTCAGTCTAACCTGGAGTCTCCTCAAGGACTGTAGAGGAACCTCAGTCTAACCTGGAGTCTCCTCAAGGACTGTAGAGGAACCTCAGTCTAACATGGAGTCTCCTCAAGGACTGTAGAGGAACCTCAGTCTAACCTGGAGTCTCCTCGAGGACTTTAGAGGAACCTCAGTCTAACATGGAGTCTCCTCGAGGACTGTAGAGGAACCTCAGTCTAACCTGGAGTCTCCTCGAGGACTTTAGAGGAACCTCAGTCTAACCTGGAGTCTCCTCGAGGACTGTAGAGGAACCTCAGTCTAACCTGGAGTCTCCTCGAGGACTGTAGAGGAACCTCAGTCTAACCTGGAGTCTCCTCGAGGACTGTAGAGTAACCTCAGTCTAACCTGGAGTCTCCTCGAGGACTTTAGAGGAACCTCAGTCTAACCTGGAGTCTCCTCGAGGACTGTAGAGGAACCTCAGTCTAACCTGGAGTCTCCTCGAGGACTGTAGAGGAACCTCAGTCTAGCCTGGAGTCTCCTCAAGGACTGTAGAGGAACCTCAGTCTAACCTGGAGTCTCCTCAAGGACTGTAGAGGAACCTCAGTCTAACCTGGAGTCTCCTCGAGGACTTTAGAGGAACCTCAGTCTAACCTGGAGTCTCCTCAAGGACTGTAGAGGAACCTCAGTCTAACCTGGAGTCTCCTCGAGGACTTTAGAGGAACCTCAGTCTAACATGGAGTCTCCTCAAGGACTGTAGAGGAACCTCAGTCTAACCTGGAGTCTCCTCGAGGACTTTAGAGGAACCTCAGTCTAACCTGGAGTCTCCTCGAGGACTGTAGAGGAACCTCAGTCTAACCTGGAGTCTCCTCAAGGACTTTAGAGGAACCTCAGTCTAACCTGGAGTCTCCTCGAGGACTGTAGAGGAACCTCAGTCTAACCTGGAGTCTCCTCGAGGACTGTAGAGGAACCTCAGTCTAACCTGGAGTCTCCTCAAGGACTTTAGAGGAACCTCAGTCTAACCTGGAGTCTCCTCGAGGACTGTAGAGGAACCTCAGTCTAACCTGGAGTCTCCTCGAGGACTGTAGAGGAACCTCAGTCTAACCTGGAGTCTCCTCAAGGACTTTAGAGGAACCTCAGTCTAACCTGGAGTCTCCTCAAGGACTGTAGAGGAACCTCAGTCTAACCTGGAGTCTCCTCAAGGACTGTAGAGGAACCTCAGTCTAACATGGAGTCTCCTCAAGGACTGTAGAGGAACCTCAGTCTAACCTGGAGTCTCCTCAAGGACTGTAGAGGAACCTCAGTCTAACCTGGAGTCTCCTCAAGGACTGTAGAGGAACCTCAGTCTAACCTGGAGTCTCCTCGAGGACTTTAGAGGAACCTCAGTCTAACCTGGAGTCTCCTCAAGGACTGTAGAGGAACCTCAGTCTAACATGGAGTCTCCTCAAGGACTGTAGAGGAACCTCAGTCTAACCTGGAGTCTCCTCGAGGACTTTAGAGGAACCTCAGTCTAACCTGGAGTCTCCTCAAGGACTGTAGAGGAACCTCAGTCTAACATGGAGTCTCCTCAAGGACTGTAGAGGAACCTCAGTCTAACATGGAGTCTCCTCAAGGACTGTAGAGGAACCTCAGTCTAACATGGAGTCTCCTCGAGGACTTTAGAGGAACCTCAGTCTAACCTGGAGTCTCCTCAAGGACTGTAGAGGAACCTCAGTCTAACATGGAGTCTCCTCAAGGACTGTAGAGGAACCTCAGTCTAACATGGAGTCTCCTCAAGGACTGTAGAGGAACCTCAGTCTAACCCTAAACCTAGAACATCAAAACCTTGGAATCAGCTGATTGTTAATGATCAGTAGCTGATCTGTAACAGGTGTGTGTGTGTTTGTCTCTGTGTGTGTGTGTGTGTGTGTGTGTGTCTGTGTGTGTCTGTGTGTGTGTGTGTGTGTGTGTGTGTGTGTGTGTGTGTCTGTGTGTGTGTGTCCACATACTTGTGATCATGTGTTGTTGATAAAAACATTAGAACAAAAACAGATTTATTCCAAACTTCTTAGAAGAAGTTTCTAAGTTTAACAAACACAGTCACCATTGTTGTCAGTGATGATGTTGTCAGTTGTTGTCAGTGATGTTGTTGTCTGTTGTTGTCAGTGATGTTGTTGTCTGTTGTTGTCAGTGGTTGTTGTCTGTTGTTGTCAGTGATGTTGTTGTCTGTTGTTGTCAGTGGTTGTTGTCTGTTGTCAGTGATGTTGGTGTCAGTTGTTGTCAGTGATGTTGCTGTCAGTAGCTGTCAGTGATGTTGTTGTCTGTTGTTGTCAGTGATGTTGTTGTCAGTGATGTTGTTGTCAGTTGTCAATTTTTGTCAGTGATGTCAGTGGTTGTTGTCGGTGATGTTGTCGGTGATGTTGATGTCAGTTGTCAGTGATGTGATGTCAGTTGTTGTCAGTGATATTGTTGTCAGTTGTTGTCAGTGATGTTGTCAGGTGTTGTCAGTGATGTTGTCAGTGATGCTGTCAGGTGTTGTCAGTGATGTTGTCAGTTGTCAGTGATGTCAGTTTTTGTCAGTGATGTCGTCAGTGATGTCAGTGGTTGTTGTCAGTGATGTTGTCAGTATTGTTGTCAGTGGTGATGTCAGTGATGTTGTCAGTGATGTTGATGTCAGTTGTCAGTGATGTTGATGTCAGTGTTGTTGTCAGTGTTGTTGTCAGTGATGTTGTCAGTGTTGTTGTCAGTGTTGTTGTCAGTGATGTTGTCAGTGTTGTTGTCAGTGTTGTTGTCTGTTGTTGTCAGTTGTTGTCAGTGATGTCTCAGTTGTCACAAAGTCTCACAGTAGCTGCAAATATCACACAAGCTTCACAAGTTTCACAGAGACTTAATCGGTCGTCATGGAGACGTCGTCATGGAGACGTCGTCATGGAGACGTCGTCATGGAGACGTCTCCTCTAACCCTAACCCAACAACAGGGTGAAGGTAGAACACGTTCCCAGCATGCACTGCTCCTGCTGCTGCTCTGAGGTCACATGAGGCCACAGTGACATCATCACAATCATCTGTGGTCGTCATGGTTACCACCAGAATCAAACCAGACTGTTCTGGGTCATGTGACGGGCGGCCATCTTTCTTTAGGGCGTGTTAGTGAACGCGCCCTAAAGAGAGAGAGAGAGAGAGTTTCCCTCCAAGGAAAGAAGGAGAGAACACCGGCGAGGAAAGGAAGGAAGGGAGGAGTGGAGCAGAGGTGAAGGAGGAGGAGTGAGTGAGTGAGTGAGGAGGGAGGAGGAAGAGGAGGAGGAGGAGAGATTCCTTCCAAAGCAAAGGAGGAGGGAACAGCGTTAGAAGACAAACACTCACTTTTTCCGACTGAAAATGTGAAGATGGAAAAAAGTGAAGAGAGAAACACTGAAGTACTGAGGAGGAGGGGGAGGGGCTGAGGAGGAGGGGGAGGAGTCACAGTCGCTCGTCACACGTTTGAATTAAATGATGACATTTGTGGGCGGAGCTCGACTTGAAATCACACAGATGAATAAAAGTGTTGTCAGACTCACGTTGTCATGGCGACACTCGTCCACAGAGGCGTTGGCGGCGCTCAGCTGTCGCAGCAGGAGGAGGTTGTTCTCCTTCAGACGCTCCTGCTCCCTTCGCTCCTCCTCCACCTTCTCCTCCAGGGCCACGCGGTCCTTCTTACAAACCACCTTAGCTCCCTCCATCTTCTCCGTGGTCTCCTGAAGCTCCGCCCTGCACTGAGCTGAGCTCTTCAGGTCGGGTGACGTCGCCCACACCACGATCACCACCAGGGACACGATGGACCAGATGGTCAGAAGAACCAGAGCCACGTTCTTAGCCTTCTGTGACGACTTAGAGGGGGCGGCGGCCATGACGGTCATCTGAAGAAGACGAGGAAGACGATGAAGACGATGAAGACGAGCTGCTCACTCAGGATCTCAGGTCACACTGAGCTTGACTTTCCTTTCACACAGGAACGCAGGGAGGAGGAGGAGGAGAGAGGAGGCCACGCCCCCTCCCTCCTCCTCCTCAACCACACCCATCTCCTCCTCCTCCTGATGTCGGTGAGAGAGGACGGGGCGATCAACAGGAAAGACTGCAACACACACACACACACACACACACACACAGTTAACATGGAAAGTTTCATTTGTGTGCGTGTGTGTGCATGCGTGTGTGTGTGTGTGTGGGGGTGTGTGTGTGACTCTGAGGTTTCTGTGTAAACAGAAACTATTTAGATGTTTGGTTTTTGGTGAAGGACGAGTTCATGAGAGGAGAAACGAAACTGACACTAACACACACTAACACACAAACACACACACACACACACTCACTAACACACACTAACACACACATTAACACACACACTCACACTAACACACACACACTCACTAACACACACTAACACACACACATTAACACACACTCACACACTAACACACACACACACACACACATTAACACACACTCACACACTAACACACACACACACACACTCAGTAACACACATTCACTAACTCACACACACACACACACACACACACACACACACAGTGTCTCACACACTCACACTTACACTTGCACACACACTCACTCTCACACACACAAACACACACTCTCTCACACACACACACACAGTGTCTCACACACAAACACACACACTCTCTCACACACACACAAACACACACACACAAACACACACTCTCTCTCTCACACACACACAAACACACACTCTCTCTCACACACACACACACAGACACACACACAGCTCAGTGTTTCCTGACAGTTAGCCAGCCGTTGGCTCACAGCTGGCACAGACCCCGCCCCCTTTCTCTCATACGTGCTGTGATTGGCTCAGAGCAGGTTCAGATTCAGGGGGCGTGTCTTTTCTCTGGAAAAACAGCATTTCTATAAATATATAAGTGTGTGAGTCATAGAGGGTTAGACTCCGCCCCCAACCACACACACACACACACACACACAGTAAACACATGGATCTCATTTTATATTAAATGGAAAAAATGCAACTAATTAAAATTACAGAAGACTCAGCAACATATTCATGTTCCTGGGTTTAACCCTGGAGTTAAATATTCATGTTCCTGGGTTTAACCCTGGAGTTAAATATTCATGTTCCTGGGTTTAACCATGGTGTTAAATATTCATGTTCCTGGGTGTAAACCTGGAGTTAAATATTCATGTTCCTGGGTTTAACCCTGGAGTTAAATATTCATGTTCCTGGGTTTAAACCTGGAGTTAAATGTTCATGTTCCTGGGTTTAAACCTGGAGTCAAATATTCATGTTCCTGAGTTTAACCCTGGAGTTAAATATTCATGTTCCTGGGTTTAACCATGGAGTTAAATATTCATGTTCCTGGGTTTAACCATGGAGTTAAATATTCATGTTCCTGGGTTTAAACCTGGAGTTAAATATTCATGTTCCTGGGTTTAAACCTGGAGTCAAATATTCATGTTCCTGAGTTTAACCCTGGAGTTAAATATTCATGTTCCTGGGTTTAACCATGGAGTTAAATATTCATGTTCCTGGGTTTAAACCTGGAGTTAAATATTCACGTTCCTGGGTTTAAACCTGGAGTTAAATATTCATGTTCCTGGGTTTAAACTTGGAGTTAAATGTTCATGTTCCTGGGTTTAAACTTGGAGTTAAATATTCATGTTCCTGGGTTTAAACCTGGAGTTAAATATTCATGTTCCTGGGTTTAAACCTGGAGTCAAATATTCATGTTCCTGAGTTTAACCCTGGAGTTAAATATTCATGTTCCTGGGTTTAACCATGGAGTTAAATATTCATGTTCCTGGGTTTAAACCTGGAGTTAAATATTCATGTTCCTGGGTTTAAACCTGGAGTTAAATATTCATGTTCCTGGGTTTAAACCTGGAGTTAAATGTTCATGTTCCTGGGTTTAAACTTGGAGTTAAATATTCATGTTCCTGGGTTTAAACTTGGAGTTAAATATTCATGTTCCTGGGTTTAAACTTGGAGTTAAATATTCATGTTCCTGGGTTTAAACTTGGAGTTAAATATTCATGTTCCTGGGTTTAAACCTGGAGTTAAATATTCATGTTCCTGGGTTTAAACTTGGAGTTAAATATTCATGTTCCTGGGTTTAAACTTGGAGTTAAATATTCATGTTCCTGGGTTTAAACTTGGAGTTAAATATTCAGTGCTCACAGGTCAGGGGTCAGACCTGTGATGATGTCACATGTGTGGGGGCGTGTCCTGTAGAGTTATATGATGAGCAGTGAAGTGTCAGTCAGTCGTGATGATGTCGTCCTCTGTCGTCTTCGTCCTCGTCTTCCTCTGCTCTGGTGAGTCTGAGGCTTTTATTCTGAAAAGGTTTATTGTGAAAATTTACAATTTTAAAGACACAAAGTCCGAGTTTAAGAAGATGATTTAATATTAAGATAATAAATATAAAATAATATCAATCGATCAAATGTATTAAAAATATAAATATATATTTATAAGTATATGCGTACATATTTATTTTTAATAAAAATAATAATAATGAATATAGATTATTCTCCACTTTATGAACACATGAAAATGAATAAGTTAATCCTTGTTTTGTGGCTTTTTCAGTTTATTTATATTTTACTTTGTGTCCAAGGGTTTTGTGGGCGGAGCCAAGCTGTCGCGCCGTCTCCGCCCACTGTCCAGGTGAAAGTCGGGGATGACGTCACACTGCAGTGCCCCCTGCTGGTCAACGCCTCCTCCTCCTCCGTCAGCTGGTACAGAAAGTGGTCAGGGCGCCGCCCTCAGCTCCTCCTCTCTGTGGCCACGCCCCCCGACGGCCCTGCTGTCACTCACGCCGCTAAAGTGTTAGCATCAGCAGGCGGAGCTCTGAGGCTGCGACGCGTCGACTTCAGCGACTCAGCAGTTTATTACTGCGCCGTCAACGATGACTCACAGGAAGTGATGTCACAGCTCAGGTCATTAACATCTTTATAGAGAAATAACATATTTGATAGCTATGTTAGCATCACGACCAGTTAGCAGCAGCTACGTGAGCAGCAGCTACGTTAGCATCACGGCCAGTTAGCAGCAGCTACGTTAGCATCACGCCCAGTTAGCAGCAGCTATGTTAGCCTTGTTGCTAAGCTCGCTGCTAACTTGGTAAATGATCCTGATTAATGATATCATTATAATCTCCACTAGGGGGCAGTGTTTAGTCAGAAAAGTGCATCATTTTCATTGAAACAAAAACATTTCATTAACTATCGTCTGTTTTCTCGTGAACGATAAAGTTTCTGTCAAATCAATAAAAACAAGACAAACATGTTTTCACTTCAACTGTTTCCTGTTTTTCTGACGATCCGTTAGTTTTTCTGCTTCAACAGTTTCCTGTTTCCATGGTAACACACACTCTCACACACACACACACACACACACACTCACACACTCACACACACACGTGTCAGTGACAGTTGGAGACTTCAGTTTTCATGATGAAGACGACGCTGACCTTCATCGTCCTGCTGGGGTTAGAACTGCTGCTCTGTTTGTTTGTTTGTTGTTTGTTTCTTTGTTTGTTGTTGTTACTTTGTTTGTTGTTGTTTCTTTGTTTTCTTTGTTTGTTGTTTGTTTCTTTGTTTGTTGTTGTTTCTTTGTTTTCTTTGTTGTTTGTTTCTTTGTTTGTTGTTTCTTTGTTGTTGTTTCTTTTTTTTTCTTTGTTTGTTGTTTGTTTGTTGTTTTTTGTTTTCTTTGTTTGTTGTTTTCTTTCTTTGTTTGTTTCTTTGTTTGTTGTTTCTTGGTTTGTTGTTTGTTTATTTCTTTGTTGTTGTTGTTTCTTTGTTGTTTCTTTGTTTGTTGTTGTTTCTTTTGCTGTTTGTTGTTGTTACTTTGTTTGATGTTTCTTTTGTAGTGTTTGTTTCTTTGTTGTTTCTTTGTTTGTTGTTGTTTGTTTGCTGTTGTTTCTTTGTTTTTTTCTTTTGTAGTTTGTTTCTTTGTCATTTGTTTGTTGTTGTTTGTTTGCTGTTGTTTCTTTGTTTGTTGTTTATTTTGTTTTTTTTCTTTTCTTGTTTGTTTGTTGTTTGTTGCAATGTTTGTTGTTGTTTCTTTGTTTGTTGTTGTTGTGTGATCAGTGTGTCCTCTGTCCTCTCAGATGTGGACGTGTGTGGACATTTGTCTCATTCAGTGAAGGAATTCGTCTGCTGGTCCTCGCTGATGAAGATCATCATCATCATCATCACAAAAGAACAGGTTCTTCTTCATGTTTATGATCATCAATAATCAACGTTATCAATAATCAACGTTATCAATAATCAACGTTATCAATAATCAGGAAGTCATTCATCCTCTTAACTTTCATTTCAATCAATGCTTTCTTTCTGAGCTGAGAGCACCCCCTGCTGTTCATCTCAGTGTTAAACTGAAGTTTGTAAACCACTCACTCTCTCACACCAAAGTCACTCACTCTCTCACACCAAAGTCACTCACTCTCACACCATAGTCACTCACTCTCACACACTAAAGTCACTCACTCTCACACCATAGTCACTCACTCTCACACACTAAAGTCACTCACTCTCACACACCAAAGTCACTCACTCTCTCACACCAAAGTCACTCACTCTCTCACACTAAAGTCACTCACTCTCTCACACCAAAGTCACTCACTCTCCCACACCAAAGTCACTCACTCTCTCACACCAAAGTCACTCACTCTCTCACACCAAAGTCACTGGTTTTCTCTATGGACTTTGGTGTGGGAGAGTGAGTGGTTTACAGACACTGAGATAAAGACATGATCATCTCAGCAGCAGGGGGCGCACACAGCACAGTTAGTGTGAAAATGAGTAAATGTGTGTGTGGCTCCGCCCCCTCAGGTGAGCCGCCTGGCTCCGCCCCCTCAGACGAGCCGTCTGTCCACCTGTTCTCGGCCGTTCGTCGGCCTCGGGATTCAAACTCGCAGCTGCTCGTGTGTCTCGTCTCAGGCCTGACGCGTCCTCGGCAGGACGTCCTGTGGTGGCTGGACGACACGCTGGTGACATCACAGGGGTCAGTGATGAGGTCAGAGGAGGGCGGGGCCTACAGCGCCCTCTCAGTGTGGGAGGTGTCAGCAGCAGAGGGGACGTCCTCCTACTGGTGTGGGACGGCGGTGGACGGACGCGTCCACAGACGCAGGTGGACGTCCTCAGAGGAATGTGATGATGATGATGGTGGCGCCCCCTGCTGTTTGTTTGTGTGAATAAACGCTGATCAGAGCGACGTGGTCATTTTTTACTGAGCCGGCCACCAGGGGGCGACAGAGTCAGGAGTCAGTTCAGTTTGAATGAAATCAGAACATGCACTTGTTTTTATTTACTCATCCAACACAAAACAAACAAATCCTTACACGTTAGCCCCGCCCCTCAGGCCCCGCCCCCGCCCCTCAGGACCATAAATAGAGTTGAAATATTCATGTTTGTACAGAAGATTATAGATTTAAACCATAGACCTGATCTGTCACTGCCACGTCTCCACCAGCAGAGGGCGCTGTCTGTGTGTGTGTGTGTGTGTTCCACTGTGTTTAAAGGGTCAAAGGTCGCTGTGTTTGTCCATGTTCTGGTTCTGGTCTCCTCTGAATCAGAACCTGGACTGAACCACAAACGGTAAGCAGCAGTTAGCACCTGCTTCATTAGCATCATGATTAGCATTAGAGACTCCGCCCACAACCATGTAAGTTGGCAGTAATGATGTGTTCTCACTTTTTTTTTTACATGTGGCAGGAATTCAGTTGCATTAGCTTAGCATTAGCATCTGGACGGAGAGCAGGAGCAGACACAGTCATGTGACGTGTTAGCATTAGCATCTGGACGGAGAGTGGACGCCGGTACAGTCATGTGACGTGTTAGCATTAGTGACGCTGGTACAGTCATGTGACGTGTTAGCATTAGCATCTCGGCAGAGAGCAGATGCAGGTACAGTCATGTGATGTGTTAGCATTAGCGTCTCGGCGGAGAGCAGATGCAGGTACTGTCATGGGACGTGTTAGCATTAGCGTCTGGACGGAGAGCAGACGCAGATACAGTCATGTGACGTGTTAGCATTAGCGTCTGGACGGATAGTAGACGCCGGTACAGTCATGTGACGTGTTAGCATTAGAATCTCGGCGGAGAGCAGACGCAGATACAGTCATGTGACGTGTTAGCATTAGTGACGCCGGTACAGTCATGTGACGTGTTAGCATTAGCGTCTGGATGGAGAGCAGATGCCGGTACAGTCATGTGACTGAGGTGGAAGTGCACACACACACAGTTAACTAACCTTTACCCTGATGAGTTAGAGTTAACTAACCCTAACTAACCCTTAGTTAACTCCTGATGACGACACTAACTCTGTCATCATCAGAGTAGAATAAAAAAAGTTTCACACTTTGTCCTTCACTCATCAGCTGAGCTCTGTCTCCACGTCCTCCTCATGTCCTCATGTCCTCATGTCCCAATTGACCAGAATCTCATAAAAATACAATCAGTGAAGAAGCCTCTGTCTCTCAGTGCAGAGACAGAAGTGTCCACCAGGTGGAGTCAGTTCAGTAAACAAAGATGTTTTTGTTTTTTTGTTCTTTTTAAATCAACAAACATAGAAAATCATGAAAATGTTTTTTTCACCAACGTTCAGTGATTTATGTTGAACAGCCACAAGGGGGCGCTGCACTTAAGAGGTGGATTTATGTTTGTGTGTCATACTCTGCGCATGCCCTGTTAGTATACTATGTTAGCAGGTTCTGTTAGCATACTATGTTATCAGGCTCTGTTAGCATACTATGTTAGCAGGTTCTGTTAGCATACTATGTTAGCATGCCCTGTTAGCATACTATGTTAGCAGGTTCTGTTAGCATGCCCTGTTAGCATACTCTGATAGCAGGTTATGTTAGCAGGCTCTGTTATCATACTATGTAAGCAGGCTCTGTTAGCCTACTATTTTAGCAGGTTTCTGTTAACATACTCTGTTAGCATACTATGTTTGCAGGTTCTGTTAGCATACTCTGATAGCAGGTTATGTTAGCAGGCTCTGTTATCACACTATGTTAGCATACTATGTTAGCAGGTTCTGTTAGCATACTATGTTAGCAGGTTCTGTTAGCATACTATGTTAGCATGCCCTGTTAGCATACTATGTTAACAGGTTCTGTTAGCATGCCCTGTTAGCATACTCTGATAGCAGGTTATGTTAGCAGGCTCTGTTATCATACTATGTTAGCAGGCTCTGTTAGCCTACTATTTTAGCAGGTTTCTGTTAACATACTCTGTTAGCATACTATGTTTGCAGGTTCTGTTAGCATACTCTGATAGCAGGTTATGTTAGCAGGCTCTGTTATCACACTATGTTAGCAGGTTCTGTTAGCATACTATGTTAGCAGGTTCTGTTAGCATACTATGTTATCAGGCTCTGTTAGCATACTATGTTGTCAGGCTCTGTTAGCATACTATGTTAGCAGGTTCTGTTAGCAGGCTCTGTTAGCATACTTTGTTAGCATGCCCTGTTAGCATACTCTGATAGCAGGTTATGTTAGCAGGCTCTGTTATCATACTATGTTAGCAGGCTCTGTTAGCCTACTATTTTAGCAGGTTTCTGTTAACATACTCTGTTAGCATACTATGTTTGCAGGTTCTGTTAGCATACTCTGATAGCAGGTTATGTTAGCAGGCTCTGTTATCACACTATGTTAGCATACTATGTTAGCAGGTTCTGTTAGCATACTATGGTAGCAGGCTCTGGTAGCATACTATGTTAGCAGGCTCTGTTAGCATACTATGTTAGCAGGTTCTGTTAGCATGCCCTGTTAGTATACTATGTTAGCATACTCTGATAGCAGGTTATGTTAGCAGGCTCTGTTATCATACTATGTTAGCAGGTTCTGTTAGCATACTCTGTTAGCAGGTTCTGTTAGCATACTCTGTTAGCACATGTGAGACAAACAACAACCCTGCAGCTCAGCTGTTAGCATGCTAACAACAGCTGATGCTACAGGTAAACAAACACTTTAGTTTAAGATGCTTAAGTGAAAAGTCAAGGTTTTAGTTTTGCGTCAAACTGAGGCTTCTCTGTTTGTCAGGTGATCACTGACAGTGGGCCGTCTTACTGGCTGGCTCCGCCCCTGCTGTGAAGCCATTACTGAGGCTGTTTGGACTGGGGGGCGTGGCTTCACGTCTGGAGGCGGGCTCGACGACTGAGTGACTCTTCTGCGGTGGGCGGGGCTGAAGCGGCTTCACTTTGGGGATGACGGACATTTGACGCAAACCCTCAGCTCGCAGTGGAGGTCTGGTGGGGGCGGGGCATGTGGGGGCGGGGCCTGCGGGGGCGGGGTCAGAGGGGTGTGCTTTAGGGCTGCGGGTAGGGGAGGGGCTCGGGACGCTCTGGTCATCGGGCTTTGATTCGTCGTTCTGTGGCAGATGATCAGAGGGTGTGGCCTCTTTATCGGAGAGGGCGGGGCCTGTAGACTCAGGAGGCGGGTCTTGCTGCATGCTGCTCTGCCTGGAAGCTCCTGAGCCTGGAATCTCACAGCTGTCGGTACGACGCCGAGAACCTTCATGCATCCGACTGGTGGCAACAACAGCCTTCATCGCAGCCTACACACACACACACACACACACACACACACACACACATTCTTGTACTTGCTGCATACTGAGGACCGGGTTCCTGACAAAGTTAGGACCAGCATTTCCACTTTATAAATCAACACAATTACAAATATCTACTTCATGAATGACACATACAAAGAACTACTGGTTGCAGTACCATAAAATGTCTGCAGGTGGAGCCCCATAGCAAAAAGGGCTGGAAAACTTTTTAGATTTTTTTTAATTTTTGGTCCAAAATTTTACAAAAACATCATATTTATACGATGTCGTCCAAAATTTGAAAAAATCTTTAACAAAAAAACTTTGGTCCAAAATTTGACAAATTGAGTATAACATGTTATTGCAACCTAAGGAAGTGATTTCAATGAAAACAAAGTGAGGACCGGCCAAAATGTCCTCACTCTGTCAAAATGACCTCACTTTGTTGGTTAATAACCCTCACTGGTCCTCAGTATGCCGCAAGTACAAGAACACACACACACACACACACACACACAGACACAGACACACACACACACACACACACAGACATTTATTGTCAGTTAATTAAATTAAAAGTTTCTTCATCAAAGTGTACTTAGCTTACAGCTAGCCTTTGCTAATGCTAATTCTTTAATTAAATTAAACTTTATCTACAGCTAACAGAAGCTAAAGCTGTAGCATTAGCTACTGTAGCTGCTTTAGTAGCGCTAGTACGAGTCAAACAGCAGTTGTGGTTGTTTTGACAGCTAGCGTAGCTTGTAGCGTAGCTTGTGGCATAGCTTGTGGTGTAACTTGTAGCATAGCTTGTAGCATAGCTTGTAGCGTAGCTTGTCTGGACCTTGAGTTTCCGTCGTGCGTTGAATTCCTGTAGTTTCCTCTGCGTTGTGTCCATGTGAGAGAAACGAGCAGCTTTACCCAAAACCCACGAGTGAAGAAGAGCTTCATGAACACTGAGACGCTTCAGAGGATCCAAGACTATCAGCTTACTGACCTGAGACAAGAGGACATGAGGTCAGAGGACATGAGGACATGAGGACAGAAGACATGAGGAAAGAGGACAAGAGAACATTAGGACAGAAGACATGAGGACATGAGAACATGAGGACAAGAGAACATGAGGACATGAGGACATGAGGACACAGGACATGAGAACATAAGAACATAAGAACATGAGAACATGAGGACATGAGGACAAGAGGAAAAAGAGGACAGAGGACAGGTCCACAGAGGACATGAGGACAGTGGACTCACTAAGTCTTTGGCGTTGACAGAGACATCGTCCCACCATGGAGACACAAAGTCATAATCACAGTTGAGGATACGAGTGAACATGTACTGATCTCCTCTGGGGTCGAAGAAGGGCTCGAAACCACACAGTCTACAGGAAGTAGAACAGACACAGTGTCACAATAAAAGCACAGGAAGTACATCAGTCACAGTGTTAGAATAAAAGCACAGGAAGTAGATCAGTCACAGTGTCACAATAAAAGCACAGGAAGTCCATCAGTCACAGTGTCACAATAAAAGCACAGGAAGTAGATCGGTCACAGTGTCAAAATAAAAGCACAGGAAGTACATCAGTCACAGTGTCACAATAAAAGCACAGGAAGTAGATCAGTCACAGTGTCACAATAAAAGCACAGGAAGTAGATCAGTCACAGTGTCACAATAAAAGCACAGGAAGTAGATCAGTCACAGTGTCACAATAAAAGCACAGGAAGTAGATTTGTCACAATAAAAGCACAGGAAGTAGATCAGTCACAGTGTCACAATAAAAGCGCCTTTAAATAATTTATCATGAAAAAAAACTCTTAGATTTAACAAAAACAAGCAAACGTGTGTGTGTGTGTGAGAGCGTGTGTGTGTGTGTGTGTGTGTGTGTGTGTGTGTGAGAGAGTGTGTGTGTGTGTGACTCACAGGATGTACAGGATGACGCCCACTGACCACATGTCCACTTCAGGACCGTAAGCGTTTCCTCTCAGAATCTCTGGAGCTGCAGACAGGAAACAGAAAAGATGGTGAGTGTAAACTCCCACAGAGCAGCAGGTCCTTAAACACATCATGACATCATCACATGACATCATCACATGACATCATCACATGACATCATCACATGACATCATCACACTGACCACAGTAACCTGGTGTCCCGCACACTGTCTTCATCGTCACCTGATCATCAATGATCTTTGAAAGACCAAAGTCAGCTGAAACACAAACATCTTCATCATCATCATCATCATCACCATCATCATCATCATCACCATCTTCATCACCATCATTATCTTCATCATCATCATCATCATCATGGTCACCATCATCATCATCACCATCACCATCATCATCTTCATCATCATCATCACCATCATCATCTTCATCACCATCACCATGATCATCACCATCATCATCCTCATCACCATCACCATTATCACCATCATCATCATCTTCATCATCATCATCATCCTCATCACCATCACCATCATCATCCTCATCACCATCATCCTCATCATCATCATCACCATCATCCTCATCTTCATCATCATCACCATCACCATCATCATCATCATCATCACCATCATCCTCATCTTCATCATCATCACCATCATCATCATCACCATCACCATCACCATCATCCTCATCCTCATCATCATCATCATCATCATCTTCCTCACCTATCTTCAGTGAAGCGTCCAGTGATAGATCAGCGTACAGAAGATTCTCAGGTTTAAGATCACGATGAACTACACCGTTCTCATGTAGGTACTGAAACACACACACACACACACACACACACACAAACACACACAGACACACACAGACACACACACACACACACAGACACACACACACACAGTAACAGAGAGAAACAGGCGTATGTCTTTCTGAGTTAAATGTTGGCCTGTGTGTGTGTGTGTGTGTGTGTGTGTGTGTGTGTGTGTGTTAATCCTCTCTGGTTTTAATCTCTCCAGCATCAGGTTTGAAGCTGTTGTTACATAAGAGACCTAACCACTGTAACTAACCACTGTAACTAACCACTGTAACTAACCACTGTAACTAACTGTAACTAACCACTGTAACTAACCACTGTAACTAACCACTGTAACTAACTGTAACTAACCACTGTAACTAACCACTGTAACTAACTGTAACTAACCACTGTAACTAACCACTGTAACTAACCACTGTAACTAACCACTGTAACTAACCACTGTAACCACTGTGACTAGTAATATTAGTCATAGTTAGTAAGAGTTAGTCAAAGTTAGTAAGAGTTAGTCATGTTAGTAATAGTTAGTCAGAGTTAGTCATAGTAAGTCATAGTTAGTCATAGTTAGTCATTGTTAGTAAGAGTTAGTCATAGTAAGTAATAGTTAGTCATAGTTAGTCATAGTAAGTCATAGTTAGTCATAGTAAGTCATAGTAGGTCATAGTAATAGTTAGTCATAGTAAGTCATAGTTAGTAATAGTAAGTCATAGTAAGTAATAGTTAGTCATAGTAATAGTTAGTCATAGTTAGTAATAGTTAGTCATAGTAATAGTAAGTCATAGTTAGTCATAATTACTAATAGTTAGTAATAGTTAGTCATAGTTTGTAATAGTTAGTCATAGTAATAGTTAGTCATAGTTAGTCATAGTTAGTAATAATTAGTCATAGTTACTCATAGTAATAGTTAGTCATAGTAATAGTTAGTCATAGTTAGTAATAATTAGTAATAGTTAGTAATAACTAGAAATAGTTAGTCATAGTTAGTCATATAATAGTGAGTCATAGTTAGTCATAGTAATAGTTAGTAATAATTAGTAAAAGTTAGTCATAGTTAGTAATAGTTAGTCATAGTTAGTAATAATTAGTCATAATTAGTCATAGTCAGTAATAGTTAGTCATAGTTAGTAATAGTTAGTCATGGTTAGTAATAGTTAGTCATAGTAATAGTTAGTAATAGTTAGTAATAGTTAATCATAGTAATAGTTAGTCATAGTTAATCATAGTAATAGTTAGTCATAGTTAGTAATAATTAGTAATAGTTAGTCATAATTAGTCATAGTTAGTCATAATTAGTCATAGTCAGTAATAGTTAGTCATAGTTAGTAATAGTTAGTCATAGTAATAGTTAGTCATAGTTAGTAATAGTAATAGTTAATCATAGTAATAGTTAGTAATAATAAGTAATAGTTAGTCATAGTTAGTAATAACTAGTAATAGTTAGTCATAGTTAGTCAAAGTAATAGTTAGTAATAGTTAGTAATAGTTAGTCATAGTAATAATTAGTAATAGTTAGTCATAGTTAGTCATAGTTAGTAATAATTAGTAATAGTTAGTCATAATTAGTCATAGTTAGTCATAATTAGTCATGGTCAGTAATAGTTAGTCATAGTTAGTAAAAGTTAGTAATAGTTAGTCATAGTAATAATTAGTCATAGTTAGTCATAGTTAGTAATAGTTAGTCATAGTAATAATTAGTCATAGTTAGTAATAGTTAGTCATAG
>NC_139805.1:38537917-38675417 GCF_963457635.1 Microchirus variegatus
ATTAACAGTAGATTATCAGTAGATTAACAGTAGATTAACAGTAGATTAACAGTAGATTAACAGTAGATTATCAGTAGATTATCAGTAGATTAACAGTAGATTAACAGTAGATTAACAGTAGATTAACAGTAGTTTAACAGTAGATTATCAGTAGATTAACAGTAGATTAACAGTAGATTAACAGTAGATTAACAGTAGATTAACAGTAGATTAACAGTAGTCACAGACGTACGATGTTAGGGTGAGACAGACGCAGCAGAACTCCAATCTCTGTACGAACAATCTTCTTATCGATCTGAAGAAGAAGAAGAAACACCATGAGTCTGACCTTTGACCTCTGTGTGTGTGTGTGTGTGTGTGTGTGTGTGTGTGTGTGTGTGTGTGTGTGTGTGTGTGTGTGTGTGTGTGTGTGTGTGTGTGTGACTCACCGTTTTCTTCAGAACTTTGACAGCAAACGGTTTCTGGGTTTGTTTTTCTTCACAGCGATACACAACTGATGTAGCTCCTCTGAGAACACACACACACACAGTTAAACTAGTGTTAGTTAAACAGTTAAACTAGTGTTGGTTAAACAGTTAAACTAGTGCTGGTTAAACAAGTGTTGGTTAAACAGTTAACTAGTTAAACTAGTGCTGGTTAAACTAGTTAACGTTGTTGAGTCTTAAAGCTGCAGTACGTTAAAAACCTTGTCTCGTGGTCACATGACTTCCTGATTATTCTCTAACTTTATTGATTCACTGCGTGTGAACACAGACGTGACCGAGGGAGCGTTAGTGTGATACAGCAGCAGAGCCTGGGCCTCAATGTGTGTGTGGCGTCAGAATAAGCACTTCCTGTGTGCAGCGCGGGAATGTGTCTGTAATGTTTACAACGTACTGCGGCTTTAAGACGGGATTCTGCTGAGTCATCGTTTACAATCTCAATCGTGACATTTAATCCAGATGTAAACAGGAAATTGAGATTATTGTGTGTGTGTGTGTGTGTGTGATCACGTGGTCCAGACCGGCCCAGTTCAGAGCTCAGGTTGTAGAACTCCTCCACAGTCCCGTCTCGCCTCGAACCTTCCACCCAGAACTCCACCGGATCAGAACCGGGCCGGGAGGTCGGCATGATGTCAGCAGAACTGTCCCCCAAACCAGACCAGGACCACAACCAGGACCACAACCAGGACGAGTCCACAAGTCACACCAGGAGCAGGACCAGGACCAGTTCAGACCCGCCCAGGAGCAGGAGCAGAGTAATCCAGATCAGATCTCAGATGTAAACCCAGATTATCACAGTTGAGGACCAGGATTCATGATCCTGATCAGCTTTAATCCAGGATCAGGACCGAGGACGGACGAACAAAACCACACCGAACCTCCACAGATGCTCCGGGTCCAGATGTGTCGCAGCTTCAGTCCCTCATCATCACCATCATCATCATCATCATCATCATCTTCACCATCATCGCCGCCGCCGTCGTCGTCGTCCCGGGTTTAATCTCCGTGTTTTTCCCGGGACAAACGGCTCCGTGTCCCCGGAGCTCAGCGGACTCTCGGTCGACGTCCAGGCCGGAGAAGCAGCACCGGAGCCCGGCTACAGGAGGAGCAGGAGTCCCGGCGGGCGCGGTGTTAGGTTCTGGTTCTGGTTCTCGGGCAGAACTGATCCAGATCCAGATGTCTGCTGTAATCTCACAGCCCCGCCCCCTTCCCCCAGAGGACCAATCACAGCGCTGCAGAGAGCTGCGCTGTGATTGGACGAGCGCGTGTGTGTGAGTGTGTGAGTGAGTCTGAGCAACGCACACACACACACACACACAGGGAATCAAACCCACAACCTGGAGATTATTAAATTATTATTATTTATGTTTGTTTATGTTTTATATGAAAAACACAGTAAAATGTGTTTATAGAAACATTCAAGTATATACACATATATTTATATATATATATATATTTATATACTGTATATATATGTACTGTGTCATAATATATAACATATTTGTGTACATATATGTTAATGTGTGTACATTTAAACACAAACCAATGTAAATATGACGTTTCGATCACGTGACAAACACATCCTGGTTGTTGGGTCACGTGGTCGTGACGCGGCTCGCTGACGTCACTCACTTCCGGGTCGTGTATGTAAACAGAAGTTTTTTAGAGTCGACGTGTTTCTCCCGGTTCTTCTCTCGCGGCTCTGACGATGACTCTCCGCGGCCTCTCGGCGCTCCTCCTCCCGCTCTGCTCGCTCTCCGTGTCCGTGTCCGTGGCCTCCGTGGACGGGGACGCGCTCGTCACCAAAGCCGCCGCCACGACGAACTCCAGCGGCGTGAACTCGACGCTGAGCGGCGGCGGAGCAGGAGCTCAGAGCCGGAATGGCTTCTTCGACGGCCTCGGTATCGACGGCTCCATGATGCAGCGCGCGCTCTACGTCCTGATCGCGTTCACGATGATCGGATTATTGTACTTCCTCATCCGGGCTGTCAGGTGACCAACAGCTGCTACACTGTATACTCACGATATATGTGTATATACTGTGTATTTATATATATATATATATATGTATATATACACTGTGTATAATGAGGAAGCTGCTGCTGCTTTGTTCAGTTAATAACTGATGACGTCATAGTTGTGTTTATTATTAAGACAAAAGAACAAAGTTCAGTACAGTGTATTATATATGTATATATACACACAGATATTAACATATGTATATGTTTGTACATGCACCTATGTATACGTGTATATATATGTGTATACATACGCGTATGTATACACATATATAAGGTGTACTGTGTTAATCTAATCACATCAGTATCTCAGCTGTTTACAGATGGTTCATCCACAGTTGACCTTTGACCTTTGACCTTCTGCTGCATCACTCTTTATTTAAAGTTCACTGTAAAAAAAAAAAAACATCTCCAACTTCATGTGACGTAATGTTCCTTTAAATATATCTTTATGTGTCAGTGCAGTTCATCACACCCTCCTGTAGGAGGTGCTGTGGTCTGAGCTCCACCTTTGTTTACATTCAAATCGGTACAAATACACGTGACTGCTGTTTGTTTGGTCTTTACACACTGTCACGTGACAGACTGACAAAGACAGTATATATATATACATATACTTATACATGTATATATATATGTGTGTGTGTACATATATGTACATATATAACATGAATCATTAGTTCTGTGTGACAAAAAAATGACTTTAATGAGCAGCTGACAATAATATTATCATTATAATTATAATATAATAATATTATTGATGTCATGATGATTATGATGATGATGATGATGATGATGTCATGCTGTGATGTCATCACCAGACTGAAGAAGCCTCTACAGAGGAAGAAATACGGTTTGTTATTGAACGACTCAGTGGAGATGGAAGCTGTGGAGAGTGAAGACGACGACAACGACACACTGTTTGAAGCTAGGAGTCTACGCAGGTCAGAGGTCAACACACACACACACACACACACACTGTTTGAAGCTAGGAGTCTACGCAGGTCAGAGGTCAACACACACACACACACACTGTTTGAAGCTAGGAGTCTACGCAGGTCAGAGGTCAACACACACACACACACACTGTTTGAAGCTAGGAGTCTACGCAGGTCAGAGGTCAACACACACACACACACACTGTTTGAAGCTAGGAGTCTACGCAGGTCAGAGGTCAACACACACACACACACACTGTTTGAAGCTAGGAGTCTACGCAGGTCAGAGGTCAACACACACACACACACACTGTTTGAAGCTAGGAGTCTACGCAGGTCAGAGGTCAACACACACACACACACACTGTTTGAAGCTAGGAGTCTACGCAGGTCAGAGGTCAACACACACACACACACACTGTTTGAAGCTAGGAGTCTACGCAGGTCAGAGGTCAACACACACACACACACTGTTTGAAGCTAGGAGTCTACGCAGGTCAGAGGTCAACACACACACACACACACACACACACACTGTTTGAAGCTAGGAGTCTACGCAGGTCAGAGGTCAACACACACACACACACACACACTGTTTGAAGCTAGGAGTCTACGCAGGTCAGAGGTCAACACACACACACACACACACACTGTTTGAAGCTAGGAGTCTACGCAGGTCAGAGGTCAACACACACACACACACACTGTTTGAAGCTAGGAGTCTACGCAGGTCAGAGGTCAACACACACACACACACACTGTTTGAAGCTAGGAGTCTACGCAGGTCAGAGGTCAACACACACACACACACACACACACACACTGTTTGAAGCTAGGAGTCTACGCAGGTCAGAGGTCAACACACACACACACACACACTGTTTGAAGCTAGGAGTCTACGCAGGTCAGAGGTCAACACACACACACTGTTTGAAACTAGGAGTCTACGCAGGTCAGAGGTCAACACACACACACACACACACACTGTTTGAAGCTAGGAGTCTACGCAGGTCAGAGGTCAACACACACACACACACACACACACTGTTTGAAGCTAGGAGTCTACGCAGGTCAGAGGTCAACACACACACACACTGTTTGAAGCTAGGAGTCTACGCAGGTCAGAGGTCAACACACACACACACACACACACACACACTGTTTGAAGCTAGGAGTCTACGCAGGTCAGAGGTCAACACACACACACACACACACTGTTTGAAGCTAGGAGTCTACGCAGGTCAGAGGTCAACACACACACACACACACTGTTTGAAGCTAGGAGTCTACGCAGGTCAGAGGTCAACACACACACACACACACACACACACTGTTTGAAGCTAGGAGTCTACGCAGGTCAGAGGTCAACACACACACACACACACTGTTTGAAGCTAGGAGTCTACGCAGGTCAGAGGTCAACACACACACACACACACTGTTTGAAGCTAGGAGTCTACGCAGGTCAGAGGTCAACACACACACACACACACACACTGTTTGAAGCTAGGAGTCTACGCAGGTCAGAGGTCAACACACACACACACACACACACTGTTTGAAGCTAGGAGTCTACGCAGGTCAGAGGTCAACACACACACACACACACACACACACACTGTTTGAAGCTAGGAGTCTACGCAGGTCAGAGGTCAACACACACACACACACACACACTGTTTGAAGCTAGGAGTCTACGCAGGTCAGAGGTCAACACACACACACACACACACACTGTTTGAAGCTAGGAGTCTACGCAGGTCAGAGGTCAACACACACACACACACACACACACACACTGTTTGAAGCTAGGAGTCTACGCAGGTCAGAGGTCAACACACACACACACACACTGTTTGAAGCTAGGAGTCTACGCAGGTCAGAGGTCAACACACACACACACACACTGTTTGAAGCTAGGAGTCTACGCAGGTCAGAGGTCAACACACACACACACACACACACACACACTGTTTGAAGCTAGGAGTCTACGCAGGTCAGAGGTCAACACACACACACACACACACTGTTTGAAGCTAGGAGTCTACGCAGGTCAGAGGTCAACACACACACACTGTTTGAAACTAGGAGTCTACGCAGGTCAGAGGTCAACACACACACACACACACACACTGTTTGAAGCTAGGAGTCTACGCAGGTCAGAGGTCAACACACACACACACACACACACACTGTTTGAAGCTAGGAGTCTACGCAGGTCAGAGGTCAACACACACACACACACTGTTTGAAGCTAGGAGTCTACGCAGGTCAGAGGTCAACACACACACACACACACACACACACACTGTTTGAAGCTAGGAGTCTACGCAGGTCAGAGGTCAACACACACACACACACACTGTTTGAAGCTAGGAGTCTACGCAGGTCAGAGGTCAACACACACACACACACACACACACACACACACACTGTTTGAAGCTAGGAGTCTACGCAGGTCAGAGGTCAACACACACACACACACACTGTTTGAAGCTAGGAGTCTACGCAGGTCAGAGGTCAACACACACACACACTGTTTGAAGCTAGGAGTCTACGCAGGTCAGAGGTCAACACACACACACACACACACACTGTTTGAAGCTAGGAGTCTACGCAGGTCAGAGGTCAACACACACACACACTGTTTGAAGCTAGGAGTCTACGCAGGTCAGAGGTCAACACACACACACACACTGTTTGAAGCTAGGAGTCTACGCAGGTCAGAGGTCAACACACACACACACACTGTTTGAAGCTAGGAGTCTACGCAGGTCAGAGGTCAACACACACACACACACACACACACTGTTTGAAGCTAGGAGTCTACGCAGGTCAGAGGTCAACACACACACACACTGATGATGATGAAGATGATGATGATGATGTCACTGATCAATAATATTGATCAGATCTTTTTTTCTGTCTCTGTTCAGATGAGAGTGACATCAGAGCATGAGGAGGCGGAGCCTGGTGTCAGCTGATTATTGATTATTGATCAGCAGAGAGAGAAATGGACCAAATCTTCTTGTTGTTATTGATTGTTGTTATTGATCGTTGTTATTGATGAAGCCAAAGCAGCAGCTGCTCCATGAGTCAGCAGATAATCAATATTTTTAGATCAATTCATTGATCTTTTTCCTTTGATCGATGGATTGATTGATTGATTGATTGATTGATGGTCGTTAAAGGGACACTCCCACATGTTTGTTTCTGTATGAGGAAAATGATATTTCCATAACTCGTGGCTCCTCCCCTTTAGAGGACAAGGCCCCGCCCCCTGAGGACGTCACAGCCAAGTATTCACTCTGTCATTTTTATTCATTTATTAAAAAAAGACAAAAACATACTTCCTGTTTGACCTGGACTGTTTCTGACCTCACAGAGGTCACACAGAGGTCACACACAGGTCACACAGGTCACACAGGTCACACAGAGGTCACACAGAGGTCACACAGAGGTCACACAGAGGGCACACAGAGGTCACAGGGTTAGGGGTTACCACAGTGAGGTGAATATGTGTGTGTGTGTGAATAAGTGAATTTGAGTGAATGAGTGAGTGTGTGAATGTATGTGTGTGTATAAGTGAGTGAGTAAGAGTGTGTGTGTGAGTGAATGTGTGAGTGTGTGAGTGAATGTGTGTGTGAGTGGGTGAGAGTGAGTGAGTAAGAGTGTGTGTGTGTGAGTAAGTGAGTGAGCGGGTGTGTGTGTGTGTGTGAGTGAGTGAGTAAGAGTGTGTGAGTGTGTGTGTGAGTGAGTGAGGGTGTGTGTGTGTGAGTGAGTGAGGGTGTGTGTGTGTGTGTGAGTGAGTGAGGGGGTGTGTGTGTGTGTGAGTGAGTGAGAGTGTGTGTGTGAGTGAGAGTGTGTGTGTGTGTGAGTAAGTGAGTGAGTGTGTGTGAGTAAGTGAGTGAGCGGGTGTGTGTGAGTGAGTGTGTGTGTGAGTGAGTGAGTGAGAGTGTGTGTGTGAGTGAGTGAGTGTGTGAGTAAGTGAGTGAGCGGGTGTGTGTGTGTGTGTGAGTGAGTGAGTGTGTGTGTGAGTGAGTGAGTGAGTGAGTGAGTGAGAGTGTGTGTGTGTGTGAGTAAGTGAGTGAGAGTGTGTGTGTGTGTGAGTGTTCTCTCTGGATTCTTCCCACACCTTGATCTATCAGGGTCACTCATGAGGTCAGAGGGGGCGGAGTCTGTCTCTGTAACAAGCTCCTGATGATGATAAGTGGGCGTGGCTATGATGATAAACATCTGAGAGAGGGAGGTCCCTGAGGAGAGAGAGGGGCGTGTTTTAATTAGAGAGAGTGTGTGTGTGTGTGTGTTACAGTGTGTGTGTGTGTGTGTTACAGTGTGTGTGTGTGTTATTTGAGGCTCATCAATGTTTCATCTCATGGTGAATTCTTCTTCTTCTTCTTCTGTGGTTGAACACTGTTTCTCTGAAGGCTTTGTGTGGATGGTTCAGTCCACTGCTCTGGATGGTTCAGTCCACTGCTCTGGATGGTTCAGTCCACTGACAGCTCCTTGATCACATTGTTCACACAAACAGATGATATATACATGTATATATACACACACATATACATGTATATATACACACACATATACATGTATATATACACACACATATACATGTATATGTGTGTGTATATATTATATATGTGTTGGGGGCGTGGTCACCATCAGTGACGCTTTTATTGGAGACTTTAAAAAACATGACATCACAACTCTGACATTCAATATTTACAAACTTTATTGATACAAACATTCAAAGAAAGAGAGTAAACAACAACAACAACAATGACATCGTGTGTGTGTGTGTGAGCAGCAGGGGGCGCTCACAGTCCGCTCTGACAATGTGTCACTACTTTATATTCTTTAAAAAACTCAACTGTCCCTTTAAAAAGGTCAAAGGTCACGAAAACATCAAACCACAGGTTTTTATACGTTTAACTGTTTCTTTAACGTTAAAGAAACTGGCCAACATGGCTCCTCCTCCTCCTCCTCCTCCTTAGCTCCTCCTCCTCAGCTCCTCCTTAGCTCCTCCTCCTCCTCCTCAGCTCCTCCTCCTCCTCCTCGTGCAGCAGTCTCTCCAGGAAGTGGATGTAGGTGAGGGCGCGGCGCAGGATGTCGTTCTTGCTCAGCTTCCTGTCGGGGGGGTGAATGGGGAGGAGCCTGCGCAGCTCGCCAAACGCTCCGTTAACGTTCTGCTGACGCCAACGCTCACGACTGTTGGTGAAGCTCCGCCCACAACCTGAGGGGAGAGAGAGAGAGAGAGAGAGAGAGAGAGGGGGAGGAGTCAGCTGATGATCAATGACAATGATGTCATCGATGATGTCATCAACAATCAATCAAACATGTTTTTACCTGATGTCATGTCCTTCAGCTCACACTCGTATGGAGACATGGTGGACGTCTGTCCTCACTGTGTGTGTCCTCTGTGTCCTCTCTGTGTGTCCTCACAGTGTGTCCTCTGTGTCCTCACAGTGTGTCCTCTCTGTGTCCTCTCTGTGTGTCCTCACAGTGTGTCCTCTCTGTGTGTCCTCACAGTGTGTCCTCTGTGTGTCCTCACAGTGTGTCCTCTCTGTGTGTCCTCACAGTGTGTCCTCTCTGTGTGTCCTCTCTGTGTGTCCTCACAGTGACGGTGTGTGTCCTCACGGTGTGTGTCCACCTGCAGAAGACAAAGACATCTAAAGTTACCTCTGTGACTCCCGTGTCTCAGTGTAGAAGGACGCACAGTGTCGCCCTCTGCTGGCAGATCTGTGACTCACCTGTTGAAGGTGCAGCGTGGTCTCGCGCAGCAGCAGCAGCAGCAGACACAGAGTCACGTGCACGGTGGACAGTCCAGCTCTGATCTGAGAGTCCACGGAGTGCACGAGCTCTTTTATACCTGAGACACACACACACACACACAGACACACACACGGACACGCCCCCTGGTGTCGCGACGCTTCGTTTCCATGGAGACGCCATTGTCATTAACGACAGTCTGATTAAAGTCAGTCTCCGGGGACCCCCCCCCCCCCTCACCTCTGCCCCCCCCCCCCGCGCTGAGGGAGTCGTGTTTTCCGGCGTCTCCTCCTCCATCACGACCCTCCTCCTCCTCCTCCTCCTCCTCCTCCTCCTCTCAGGGAAACCTCACCTCAGCTCTTTCCCAGGATCTAAAAAAAAAAAATCAATAAAATTCAATTAAAGAAACTTTATTTGTCTCAGAGGACGAAGACAATATTTACATTATTTACATAGAGAAGAAAAGACAAACAAACATTTGTAACAGGTAAATGTACTACATTATTTAATATTACATACATATATAGGTATATATATATATATATATATATATATATGTGTTTACACATATATATGTATATATGTAAACTTATACACATATATATATACATATATATGTGTATACACATATATATAAATATGTGTATACACATATATATATATGTGTATACACATATATATATACATATATATGTATACACATATTTATATATATATATAAATATGTGTATACACATATGTATACACATATTTATATATATATATAAATATGTGTATACACATATATATGTATATATATATGTGTATATACATATATATGTATATATATATCACGTCTTTATCTCAGTGTAAAACTGAAGTTTGTAAACCACTCACTCTCCCACACCAAAGTCACTCACTCTCACACACCAAAGTCACTCACTCTCTCACGCCAGTCAATCACTCTCCCACACCAAAGTCACTCACTCTCCCACACCAAAGTCACTCACTCTCCCACACCAAAGTCACTCACTCTCCCACACCAAAGTCACTCACTCTCCCACACCAAAGTCACTCACTCTCCCACACCAAAGTCACTCACTCTCCCACACCAAAGTCACTCACTCTCTCACACCAAAGTCACTCACTCTCTCACACCAAAGTCTCTCACTCTCCCACACCAAAGTCACTCACTCTCCCGCACCAAAGTCTTTTAGTGAATTCAGCTTTTAAAATATTGACTTTAGACTTAACTCAGTGACACAAAGTGACCACACGAGGCAGCAGAGGACCAGCAGCTCCTGTGTCTCTGTGAGCTAAAATCACTGGTTTTCTCTATGGACTTTGGTGGTTTACAAACTTCAGTTATAGTCAGTTTTATTGGCCAAGTATGAAGTTCTGGTTCTGGTTTTAAACTGGTCCAGTCCTCCTTTAGTCTGGTCTTGGTCCTGGTCTGAGCTCTAAATGAACCATAATGGAGACTTTAAGGTGGAAGTGTTTAAGGTAAACTTCACATTCCATGACCCTCTGATCACAGGTGCATGCTGGGAAGCGGAGTCCTCAGCGCCGGGTTGTTCCCGCGCTCCGCCAGGGCTTGGACTTCGTTTCCCATGATGCCTCGCGCCCTCTCCCTTCGCTCCTTCCTCCTCGTGACGTCACAGAGGAAGATGAGAATCCGCAGCTTCACCTCCGCAGGAATGGCGGCGCAGCGGCTGCTCACGAGCCCGAGCTCAGCTGCTCCTCTCCGGCCTTGAAGCCGCCGCTGGAGCCGCGGAGCCCGAGGAGCGGAGACGGAGCTGCGACGAGCCGAGCCGACCCGAGCCGAGCCGAGCCGCTGTCATCGGCCTCTTCCGCTAACGATGCTGAGCTAACTGCAGGACTGAAGCAGCACCGCGCCCTGAAACCAGAACCGAGCCAGACTCCCGGCTCACGCCGTCCTCAGGTGAGTCCCGCTCCACACCTGGACCTGGAACTGGGTCAGACCGGCACGATCCGGGTCCGGTGTGTTCACTTTGTGTGTGCTGATGTGGTTCTGGATCCGGGTCCAGACTGTGACCCACTTCTGGTTCTCTGACTCCGCCCTGATCTGGAAACTTAGTCACGTGACGTCAGGTGACGTTAGACGTCCTGAACCAGGTCAGAGTTCACACTTCAGTCTGGTTCACCACCTTTAAAGGGACAGTTCAGGGTTTTAACCTAGACCTGGTTCAGTTCTGATCCAGTCTCACTGGGACCAACACGTGAGGGGCGGAGCTTATGACACTGCTGATTTAATCACTGTGTCATCATCACTGTGTCATCATCACTGTGTCATCATCACTGTGTCATCATCACTCTGTCATCATCACTCTGTCATCATCACTCTGTCATCACTGTGTCATCATCACTGTGTCATCACTGTCATCACTGTGTCATCACTGTGTCATCATCACTCTGTCATCATCACTGTGTCATCATCACTGTGTCATCATCACTGTGTCATCACTGTGTCATCATCACTGTGCCATCATCACTCTGTCATCACTGTCATCACTGTGTCATCACTGTGTCATCATCACTGTGTCATCATCACTCTGTCATCATCACTGTGTCATCATCACTGTCATCACTGTGTCATCATCACTGTGCCATCATCACTCTGTCATCACTGTCATCACTGTGTCATCATCACTCTGTCATCATCACTGTGTCATCATCACTGTGTCATCATCACTGTGTCATCATCACTGTGTCATCACTGTGTCATCATCACTGTGTCATCATCACTGTGTCATCATCACTGTGTCATCATCACTCTGTCATCATCACTCTGTCATCATCACTGTGTCATCATCACTGTGTCATCATCACTGTGTCATCACTGTGTCATCATCACTGTGTCATCATCACTGTGTCATCACTGTGTCATCATCACTGTGTCATCATCACTGTGTCATTGCAATTATTGTTCAGGATAAAAAGTGGACTCTAACATGTGTGTGTCTGTCTTGTGTGTGTCTCTGTGTTGTCTCTCTGTGTTGTGTTGTCTGTTGTGTCTCTGTGTTGTGTTGTTGTTGTGTTGTCTGTTGGGTTGTGTCTCTGTGTTGTCTGTTGTGTCTCTGTGTTGTGTTGTTGTTGTTGTTGTTGTCTGTTGTGTTTCTGTGTTGTCTGTTGTTTGTTGTGTCTCTGTGTTGTCTCTGTGTTGTGTTGTTGTTGTGTTGTCTTTTGTGTGTTGTGTCTCTGTGTTGTCTGTTGTGTTGTGTCTCTGTGTTGTCTCTGTGTTGTGTTGTTGTTGCGTTGTGTGTCCAGCAGGTGGCAGCATGGAGCGCTCTGGTTCGATCCAGGTGGACATCCCTGACTTCAGTAACTCAGTCCTGATCCACCTGAACCAGCTGAGGGTCCAGGGCCGTCTGTGTGACATCGTGGTCCAGGTCCAGGGCCAGAGTTTCCGGGCTCACAAAGTTGTCCTCGCCGCCAGTTCGCCGTACTTCCGCGACCACATGTGTCTGAGTCAGATGAGCACGGTGTCGCTGAGCGTCATCAGGAACCCGGGCGTCTTCGAGCAGCTGCTGTCCTTCTGTTACACCGGGCGTCTTTGTCTGCAGCTCGCCGACATCATCACGTATCTGACCGCCGCTAGCTTCCTGCAGATGCAGCACATCATCGACCGCTGCACGCAAATCCTGGAGGGGATTCACCTGAAGATCAGCCTGGCGGATCTGGACCACGAGTCCAGAGACGACGAGGCTCCGGGTTCCAGGAGCTCCAGGAACCTGGAGGCCGTGGTCCGAGGAGGTCATCACCACGCCGGCCTGAGGATCCTGGGCCCGCGGGGCGGAGCCGAGGCTCGGGACGCCATCAGCCCCGCGGAGGAGCCCGTCAGCCCGCCCCCGACTGTGGACCACAGCGGACTGGAGGGGGGCGGGGCCACGGTCGTGGGCAGAGCCGGTAAGGAACCGATCCTTCGCATCAACCGGGCCGGTCAGTGGTACGTGGAGACGAGCAGCGAGCCGGACCGGAGCGGCAGCGCCGAGGAGGGCGGCAGCGTCGAGGGCGTCCACATCAAGACCGAGAGGATGGAGGAGGAGTGGCTTACGGCCGAGCAACAGGAAGAGGCGGGGCCAGTGGAGGAGGGCGCCACCGTGATGATTGACACGTCAGGACGCAGCACGTTGGTCACGGGACAAGGAGTCGTCCTCGGTCCAAGGAGTGTCCAACGGAGTGTCCAACCATCGTCCTCCTTCAGTGAGACTGACCGGTGAGTGTGTGTCTGTGTGTGTGTGTGTGTTAATGTGTGTTTGTATGTTATTGTGTTATTGTGTTAATGTGTGTGTGTGTGTGTGTGTCAGGTTCAGTCCCACAGGAAGTGTTGTCGTCCTCTCTGAACGTCAGCGAGCCAAGAGTGAGTCTCCAAACAGAGTGGACGATGTGAGACAGTCCAGTTCACAGGTAAACAAACACACACACACACACACACACACACTCTAGTCAGGTTAGCATTAGCTCCCGGATAATAGTTAGCATAGCATTAGTTTCTGGAAGCGTAGCAAAGCTTGGTGGTTGTTAGCTTAGCATTTTTTCCTGGATAGTAGTTAACCTGGAGGTAGGTAGTCTCGCATCAGCTCCTGGCTCAAGGTTAGCGTAGCACTGGTTTGTGGAATCATAGCATAGCATGACACTTGTTAGCTTAGCATTTTTTCCTGGATAGTTGTTAGCTTAGCAGTAGTTAGGCTAGCATCAGCTCCTGGATCGAGGTTAGTGTAGCATTAGTGTCTGGAATCATAGCCTAGCATTGCGGTTGTTAGCTTAGCATTATTTCCTGGATAGTAGTTAGCTAAGCAGTAGGTAGTCTCGCATCAGCTCCTGGCTCAAGGTTAGCGTAGCACTGGTTTGTGGAATCATAGCATAGCATGACACTTGTTAGCTTAGCATTTTTTCCTGGATAGTTGTTAGCTTAGTAGCAGGTAGGCTAGCATCAGCCCCTGGATCGAGGTTAGCGTAGCATTAGTGTCTGGAATCATAGCCTAGCATTGCGGTTGTTAGCTTAGCATTATTTCCTGGATAGTTGTTAGCTTAGCAGTAGTTAGGCTAGCATCAGCTCCTTGCTCCAGGTTAGCGTAGCATTAGTATCTGGAATCATAGCCTAGCATTGCGGTTGTTAGCTTAGCATTGTTTCTTGGATAGTAGTTAGCGAAGCAGTAGGTAGTCTCGCATCAGCACCTGGCTCAAGGTTAGCGTAGCATTGGTTTGTGGAATCATAGCATAGCATGACACTTGTTAGCTTAGCATTTTTTTCCTGGATAGTTGTTAGCTTAGTAGTAGGTAGGCTAGCATCAGCTCCTGCCTCGAGGTTAGCGTAGCATTGGTTTATGGAATAATAGCACAGCATAACACTTGTAAGCTTAGCATTTTTTTCTGGATAGTTGTTAGCTTAGTAGTAGGTAGGCTAGCATCAGCTCCTGGATCGAGGTTAGCATCATTAGTTTCTGGAGTCGTAGCGTAGCATGGAATTAGCATATCATGACTCTTGTTAGCCTAGCATTAGCTCCTGGTGTTTTGGTGACTGAAGGGTGTGTGGTGATGTCATCAGGGGGAGGAGCACGCAGCCTTTGACATGGGAGGCTACGAGGATTACCTGAGGGAGCAGGTGGGCGACCGCTGGTTCCGCTACAACCCGAGACTCACCTGCATCTACTGCTGCAAGTCCTTTAACCAGAAAGGCAGCCTGGACCGACACATGCGCCTGCACATGGGCATCACGCCGTTCGTGTGTCGCATCTGCGGCAAGAAGTACACGCGTAAAGATCAGCTGGAATATCACATCAGGAAGCACACGGGGAACAAACCCTTCCACTGCCACGTCTGCGGGAAGAGCTTCCCCTTCCAGGCCATCCTCAACCAGCACTTCCGCAAGAACCACCCGGGCTGCACACCACAGGAAGCCCACAGCGCCGCCTCCCCCGAGACCACCACCACCTCCGTCACGTCCAGAGGGGGTCCCGGGGACGAGGCCTCGCCCAGCGGGGAGGAGCCAGAGGGAGGGGGCGGGGGAGGAGGCGGGGCCGAAGGACCGCAGGCCTCGGTCTCCACCACCGGACCGGACTGACCCGGCTGAGGGAAAGTTTGGGTCAGCACCGGGGTCAGGGGTCAGGGGTCAGAGGTCAGGGGTCAGACCCGGCCCACACACACACACACACACCTCAGAGTCCAGCTGAGATTTGTTTCTGCTTTAAACCACATCTACCTTCACAGACCGTTACCAAGACAACGCCACACACTCCACGACAACCTCATACAGCGGAGTCCTCGCTAGGCTCCGCCTCTTTCTGTTACCGTGTCATCGCTTTAGAGTCGACTTTACGCTAATGTCAACACAACCACTTTGCCAAAATACCCACAATACTCACAGTACTCAAAGTACTCAAAGTACTCAAAGTAAAAGTACTCTCAGTGCCAGTTGAACAACTTCAATCCTTCATGTTTGCCTTTGACAATCTAACCGTTAACGCCACGAGGACAAAAGAGAAAACTCCAGTGTGTTCAGAGCTCCTCCCCCTGCTCCTCCTCCCCCTGCTCCTCCTCCTCCCCCTGCTCCTCCTCCTCCTCCTGCTCCTCCTCTTGCTCCTCCTCCTCCCCCTGCTGCTCCTCCTCTTGCTCCTCCTCCTCCCCTGCTCCTCCTCCTCCTGCTCCTCTCCCCCTGCTGCTCCTCCTCTTGCTCCTCCCCCTCTTCTTGCTCCTCCTCCTCCCCCTCTTCTTGCTCCTCCTCTTGCTCCTCCCCCTGCTGCTCCTCCTCCTCCTCCTGCTCCTCTCCCCCTGCTGCTCCTCCTCTTGCTCCTCCTCCACCTCCTGCTCCTCTCCCCCTGCTGCTCCTCCTCTTGCTCCTCCTCCTCCTCCTCTTGCTCCTCCCCCTGCTCCCCCTGGTCCTCCTCCCCTGCTGCTCCTCCTCCTCCCCCTGCTGCTCCTCCTCTTGCTCCTCCTCCTCCTCTTGCTCCTCCTCCTCCTGCTCCTCCTCCTCTTGCTCCTCCTCCTCCTCTTGCTCCTCCTCCTCCTCTTGCTCCTCCTCCTCCTGCTCATTAATCATCATATGTCATGAATGAATTTGTTAAAGCATCACCACAGGTGGACAGCAGGGGGCGCCTTCACAGAGCCAGAATCTTCCTTCAAAGTATGAAGCTCCCCCTTGTGGCCACTTCACGTAAACGCCGCCTCGTAAAAATTAGCTTGAATTATTAGGATCTTTTGTTTTGCGTCTGTTTTGACGTACATTTAACACGTAAACCTCGTCGTAAACCTCGCAAACGTGGATCAGGATCACACGTGGATCAGGATCAAACGTGGATCAGGATCACATGTGGATCAGGATCACACGTGGAACCTCAGATCGACACGGAACATGGTTTTCGTATTAGTTTTTTCTTTTAAAAACGCAGCGTTCACGTGAGCGTTGAAAGGGGAGGAGCCTAAACTCTGCTCACACTGGATTGGTCCGTTGGTTTCGCTGTAAACGATTGTAAATATCAGCGTTTAGTGGCAGTTCACGTGAGACCGGACCGGACTTGACCAGACCGGAGCGGACCGGACGCCTCAGATAAGCTACACAGCTCAGTTACCTCTCATCACTACGCAATACAGCTGCTGCAGTACCACAGCAGCCACCGGGGGGCGCTCTGACCCACTCACAGAGTTCTCCGTCAGTTCTTCTCAGATATTTTATATGAACTTTCTTTGATCTTTGACACTTTGTTGCTCTGACAATGTTTGTGACTCCTGATCAACGATCAATAATCAACGATCAATAATCAGTGAACGACGCCTTGAATCTGCTGCAGCCTGAGATTCACTCATTCATCTGTGATCAGAAGGAAGGAAGGATTGATCGATTGATTGATTGATCGATTGATTGATTGATTGATCGATTGATCGATTGATTGGTTGGTTGATCGATTGATTGATCGATTGATTGATCGGTTGATTGATCGGTCGATTGATCGGTTGATTGATTGATTGATCGGTTGATTGATTGATTGATTGATTGATTGATCGATCGATCGATTGATCTGTTGATTGATCGATCGATTGATTGATCGGTTGATTGATCGATCGATTGATTGATCGATTGATTGATTGATCGATTGATTGATTGATTGATTGAAGGTCAAAGTGCAGCAGAGTCGATGCGTCGTTGTCTGACCGCTGTGATCGGGGCAGCGTCAGGACGAAGACCTGGACCCAGTCAGACCACATGGATGTAGTAGCCAGGCCCTGCAGAGGTCAGAGGTCAGAGGTCAGAGGTCACCTGCTGATTCAACGTCCTGGCAACCAAAGGAACGGCGGCGCGGCGGCCATGTTGGTCCCGAAATGCCACAACACGAGCACTTATGGGAGGGTGGGGGGCGGGGTCAGGAACATGAATGAAAACATAATCTCAAACTACTACAATGATTATTATTATTATTATTATTATTGTTAATATTCACACGTTCATCTTGTAGACGTCGTTTTTCTACACCGTTTTTATGCAAATGAAGTCTCCAGACTCCACCACGCCCTCTTCAGGCTAAACCAGGAACTATCAGGTATAAAAGACTGTTTTCTTTCAGCCAATCACGGCGTCACGTTTCCCCCCCCACGTAGCAGAATGCTAACGCGCTAAACCTCAGTGTAAATAAGCAATTTTACGAGTCGCCGTGGGATCCGTCGCCACGGTAACGCAGAAAACAACAGACACTAAGGATTATGGGTAAATCCTCAGCACAGCTGCGACGACTCACAAGTGACATCATTGATTGTTATTTTTTTTGGGTTTTTTTAATGAAAGGTTCAGGAAAACGCTGTGACATCATCATCATCATCACTTTTTTATTAAGACGTGAAAACAAGTGTAGGAGTTTATACATCCACTAGAGGGCGTCATTCAACGTCAATATTCCCCAGAGAAGAAGAAGAATCACTATTTCTACTGTTTCAGAGCAGAATAGTTACACAAACTAATGCTTTTTAAACCGGTCCAGACCGGGCTGAGCCAGTTTGGACCGGTCTGGTCTGAACCAGTTTTTAACCGGTCTGGTCTGAACCAGTTTGGACCGATCTGGTCCGAAGCAGTTTGGACCGGTCTGGTCTGAACCAGTTTGGACCGGTCTGGTCTGAACCAGTTTGGACCGGTCTGGTCCGAAGTAGTTTGGACCGGTCTGGTCTGAACCAGTTTTTAACCGGTCTGGTCTGAACCAGTTTGGACCGGTCTGGTCTGAACCAGGTCCGGTGACACGACAAATATAGAAAAACGTAAAGAAAGTTTGACGTACAGAAAAAAAAATGTTTTCAAGACGCGTTTTCACTTTATGTCGTGATTGAAGTTAGCTAACAGTTAGCTGTGTTGGCTAACACTTCATTTTTTTTCTCTCTTTTTTGTGTTAGAGTTTTTTTTTTTTATGTTTTGAGAAGATTAGCGTGGACGTGTTGCCCTGCTTTCATGCTAACACGAGGCTACAGGCTAAAGTCCGTCCACGCTAAACATAAGCCTCGTTTTTTTTTTTTTTCTATTTTTAAGAAACAGGAAGTTGATCTTTGACGTCATGTTTTATAAACTAGTTACCAAGAGAACAACTCAGTGAACTGGTCTGAACCGGTTTGTCTCAGTTCAGTTTAAAGTTCAAACTGTGAAAACAGCTCGACCTCATCTTCATCATCATCGTCTTCTTCATCTTCATCATCATCGTCTTCATCGTCGTCTTCATCATCATCGTCGTCATCATCATCGTCTTCATCATGGTCTTCATGGACATGTTCTCCTGATCACAGGTACTGAACCACCTGACAGCTTTGACCTTTATGTTGCATGTGTATGGGGGAGGGGGGGTCAAGGGTCAAGGGTCAAGGGTCAATGCTAGTATAGAAAAATGTGAAGAAGCTTCTTTCACGATGACCACTATCACTCACAGGTCACATGACCTTCACAGGAAGTCATAAAGGAATAAAGAAAGCACTTCCTGTGTCAAACTGCTGAGTCATGTTTCTGTTTCTACATCTAAACATTGATGCTTTTATTGTGAAGTTTGAATCTTTCCATCAGAACAAAACACTTTTACTTTGAAATTCTGTGAAATATGAACTAATGAACTTTGTGTTCCCGCCCCCTCTTGACCAGACTGTACTCTCCTAGGCTCCGCCTCCTGGTGACCACTTCCTGTTCCTGTCAATCAACTGTCATTACACAGGAACAGGAAGTGGTTACTGGTCTGAACCGGTTTGAACTGGTCTGTCAATGTTTTCATCTTTACTGAAGAACTTTTATTCTGTTGTAGAAACATATTTACATTTAATCTTTAGGGTCAGAGGTCATCCTGTCATTGTCTGTAGGGGTCAGACGTCAGTGACTGAAGGGGTCAGAGGTCAGTGGCTGCAGGGGTCAGAGGTCAGTGGCTGCCGGGGTCAGAGGTCAGTGTCTGTAGGGGTCAGAGGTCAGTGACTGTAGGGGTCAGAGGTCATCCTGTCATTGTCTGCAGAGGTCAGTGGCTGTAGGGGTCAGAGGTCAGTGATGTCAGAGGTCAGTGACTGCAGGGGTCAGATGTCAGTGGCTTCAGAGGTCAGTGACTGCAGGGGTCAGACACTCGGCCGGTGAACAGCAGCGCGTTAATGGTCGACTCTCTGATGAAAAGCAGAAACGGTCGATCGGCCTGAAAAACCTCACGATGAGGATTAAAGGAGCGTCCAGAGACCAGGACCGCTGTGGAGGCCGCCGCCTCAGAACCCTCCTCGTTCACCTGGAGACCACAAGACAGGTTCATCAAGACCCTGGACCAGACCACATCAGGACCAGACCCTGGACCAGACCACATCAGGACCAGACCCTGGACCAGACCACGTCAGGTCCAGACCCTGGACCATGTGACTCACCTCCAGATAAGCTTTGTGGTAAGCGTCTGAGATGTAGAGTCCATCACTGTCGTCCTCCAACATTCCTGAAAGACACAGCGAGAGTCACCGTCCCTGTTACTGCTCTGTAATCAGATTACCTGACTGTAATCAGATTACCTGACTGTTATCAGATTACCTGGCAGACTGGCCGTGTTGGGGTCAAACAGGTCGGTCAATCCCATTTCCTTCAACGTTTCCTTCAGAGTGAAACTGTCCTCCAGTTTAAATCGAGGCACATGGACGGACACTGTGGTCTTCCTGATGTTCCTCAACCAGGTCCTGACTTTGGTCAAGTCCAGACTGTCCTCCACCTGCAGATCAGATTACCTGACTGAGTCTTCGTGGTTAATCAGATTACCTGACTGAGTCCTCATGGTTAATCAGATTACCTGACTGAGTGCAGTGTCTTTGGTGGGCAGAATGAGGACCATGGTGATGTCGTCTCCACGGTACGGCATCTCCAGCACCTGGACGTGGTCTTCAGGGAAGAACCTGTACCTGAAGCCGTTCTCCTGGAACATCATGTCCACGGAGCAGCTGCGACTCGCACTGACGTGGAAATCTGTCTTGTAGACGTCACCTTTGTCAAATTTGTTCTGCCATTGACCCTGAAACACACAACCAACCAAAGAAGAGCAGCAGTTCACACCTTCACGTCTAAGAAGAAGAAGTAGATGTACTTTATTAATCCCCTCATTAATAAATTCATCCTCGACTAGGAACCTTCCTAGAATGAGGAGCAGTGGGCAGCTATGAGCCTCAGGAAGACCTCCTTAGGAGGACCTTGCTCAGGGTGACCTTGCTCAGGAGGACCTTGCTCAGGAGGACCTCGCTCAGGAGGACCTCCTTAGGAGGACCTTGCTCAGGGTGACCTTGCTCAGGAGGACCTTGCTCAGGAGGACCTTGCTCAGGAGGACCTTGCTCAGGAGGACCTCGCTCAGGAGGACCTCCTTAGGAGGACCTTGCTCAGGGGGACCTCGCTCAGGAGGACCTCGCTCAGGAGGACCTTGCTCAGGAGGACCTCCTTAGGAGGACCTTGCTCAGGGGGACTTCACTCAGGAGGACCTCCTTAGGAGGACCTTGCTCAGGAGGACCTCGCTCAGGAGGACCTCCTTAGGAAGACCTTGCTCAGAACGACCTCCTCAAGAGGACCTCGCTCAGGAGGACCTCCTTAGGAGGACCTTGCTCAGGAGGACCTCCTTAGGAGGACCTTGCTCAGAACGACCTCCTCAAGAGGACCTCGCTCAGGAGGACCTCCTTAGGAGGACCTGGCTCAGGAGGACCTCCTTAGGAGGACCTTGCTCAGGAGGACCTCCTTAGGAAGACCTTGCTCAGGAGGACCTCCTCAAGAGGACCTCGCTCAGGAGGACCTCGGTGGACCATGATGGAAACACAGTTCAGTCTCATACCTTGAAGTAGATGGTGTTGACGAGGACCAGGACCGTGTCGGACGTCACCGCCCCCTCTGGCAGCGTGTCCTGGATGTGGTTCTTGGTCTTGTTGGCGATCCACTTGTTGATGGTGGTCCGGGCCTGATCGGGGTTTTCCTGCAGCACAGACTCAGAGTTAATGAGGTCAGAGGTCAGAGGTCAGACACCGGACCACCACTGACCTTGAAGTTGAGAGGAAGCAGTTTGGCTCCGTAAACCGTCTCACTGATGTTCTGGTACGTCTCGTTGAAGACCACAGACTGGTCTCCAAACAGTCTGTTAGCAGAGACCAACTCTGTGGACATGTCCTTCTTCCTGAAGAGACGACAGTTGAGTTTAGCAAAGAAGAAGTGGACCTGGTCTGAGGTCTTCTCTTTGATGGTGTCAAACTCAAAGACCTGCAGGAGGACAAGGAGACAAGGAGACAAAGAGACAGACAAGGAGACAGACAAGGAGACAAAGAGACAGACAAGGAGACAAAGAGACAGACAAGGAGACAAAGAAACAGACAAGGAGACATAGAGACAGACAAGGAGATGGACAAAGAGACAGACAGACAAGGAGACAAAGAGACAGACAAGGAGACAAAGAGACAGACAAGGAGACATAGAGACAGACAAGGAGATGGACAAAGAGACAGACAGACAAGGAGACAGACAAGGAGACAAAGAGACAGACAAGGAGACAGGGAGACAGACAGACAAGGAGACAAGGAGACAAGGAGACAGAAGTTGTTTATTGACCGTCTGAACTGGACTTTAGTTAGAGTCCATTTTAAAGGTGTGTTTAGCGACGTTAGCATGTGTGAGCTAGTTGACCTCTGACCTCCATGATCTGTCTCAGTGTGTTGTTACATGCTCCTAGCTTAGTCATAGCAAAGGCTGTGGACACACTGATGGGAGACATGAAAACATTAGACTCTGTGTCTTTACTGTGGACCAGCTGTTTGTAGAGGGACAGAGCGAAGCGTCCATTAGCCTTGGACAACTCCCACACTCTGGGGTTAGTGGACTCAGGGACCGGGTCAGGGGTGGGGCCAGGGGCGGGGGAGGAGTCAGGGGCGGAGTCTTCAGGCTCAGGGCTGCGGTAGACGCAGCGCGGCTCCAGAGCCAGTTCTCTGGGTTTGACGCTGCAGATGTCCTGATGGACGGAGACGGAGACGAGGGACAGACACACGGACGCCAACAGCCAATCAGCAGCCGCCATCGTCCTGGAGACCTGTCAATCAAAGGGTTCACTGACTGTGAGGGCGGGGCTTAACCACAGGCCAATGTGTTTTTGTGTTTGTGTCATCATCATCATCATCATCATTATCACATGATTTCATGTTTATCACACATGCACAAACACACAGGTGCACAAACACACACGTGCACAAACACATACATGCACAAACACACACATGCACAAACACACACACACATATGCACAAACACAAACACACACACATGCACAAACACACACATGCACAAACACACACATGCACAAACACAAACACACACACACATATGCACAAACACACACACACACATGTACAAACACACACACACATATGCACAAACACACACACACACATATGCACAAACACACACACACACACACATATGCACAAACACAAACACACACACATATGCACAAACACACACACAAACACACACACACACACACACACGTACAAACACACACACACACACACACACACATATGCACAAATACACACACACATGCACAAACACACACACACACATATGCACAAACACACACACATGTACAAACACACAAACACATGCTAAAACACACACATGCACAAACACACACGCATGCACAGACGCACAAACACACACACACATGCACAGAGGCACAAACACACACACACACATGTACAAACACACAAACACATGCTCAAACACACACATGCACAAACACACACGCATGCACAGACGCACAAACACATGCACAGAGGCACAAACACACACACACACATGTACAAACACACAAACACATGCTCAAACACACACATGCTCAAACACAAACACACATATGCACAAACACAGACACACACACACACATGCACAAACACACACACATGCACAAACACACACACACACATGCACAAACACACACACATGCACAGACGCACAAACACACACACACACACATGCACAGAGGCACAAACACACACACACACATGTACAAACACACAAACACATGCTCAAACACACACATGCTCAAACACAAACACACATATGCACAAACACAGACACACACACACACATGCACAAACACACACACTAACACAAACACAGACACACACACACACATGCACAGACACACACACAAACACACACACATGCACAGACGCACAAACACACACTAACACAAACACACACAAACACACACAAACACACACACACTAAACCATAATCCCAGATTAAACACAGTCGTCATCATTAACCAGATGAACTAAATGAATTGTTAATTCTCTTGATTTATTTATTTTTAAATCATTTAAATCAATTTTCTGTGATTTTTCAGTTTTCTTTGTTCTTCAGAGACAGACGTGTGTGTGTGTGTGTGTGTGTCAACGTTACAGAATATAATCTGCTTTTCTCATTAATCCCAAAAACACTTCATTTCAATGATCATCAGTTTAATGTAAATGAAAACATTTACTGAGAAAAGAAGCGTTTGAAGATCAGAACTTTAGATTTATACATGTGTATTATATTATATATCATATCATATATATTATAATATATATATGATATGATATATAAAGTAAAGTCTTACCTGAGCAGGTGAACAGAGCAGACGTGTGTTCAGAGTGACTGAGTCGTTGTAGCTGAACTCAGGTCAGTGTCCGTCAGAACATCATGGTTCTGACCTTTGAGTCATTGATCTGTGGTCAACGTTCAGCTGATGTTTGACAAACATGTTCTTCTGCCTCAGGATTAAATCAGGATTAAAGTCGTCTGTTTGTTTGTTTGTGTTTATGTTAACTGTCATGTTGTCTTTGTTTGTTTCATGTTGTCTTTGTTTGTTTGTGTTTCCTAAAACAAGAGTTCAGATTAAATCCACGGTCTGCGCCTTTAAAAGCCCTCCTGTCCTGTGAGGGCGCTGTCGAGCTGCGCTCCGCGTAGTGACGTCATCATCACGCGAAGAAGAAAGGCGGTAACTGTGGAGCGCAGAGACGGAGCTTCTGATTGGTCCGCTGAGTTCCGGCGCGAGCGCACAGAGAAAACAGCGCCGCGCTCAAACTGAGGCTAAACCTGAAGCTAAACCTGAGGCTCGTGTCCGTCTGACTTCATAAAAACGCGCTTTTTGTTTATATCTTATTCAACTATTCGGCTCGTGTTCGGCTCGTGTTCGGCTCGTGTTCGGCTCGTGTGTTCGGCTCGTGTGTTCGGCTCGTGTTTTCGGCTCACTGGTGTTTGGTTCCGCTGCTGAAGCTAACACAAAGCTAACCGTCTCGGCGGATGCGACCCGAGCAGGGAGCTAACGCGGCTAACTGACGTCAGCGGGTGTTTCCTGGTGAAGTGACCGAGCAGCGGTGCTCTCTGGCGGCCAGAGCGGGCATGAGCTGCCCGGTGAAGCTCCAGGCACTGCCGCCCGCCGTCTTTGACGAGGTTTTTACCCCGGAGAACGTGAGAGGAAGGTGGGTACTGACGTCACTCTATTAGCAACACCAGCAGTTACCTCTCCGCCGTGACGTCACAGGTGAGAGACCTGGACACCTGTCAATCAAACCCAGCACAGACCTGGGGATGAGAGTGATTGACAGGTTCATCAACGTAAAAACAAGCTTTAAATATACACTATAGAGTATATAATATATGTATGTAATATATATATATATATATATATCATGTTTTATTTATAAACATCTATATAACATAACTAAATTAACATATAGATGGATACTTTGTTTTCTATAGAGCTATGTTTGACCTGGGTTGTGTTGTTGTGTTGATGTTGATGATGTTGTGTTGATGTTGATGATGTTGTGTTGATGATGATGGTGGTGTTGTTGTTGTGTTGATGATGATGTTGTGTTGTTTTTGTGTTGTTGTGTTGATGATGATGATGATGATGATGTTGTTGATGTTGATGATGGTGTTGTTGTTGATGATGATGTGTTGATGTTGATGATGTTGTGTTGTTGATGTTGTTGTTGTGTTGTCGTTCTGCAGAACCTCCACAAACTCTCTGAGTTTCCCCAAATCCAGATTATCTCTGTGGGATGGCACCGCCACAGGAGAGAAGCTCCGCCTCCATCTCTGCTCACACAGGTAAACTCAGAGGTCAGAGGTCACCATTCACTTCTTACTGAGAAAAGTGATTGTTTATATATTGTGTGTGTGTGTGTGCGCACAGGAAGCCCCGTGTGGTCCTCTTGGAGAAAGCGCTGCGTCTCGCTCAGCGTCATGTCTGTCACAGCAACAAGCTCCGCCTCCACTGCTTCTTTCTTGGATCAGTGTCTGTGAACACAGGTCAGAGGTCACTTCACACTGAGCTCTGATTGGCCCGAATGACTGGTGTCACTGTGATGGCGTGTGTAAACTCTGTCTGTGTGTGTGGTCCAGATGAGGCGGGGCTCACAGTGACTCTGGACCGCTTTGATCCGGGTCGGGACCAGACCGGATCCTCGGGTCGGGACCAGACCGGATCCTCGGGTCGGGTTCCCTCCGCTCTGTTACCTGGAGACATCCTGGTCCCATGTGTGTTTTCCACTGAGCCGGAGACGACACCTGACCCTGTGGTCCAATCAGAGGCTGAGCTGCGTCACTGCATCAAGGTAAAAGTGCTGAGTCATTATCTGAGTGAGTGGTTCACAAAGTCTGTGACGGTGACGTAAAGACATGATCACGTGACCTCTCCCTCTCTCTGTAGGTGTTGCATCAGTGTGTGAGCAGCAGCAGACAGACCCTGGATCTGTCTCAGTTGATAAAGGTTAGAGGTCGCGTGGTCAGCCGTCAGCAGAGCGACGCGGCGTCCTTCAGTCTCAGCTGGTCGTCCGTGTGTCCGTCCGTCTGTGTGGACGTCCAGTCTGTCCGCGCCGTCCCCATCATCCCCACCGCTCTGCTGAGGAGTCTGAGCGCCGCCGCTCGCTCTCTAAGGCCCGCCTCCGGACGCCAGAGAGGGTGAGGTCACGGGTGTCACATGACACGGGTGTGTGTGTGTGTGTGTGTGTGTTTAACTGTAGTCTTTGTGTCTCCAGGTTCATGACCATGGATCAGTCCAGAAAACTGCTGCTGCTGCTGGAGTCTGACCCCAAAGCTGTCAACCTGCCCCTGGTCGGACTGTGAGTCACACATTCTGCTGAGTCATGGTCCATCATGGTCCACATTCTGCTGAGTCATGATCCAGGAGGAAAGGTGGAATATGACGTTTGGTTATTGTGATAAAAATCAAGCCTGTGTGTGTGTGTGTCACAGGTGGATCAGTGGAGTCACACACATCTACAACCCTCAGGTGTTCGCCTGGTGTCTGAGGTTCATGTTTAGCTCCGCCCTCCAGGACAGGTGAGAGACAAACTTCTGTGTGTACAGGTGTGTGTGTGTACAGGTGTGTGTGTGTGACCAGTGTCTGTTGTCTTTCAGAGTTCTCTCAGAGAGCGGCTGCTTCCTCCTGGTTCTGTTCTCTGACACTCACAGAACTCCTCAGTTCTTCCAGTGTCGTCCTGGTCTTGGTCCTGGTCTTGGTCCTGGTCCTGGTCCTGGTCCTGGTCCTGGTCCTGGTCCTGGTCTTGGTCTTGGTCTTGGTCCTGGTCCTGGTCCTGGTCCTGGTCCTGGTCTCCAACTGGACTGTGAGCTCCTGACTGCCTTCCAGACCCTCACCCTGTACCAGGTAACATCAGGAGTTTATGATCAGGTCTTTATTATTGGTATATTGTGACTGTAATGACGTGTGTGTCCAGCAGGTGGCTCCACTGGACGGTCAGACTGTGACCTGTGATCTGCACAAAGCTCAGGGAAGACACATGGACGTCTTCAGAGACGCTCTGACGTCCTTCAGCAGGTACCTGTCCCTGTGAGGACATGAAGGACTGACCTGTCCCTGTGAGGACATAGTGGACTGACCTGTCCCTCTGTGAGGACATGAAGGACTGACCTGTCCCTCTGTGAGGACATAGTGGACTGACCTGTCCCTCTGTGAGGACATGAAGGACTGACCTGTCCCTGTGAGGACATAGTGGACTGACCTGTCCCTGTGAGGACATGAAGGACTGACCTGTCCCTGTGAGGACATGAAGGACTGACCTGTCCCTGTGAGGACATGAAGGACTGACCTGTCCCTGTGAGGACATAGTGGACTGACCTGTCCCTCTGTGAGGACATAGTGGACTGACCTGTCCCTCTGTGAGGACATGAAGGACTGACCTGTCCCTCTGTGAGGACATGAAGGACTGACCTGTCCCTCTGTGAGGACATAGTGGACTGACCTGTCCCTCTGTGAGGACATAGTGGACTGACCTGTCCCTCTGTGAGGACATGAAGGACTGACCTGTCCCTCTGTGAGGACATGAAGGACTGACCTGTCCCTGTGAGGACATAGTGGACTGACCTGTCCCTGTGAGGACATGAAGGACTGACCTGTCCCTGTGAGGACATGAAGGACTGACCTGTCCCTGTGAGGACATGAAGGACTGACCTGTCCCTGTGAGGACATGAAGGACTGACCTGTCCCTCTGTGAGGACATAGTGGACTGACCTGTCCCTCTGTGAGGACATAGTGGACTGACCTGTCCCTCTGTGAGGACATGAAGGACTGACCTGTCCCTCTGTGAGGACATGAAGGACTGACCTGTCCCTGTGAGGACATGAAGGACTGACCTGTCCCTGTGAGGACATGAAGGACTGACCTGTCCCTCTGTGAGGACATAGTGGACTGACCTGTCCCTCTGTGAGGACATAGTGGACTGACCTGTCCCTCTGTGAGGACATGAAGGACTGACCTGTCCCTCTGTGAGGACATGAAGGACTGACCTGTCCCTCTGTCTGTCCTCAGTGCCCCCCCTCCAGCTCCTGGTCTGTCTGTCAGTGATCAGGACTCTGGAGTAGAGGACGAGGACCTGTCCCCACGTCCGTCCCCGAGTCCTCACCCCCCCGCTCCACAGGTGAGTGACAGGTGACGATGATGTCAGAGGGGGCGGGGCTAAGCGAGCTCAGCTGAAGCGTCCGTTTGTCTTTTCAGACTCGCAGAGTTCAGCCGTCTGTTCCTGAACTGTCTCTGCTGATTGACAGCAGCTTCACCGCCAATCACTGTGGCTCCGCCCACAGACCCGCCCCTGACAGGAAGTCTGCTCCTGCAGCCAGACACGCCTCTTCCTCCTCAGTTCTCAGAGCTCCTCCTCCTCCTCCTCACCTCCACAGCACCCCCAACCCCCACCTGCAGCAGCCCTGCTCCTGCTGCTCCGCCCACATAGACTCCTCCCCCTCTGCCGTAGTCTCCTCCCCCACCCTCCCTCCTCCTGCCCCTCCCCTCGAACCCCCACAGTGTGATGACCCCTCCCCTCCTGCAGACCCCGTGTCCCCCCCCTCTCTCCAGTGCTGTGGTGAGGTGGGCGGAGCCGGCCAATCAGACACCTTCCAGCTCCTCCTCCATCAGGACCGACAGCTGCGCCTCCTGCAGGCTCAGGTGAGTTTTACAGGGGAGCGTTTGTGTGTATACAGCAGCAGAGCACACAGAGAGTTATGTACTGCAGCTTTAAGATTCTGGCTTTAGCTTGTTTTCATGAGGGAAGCTCCGCCCCTTTATATTTAAGATAATATAGAGTGTGTGTGTGTGTGTGTGTCATGCTAACAGATGTGTCTCTGTAGGTACAGATGTTGTTAGAAGCTCAGAGGAAGATTCAGTCCTCCAGTCAACAGGTGGCGCAAAGGAGCATGAACAGTATTGCTGTGGGGACAGGTGAGTGTGTGTGTGTGTGTGTGTGTGTGTGTGTGTGTGATCAATAATCCTGAATTAATCCTGGATTCATGGATTAATCCTGTTGTAAAATGCTGCTTTAACTCTTTCAGGTTCCAGTCTCTTCTGGAGTGTCCCTGAGCAGGAGGCACAGGCTCCGCCCCCCTCCTCCTCTAACACTTATAGCCCCTCCCACTCTTCCTGCAAACACACCTCACAGAACCTGTCAATCACTGTGCCTGTGGGCGGGTCTGAGCCTGGTGACATCATGACACATCAGGCAGCTTCCTGTTCCCCCGCTGCTCAGCAAAGGTGAGACTGTGATGTCATCATCACATGACTGTGACATCATCACATGACACTGTGATGTCATCACATGACTGTGATGTCATCACATGACTGTGACATCACATGACACTGTGACGTCATCGTCACATGACACTGACATCATCATCACATGACTGACATCATCATCACATGACTGTGACATCATCACATGACAGTGACGTCATCGTCACATGACACTGTGACGTCATCACATGACACTGACGTCATCACGTGACACTGACATCATCACATGACACTGACATCATCACATGACACTGACATCATCACATGACACTGACATCATCACATGACACTGACCTCATCATAACATGGCACTGATGTCATCATAACATGACACTGACGTCATCACGTGACACTGACGTCATCATCACGTGACACTGACGTCATCATCACATGACACTGACGTCATCACGTGACACTGTGACGTCTTCACGTGACACTGACGTCATCACGTGACACTGTGACGTCTTCACGTGACACTGACGTCATCACGTGACACTGTGACGTCTTCACGTGACACTGACGTCATCACATGACACTGACGTCATCATCACATGACACTGACGTCATCACGTGACACTGTGACGTCTTCACGTGACACTGACGTCATCACGTGACACTGTGACGTCTTCACGTGACACTGACGTCATCACATGACACTGACATCATCATCACATGACACTGACGTCATCGTCACATGACACTGACGTCATCACGTGACACTGACGTCATCACGTGACACTGTGACGTCATCACGTGACACTGTGACGTCTTCACGTGACACTGACGTCTTCACGTGACACAGACTTCATCACGTGACACTGACGTCATCATAACATGGCACTGATGTCATCATAACATGACACTGACGTCATCATAACATGACACTGACGTCATCACGTGACACTGACGTCATCATCACGTGACACTGACGTCATCATCACATGACACTGACGTCATCATCACATGACACTGACGTCATCACGTGACACTGTGACGTCTTCACGTGACACTGACGTCTTCACGTGTGACACTGACGTCTTCACGTGACACTGACGTCATCACGTGACACTGACGTCATCACGTGACACTGTGACGTCATCACGTGACACTGATGTCATCATCACATGACACTGACGTCATCACATGACACTGACACATCTGTGCTCCACAGTGGATCATCTTCATGGTCTCAGGCTGATCGTCCTCACAGTCCACAGAGTGTGAGCATGATGAGAGGAGAGGAAGAGGAAGAGGAGGAGGAAGAGCAGAGCTTCTACCACAACCTGATGGTAACATACACACACACACTTTAACACACACACACACACACTTTAACACACACACACACACTTTAACCCCCTCTTCCCTCTCAGACTCAGCTGACCACTCGTCTCCAGGAGTCAGACAGCAGACAGGGAGTGAAGGAGGAGGAGGAGGAGTCCAGCAGCAGGAGGAGGAGGAGGAGCCTGTCCATGTGTTCTGATAGCTCCTCCTCCTCATGGATGAAGCAGCAGAGTCCAGCAGACGCTGTGGTCAGTGTGACGCTGAGTCAGCTGAGAGAGGACGAGAGACTACGAGTCACAGTGGACAGTGTCAGGTTAATACACACATTATATCATCATTTAATCTAGTTTATAAACAGAGTTAGTCATTATTAATGTGTGTGTGTGCGTGTGTGTGTGCAGCACTCTGGCCAGCATCAGTCCAGCAGCAGTCGTGTCCAGATTGTCGGTGTCTGACCCGAGCGTCTCGTCTCTCTTCCCGTCCTCTGGCGCCCCCTGCAGCAGCAGCAGCAGCGTTGACCTGAGTCTGGAGGCGAACGCCATCGCGCTGCGTTACCTCAGCAACTCTCAGCTCAGCAGGTTGTCTGTGGGAGGCCACGCCCCCCAGCCAGACCACGCCTCCTCCACTGACTCCCTGCTGTCACCGAGCAACATGTCTCTGGCAACCAGGAAGTACATGAGGAGGTACGGCTTGATCGAGGAGGAGGAGGAGGAGGAGGTCAGAGTTCAGGGGGCGTCGCCTCATCTCCTGTCCCCTGAACCTCTCAGTGCAAAGCTCCTCCCCCAGAGTCAGCTGATCAGAGACCTGCGTCCAAAGATGCAGATGTTGTCCACAAACAGCAGGACAACGAACACTGTGGACAAAGAGAACAGGCGGCCATCTTTAGTGAGGGCGAGCAGCCGCCGCCCCCCCCACACAGAGGGCTCTATGGGAAACATCCTGGACCTGAGTCGACTGAGACAACTGCCCAAACTCTTCTGACCCCCCCAACAAACCCTACTGACCCCCCCAAACAAGAAACTCTTCTGACCGCCCCAAACAGCAAACTTTTCTGACCCCCCCCAAACAAACTCTTCTGACCCCAACAAACTCTACTGACCCCCCCCAAACAAACTCTTCTGACCCCAACAAACTCTACTGACCCCCCAAACAAGAAACTCTTCTGACCGCCCCAAACAGCAAACTTTTCTGACCCCCCCAAACAAACTCTTCTGACCCCCCCAACAAACTCTACTGACCCCCCCCAACAAACTCTTATGACCCCCCCAACAAACTCTACTAACCCCCCAACAAACTCTTCTGACCCCCCCCAAACAAACTCTTCTGACCCCCCAAACAAACTCTTCTGACCCCCCAACAAACTCTACTGACCCCCCCCAACAAACTCTTATGACCCCCCCAACAAACTCTACTAACCCCCCAACAAACTCTTCTGACCCCCCCCAAACAAACTCTTCTGACCCCCCAACAAACTCTACTGACCCCCCCAAACAAACTCTTCTGACCCCCCCAAACAAACTCTACTGACCCCCCCAACAAACTCTTCTGACCCCCCCAAACAAACTCTACTGACCCCCCCAACAAACTCTACTGACCCCCCCAACAAACTCTTCTGACCCCCCCAAACAAACTCTACTGACCCCCCCAACAAACTATTCTGACCCCCCCAACAGACTCTACTGACCCCCCAAACAAACTCTACTGACCCCCCAACAAACTCTTATGACCCCCCCCAACAAACTCTACTAACCCCCCCAACAAACTCTTCTGACCCCCCAAACAAACTCTACTGACCCCCCCAAACAAACTCTACTGACCCCCCCAACAAACTCTTCTGACCCCCCCAACAAACTCTACTGACCCCCCCAACAAACTCTTCTGACCCCCCCAAACAAACTCTACTGACCCCCCCAAACAAACTCTACTGACCCCCCCAACAAACTCTTCTGACCCCCCCAAACAAACTCTACTGACCCCCCCAAACAAACTCTACTGACCCCCCCAAACAAACTCTACTGACCCCCCCAACAAACTCTTCTGACCCCCCCAAACAAACTCTACTGACCCCCCCAAACAAACTCTACTGACCCCCCCAACAAACTCTTCTGACCCCCCCAACAAACTCTACTGACCCCCCCAACAAACTCTTATGACCCAACCCAACAAACTCTTATGACCCCCCCAACAAACTCTTATGACCCCCCCCCCCCCCAAACATGTAATGTCTTCAAACACTGGACTTATTTTGTATTTTATTATTTTTAATAAATTGTGATTTTAAGTGTGTATGTGTGTGTGTGTGTTCACTAATAAGTCTTAATAATAATGTTGTGTGTTTGATATTGTTGCTGTAGATCATGTGACCTGAGGAGCTGACAGCTGATTGGTTCAGAGGAGGTGGTTACTAGGTTAACTGGTTACTGTGTGTGTTAAATCATGTATGTGTGAGCAGCTGGCTCATTTTACACACAGTCATTTTCTGAAAAGCAACAGATGATCGATTATTTATCAGTGTAACTGATCTCATCCCAGTGTGAACACCGTGTATCCGAGTCACGCATCATCTTCATAGACGATCTTTGATCTCGTGCCTTTGGCTCTTTCATGTTGCGCTCTCTCGTCTTTTAGCCAATCAGCGTGCAGCTCCGCTCGGACACGCCTTTCGTGTTTTGCCACTCGTCCAATCGGGAAGATCGTCGGCCGGACGCCATTTTGTGTCAGAGACGGAGCGCAGTCCGTCCCGCCGCTGCTCAACCTGTTGCTCCGCAGTTCCGTGTTGTGCCATGGACGGGTGAGTTTCCTCCGTGACTCCGTGAGTGTCTGCGGGAGTGTGCGTGACTGTGCGTGTTCTGTCAGGATTCACGTAAACACCGCAGCACCTGCGTGTGTGTGTGTGTGTGAGAGTAACTTTGTGAATAGCGCTAAGCTAAGCCAAGCTGAGCTAAGCAGACGACCAAAAAGTTGAGTGAGACAAGCTAGCGGGAGTTAGCTCGATGTTAGCGGGGGGAGGGGCCACTGTGCGCGGACACACGAGCACGTGACGCGGTTTACTGCTGTGAAAACACCGTAAAAGAGAGAGTTTGTGTTAAAGTTACGTAAAGACCTGTAAACGTTAGCTTAAATGTTGATTCTCACTTCAACATCAAAGGGATGCGTCCACTGCTGTGTGTCACAGCTGGCGCCCCCTGCTGCTCAGAACCAGCCTGACACGCTGTCTCCATCACTCAGTGTTTTTAATGTATATATGATGACGTCATACACCTGTCCAGGTGATGATCAGCTGACATTGACAGATTAAAGGGACACTTCCGCCTCTCTGAGCTGTGTCACTGTGCTGTTAGCGCCCCCTGCAGGTGATGACAGCACAGTGAGAAGAGTCTGGACTCTTTTTCTCTTCTGGGTTGCCTTCATTTCCTGCTTCTATATCAACAGTAGCTCCTCTTCCTCCTCCTCCTCCTCTTCCTCCTCCTCCTCCTCCTCCTCCTGCTCCTCCTCATCATCTCTTTAACCTCATTTTATTTTATTTGCTTTTTTAAATTTCTAACACACTGTCTTTTCTTCACAGCAGTGACCACCAAGATATAACAGTTGGTACAAAGGTAGGCTCCCTGCTCCTCCTCCTGCTCTTCCTCCTGCTCCTCTTCCTCCTCCTCCTCCTCCTGCTCCTCTTCCTCCTGCTCCTCTTCCTCCTCCTCCTGCTCCTCTTCCTCCTCCTCCTCTTCCTCCTCCTCCTGCTCTTCCTCCTGCTCCTCCTCCTCCTCTTTCGCCTCCTGCTCCTCCTCCTCCTGCTGCTCCTGCTCCTCCTCCTCCTCTTCCTCCTGCTCCTCCTCCTCCTCCTCCTGCTCCTCTCTTGGTTTCCCTGTGTGCTGTGTTGTGATGATGTCATTCGTCTCTGACCTCAGTGATTGGTTCACAGTTAAAGGAGCAGTAAGCTGTTTGTGTGTGTGCTTTAGTGACACCTGGTGGTGGAGTTGTTTATGACCTTGACTTCAGACTGAAACTAAAGATTGTGATCATCATCATCAGTTTAGGGTCGTTGTATCCAACGTTGTTTTCGTTGATGCCACTTTTTTTCATGACGATAAAGAGACGGTGACGAGATAAACGTGACTCTTTGATGACGAAAACATGACGAGACGTGTGTGAGTTTTCGTTGACGATATGAGAACGGACGAAAATGGTCTGTCAGACGTTTAAAACGCATGACATTTCGTTTTTTCGGCCAATCACCTGACGGTCACGGAGAAAGCACATGGCTACTTAATATGCACGTACCCCGCTACTGCTTCTGCAGTGTGTGTGTGTGTGTGTGTGTGTGTGTGTGTGTGTGTGTTCACCGTTGAATGGGGTGGACTCGTTAGCATTTTAAGCTAGCGATCTTTATGCTAACATGTTAGCAAACAACAGACAGATGGATTATTTAGGGACATGACAATAACTGGACACAGTAGTTGTAGTAGTGGCTAAAGTTAGCCTTTGTTAAGCTAACGTCAATTCTCAATTATGTGTGTTTCTTTAGCAGCATGTTTAGCCATGTTTACATTCAGTGACAGTGTGATCATCTCTTTGTGTGTAATAATAGACAATGTGCAAGCTCACAGTGTGTTAACTTATAGATCTGCTGCTATTTTCAACTTATGTGCGACACTGCCCAACAACAATCTCCAATACTTATTGACCTAAATACATTTGTTAAAAGACTATACTTCTTTTTTTCGACTAAAACTAGACTAAATCCTTTTTGAGTTTTCGTCGACTAAAACTAGACTAAAACTATCAGATATAGAAGTGACTAAAATGTGACTAAAACTAATAAGCATTTTCGTCCAAAAGACTAAGAATAAAGACTCAGGAGATTAAATCTAAGATGGTTGTCAAAAAGAAGACGTGTGTATTTTATTTTGAAACAGGAAGTGATGTGAGACAGCAGCAGGTGTTGGTTTAGTTTTCACTTTGAATAATTAAACATGAACTCTGTCACATGATCCTCCAACGTGTGTGTGTGTGTGTGTGTGTGTGTGTGTGTGTGTGTGTGTGTGTGTTGCAGAGAGGATCTGACGAGCTTTTCTCCAGCGTCTCCGTTGGTCCATATATCATGAGCACCACAGGTCAGTGTGTGTGTGTGTGCGTGCGTGTGTGTGTGTGCGTGTGTGTGTGTGTGTGTGTGACCCTCTGAACCTGTGTCTCCTGTAGCCAATGGCAACGACAGTAAGAAGTTCAAAGGGGACATGAGAGGGGGCGGAGTCATGGGCGGAGTCGGGGGCGGAGTCCCGTCCAGAGTGCTGCATGTGCGCAGACTGCCCAGTGACATCACAGAGGCTGAGGTCATCAGTCTGGGTCTGCCCTTTGGTGACATCACTAACCTGCTGCTGCTCAAGGCCAAGAACCAGGTGAGGACATGAGGGGACATGAGGGGACACTGAGGACCTGAGGGGACACTGAGGGAGACTGACCTGTCCTGTGTGTGTGTGTGTGTGTGTGTCCTCTCAGGCCTTCTTAGAGATGTCCTCAGAGGACACAGCTCAGCACATGGTCAGTTATTACTCCACAGTGACTCCGATCATCAGACATCATCCGGTCTACGTCCAGTTCTCCAACCACAAGGAGCTGAAGACGGACAACAACCCCAACCAGGAGGTGAGACACTGTCCTCTTAGCATCTGCTAGCCTCTAGTTAGCATCTGTTAGTCTCTAGTTAGCATCTGTTATCATCCGCTAGCCTCTAGTTAGCAATTGTTAGTCTCTAGTTAGCATCTGTTATCATCTGCTAGCCTCTAGTTAGCACCTGTTATCATCTGCTAGCCTCTAGTTAGCATCTGTTAGTCTCTAGTTAGCATCTGTTATCATCTGCTAGCCTCTAGTTAGCACCTGTTATCATCTGCTAGCCTCTAGTTAGCATTTGTTATCATCTGCTAGCCTCTAGTTAGCATGTTATCATCTGCTAGCCTCTAGTTAGCATCTGTTAGTCTCTAGTTATCATCTGCTAGCCTCTAGTTAGCATTTGTTATCATCTGCTTGCCTCTGGTTATCATCTGTTAGCCTCTGTTATCATCTGTTAGCCTCTAGTTAGCATCTGTTAGCCTCCACTTAGCCTCTTTTAACCTCTAGTTAGCATCTTTTAGCCTCTAGTTAGCATCTGTTAGCCTTTGTTTGCCTCTAGTGAGCATCTGTTAGCCTCTCGTTAGCGTTTGCTCAGCCGTCTGTCCGTCTTATGCCCCTCCCCCTCTCAGCGAGCTCAGGCAGCTCTCAGGGCTCTCAGTTGTCCTCATGTGGACACGTCCACTGCAGCGTCCAACTCTGTCCTGAGGGTGGTGGTGGACAACCTGATGTATCCTGTCACGCTGGACGCCCTCTGCCAGGTAACGCTAACGTTAGCATGAGCCCAAGCAGACCGGTGGATCCGCTCGTGCTGTTGATGCTAAGCTAATGCTAGCGTGCGTCTCTGGTCCTCAGATCTTCTCAAAGTTCGGGACAGTTTTGAGAATCATCGTCTTCACCAAGAATAATCAGTTCCAGGCTCTGATGCAATTTCATGATGGAGCGTCAGCGCACAACGCTAAACTGGTCTGTGTCCTCTGTGTCCCTCTGTGTCCTTTAAGTGTCCTCTTTCCTCTCATGTCCTCAGTCTCTAGATGGACAGAACATCTATAACAGTTGTTGCACTCTAAGTGTCCTCTCATGTCCTCTCATGTCCTCTCATGTCTTCAGTCTCTAGATGGACAGAACATCTATAACAGTTGTTGCACTCTAAGTGTCCTCTCATGTCCTCTCATGTCCTCTCATGTCCTCAGTCTCTAGATGGACAGAACATCTATAACAGCTGTTGCACTCTAAGGATCAGTTTCTCTAAACTCAACAATCTAAACATCAAATACAACAACGAGAAAAGTCGAGACTTCACCAGACCAGACCTGCCTACAGGAGAAGCTCCGCCCACTGTCATGGACCATGCTGCCATGGCAACGGCCTTCAGTAAGCCACACCCACTCACTCTGTAGACTGTAGACTCTGTAGACTAGACTCTGTAGACTGTAGACTCTGTAGACTGTAGACTCTGTAGACTCTGTAGACTCTGTAGACTGTAAACTGTAGACTGTAGACTCTGTAGACTGTAGACTGTAAACTGTAGACTCTGTAGACTCTGTAGACTGTAGACTGTAAACTGTAGACTGTAGACTGTAAACTGTAGACTCTGTAAACTGTAGACTGTAGACTCTGTAGACTGTAGACTGTAGACTCTGTAGACTGTAGACTGTAGACTGTAGACTCTGTAGACTGTAGACTCTGTAGACTGTAGACTAGACTCTGTAGACTGTAGACTCTGTAGACTGTAGACTAGACTCTGTAGACTGTAGACTCTGTAGACTGTAGACTAGACTCTGTAGACTCTGTAGACTGTAAACTGTAGACTGAGGACTCTGTAGACTGTAGACTCTGTAGACTAGACTGTAGACTCTGTAGACTGTAGACTCTGTAGACTGTAGACTCTGTAGACTGTAGACTAGACTCTGTAGACTGTAGACTCTGTAGACTGTAGACTAGACTCTGTAGACTCTGTAGACTGTAAACTGTAGACTGAGGACTCTGTAGACTGTAGACTGTAGACTAGACTCTGTAGACTGTAGACTCTGTAGACTGTAGATTCTGAAGACTGTAGACTCTGTAGACTGTAAACTGTAGACTCTAGACTGTAGACTCTGTAGACTGTAGATTCTGAAGACTGTAGACTCTGTAGACTGTAAACTGTAGACTCTAGACTGTAGACTCTGTAGACTGTAGATTCTGAAGACTGTAGACTGTAGATTCTGAAGACTGTAGACTCTATAGACTGTAGACTCTAAAGACTGTAGACTCTGTAGACTGTAGACTCTGCAGACTGTAGACTCTATAGACTGTAGACCCTACAGACTGTTGACTCTGTAGACTCTATAGTCTGTAGACTCTATAGTCTGTAGACTCTACAGTCTGTAGACTCTGTAGACTCTATAGACTGTAGACTCTATAGACTGTAGACCCTACAGACTGTTGACTCTGTAGACTCTATAGACTGTAGACTCTATAGTCTGTAGACTCTATAGACTGTAGACTCTATAGTCTGTAGACCAGGGGTCACCAACCTTTTTGAGACAGAGAGCTACCTTAAGGGTAAAAAATAATATGGAGGGCTACCACATTAACATTTTATGCACCATTTTTTTACCATTTAAAGGGACACTGTGTAGTATTTATGGGTTTAAATTACCCAAAATCCACTTTTTTATACATATTATGTGCTCCTGCATTGTCAAGTCGCTGTATAATAGTTTTTGTTTCATTTTCGTAGTGTTTCAAAAAGTCATGTAAAATAACATGGTCGCGGGCTGCGGTTGCATAGCCACTGTTAGCAGAGAGACGCCATGTTTCTACAGGAGCCTGTGAGGAGAAAACGCGAGAGAATATCAAAGATATTTTACTGAGCCATCATACGGATACATGCAAGTGAGGTGAAGTGAAGTGAGCTCGCGGGCACCCTATTGGCTGCCTGCGGGCTACCAGGTGCCCGCGGGCACCACGTTGGTGACCCCTGCTGTAGACTCTATAGTCTGTAGACTCTTTACAGGGTTCATCATTAACTTGATCTTCTCTTGTCTCTCAGATCCAGGAATCATCTCAGCTTCTCCATTCTCCACTCACACCTTCTCTCCAGCCTTCACCCTCCAGCCTGCAGGTCAGTCTTCATCTTCATCATCTTCATCATCTTCATCATCTTCATCATCATCATCATCTTCATCATCTTCATCACCTGCTCTGTGTTTCCATGGTTACTCTGTTAACAGGAAGTGCTGGAGCATGATGGGTAATGTTCAATTGTTCCTCAGATTATCACCATGTCTGTCCTCTCTGTCCTCTCTGTGTCCCCCTCTGTCCTCTCTGTCCTCTCTGTCCTGTGTCCCTCAGTGTCCTCTTCATACCCAGGGACACTGTCCCTCTCTGGTGTCCCTGCAGCAGCCCTGGCGTCTCTGTCTCTTCCGTCCTCGTCCAGATTCCACCTCCCGTCTCTGTCCTCTGGACACTGTGTCCTGTTGGTCAGTAACCTGAACCCTGAGGTGAGAGCGCCCCCTGCTGTTGTAATGACCCTCTACATGACTGTGACTGACCTGTGTGTCTTGTGTCTTCACAGAGAGCCACGCCCCTCTGTCTCTTCATCCTCTTTGGTATGTTTACACTCTGTCACTCTAACACACGAGGCAGCAGAGAGTCAATGAGCATCTGTGGACACTTTGGTGTGGGAGAGTGAGTGGGTTATAAAGTTTACTGTAACACTGATGTGACTGTGTGTGTGTGTGTGTGTCTCTCTCTCTCTCTTTGTGTCTGTGTGTGTCTTTGTGTGTGTGTCTGTGTCTCTGTGTGTGTGTGTCTGTGTCTCTCTGTGTGTGTGTGTGTGTGTCTCTCTCTCTCTCTGTGTGTGTGTGTATGTGTGTGTGTGTCTGCGTGTGTGTGTGTGTGTGTGTGTGTCTCTCTCTGTGTGTGTGTCTGTCTCTCTCTGTGTGTGTGTGTGTGTGTGTGTCTCTGTGTGTGTGTGTGTGTGTGTGTGTAGGTGTGTATGGAGACGTCACCAGGGTGAAGATCCTCTTCAATAAAAAGGATAATGCTCTGGTTCAGATGTCAGACTGCACTCAGGCTCAGCTCGGTAACTGCACCACAGACCACGCCCACTTTAATATCACAGGCCACGCCCACTGTCACCTCACCTGTTGTTGTTGTTGTTGTTGTCAGCGATGAGTCACCTGAACGGTCAGCGTCTCCATGGTAACCCCGTCCGTATCACACTGTCCAAACACTCGTGTGTGCAGCTTCCTCGTGAAGGTCATGAGGATCAGGGTCTGACTCAGGACTTTAGTGGATCAACTCTGCACCGCTTCAAGAAACCTGGATCTAAGAACTACTCTAACATCTACCCTCCATCTGCAACTCTGCACCTGTCCAACATCCCGTAAGTCCTGCTCCTGACCCGGCCCTGAGTCCTGGTCCTGACCTGGCTCTGAGTCCTGGTCCTGACCCGGCCCTGAGTCCTGGTCCTGACTTAGGACTGAGTCCTGGTCCTGACCTGGCTCTGAGTCCTGGTCCTGACCCGGGGCTTGAGTCCTGGTCCTGACCCGGGCCCTGAGTCCTGGTCCTGACCCGGGCCTGAGTCCTGGTCCTGACCCGGGCCTGAGTCCTGGTCCTGACCCGGGCCTGAGTCCTGCTCTTGACCCCAGCTTGAGTCCTGCTCTTGACCCGGGGCCTGAGTCCTTGTCCTGACTCAGGCCTGAGTCCTGCTCTTGACCCCAGCTTGAGTCCTGCTCTTGACCCGGGGCCTGAGTCCTTGTCCTGACCCAGGCCTGAGTCCTGGTCCTGACCCGGGCCTGAGTCCTGGTCCTGACCCAGGGCCTGAGTCCTGCTCTTGACCCCAGCTTGAGTCCTGCTCTTAACCCGGGCTTGAGTCCTTCTCCTGACCCGGGGCCTGAGTCCTGGTCCTGACCCGGGCCTGAGTCCTGGTCCTGACCTGCTCTGGTTGTGTCTCATGTCTGGTTCTGGTTCTGTTTCAGACCCTCTGTGGTAGAAGAAGACCTCAGGAGACTTTTCTCCAGCTCAGGATTCACAGTCGACGCCTTCAAGTTCTTCCAGTGAGTATCAGAGTCAACGCTGTGTTTTCACCTCAGTCCAGACACTCAGAACCTGTTCTGGTCTGGTCTTTAGGAAGGACCACAAAATGGCTCTGATCCAGATGGGTTCTGTGGACGAGTCCATCGAGTCCCTGATCCAGTTCCACAACCACGACCTGGGAGAGAACCATCACCTGAGGGTCTCCTTCTCTAAGTCCTCCATCTGACCACACTGGACTGGACCGGACTGGACCACCAGACTGGACCACCAGACTGGACTGGACCACCGGTCCAGACCAGACCAGACCAGACCAATCGTGACACCACACTCCCATCATTCCAGACCAGCGTCGACTCTGCTGTGATGTCACTTCCTGCTTGAAGCTGAAAACAGGAAGTGACAGATTTGATCAGGAAACAGACCGAGTACTTCCTGTTCCCTCACTGTGATTAAAGGCACAGTTCAGTGTTTCTATGTGACACAGACTGACCACACGAGGCAGCAGTGGACCAGCTCAACTGTCCCTTTAATCTGCTCTTATTTATTTGACATCTTCATGACCTTTGCCCTCTGACCTGGGCGACCTTCACCCACCACTGTGCCTTAGACGTCATGTCCCATCATGCATCTGTGCAACGTCAACATATCGTATGAGATCACAGGTGTGAGATCACAGGTGAGATCACAGGTGTGAGATCACAGATGTGAGTCTTTATCGACTGTTTTTTAGAATCTTGTTTTTTTTTCGTATTTCTTTACGTTTCTTTGTAAACGATGATTTGTTTTTTTATGTAAATGAGTTGTAGCGTTATGTTAATCATTCCTGAGCTGTGATTGGTTTGCGTGTTGTGGGCGTGTCTGCTCTACTGTGTTTACCATGTTTGTTTTATTTATACGTTTGTTTTTCACGACGAACTGAAACCAAAAACACAGAAGTGCTGAGTCACTGTCGTCCAATCAGCTGAGTCATCGCTACATTCCAGACGTCCCACAATGCACTGCAGTCCTGGAGACTGACTCTGTTACCATGGTAACAGCAGCTGAAGGTCACATGAACACATGAATCCTCCAGAGTTACTGAAGTTTAGTAAAAAACAAGAAATGTCCTGGGGTCTTGAATGCACCACAAGTCCTCAGGTGAGACGGGGGAGGGGCTTATAAGCCGGGGGAGGGGCTCATGTCACAGGTGATGAAACGTGTGTGCGATGATTCTGAGCCTTAAAAAAAAAAAAGAATAAACATGTTTTTATGCAACGACCACTTCCTGTTTCCTGTGTGTTTGTAGTTAGCAACAGCTAATGCTAACAGGCTGTGCTGTAGCTGTTAGCAGCTGCTGTGGCTAGCAAACGTCTGGACGTTCACTCGTGTCATTGCAGCTTCTCAACAGCAGGTGGCAGCACTTCATTACAGAGTAAGCTCCGCCCACCCACGCTCCTCACGAGGTGGCTTCAACTCAACTTTGACTCAGATTCTGCTCTTTGTCTGGTCCTCACATAGACCTGGACCAGGAGGACCAGAGACCAGGAGGACCAGAGACAAGGAGGACCAGAGACCAGGAGGACATGAGACCAGGAGGACCAGAGACAAGGAGGACTAGAGACCAGGAGGACTAGAGACCAGGAGGACATGAGACCAGGAGGACCAGAGACAAGGAGGACTAGAGACCAGGAGGACATGAGACCAGGAGGACCAGAGACAAGGAGGACTAGAGACCAGGAGGACTAGAGACCAGGAGGACATGAGACCAGGAGGACCAGAGACAAGGAGGACCAGAGACCAGGAGGACATGAGACCAGGAGGACCAGAGACAAGGAGGACTAGAGACCAGGAGGACTAGAGACCAGGAGGACATGAGACCAGGAGGACCAGAGACAAGGAGGACTAGAGACCAGGAGGACATGAGACCAGGAGGACCAGAGACCAGGAGGACCAGAGACAAGGAGGACCAGAGACCAGGAGGACATGAGACCAGGAGGACCAGAGACAAGGAGGACCAGAGACAAGGAGGACATGAGACCAGGAGGACCAGTGAGTATTAATGAGTATTACTGAGTATCAGTATGTCTAAATACTGTGATGATGTGGCTGATGACATCATGATGACATCACATGTGTTCCCGCTCTGAATATATATATATATATATGTATATATGTATACATTTATAAATGTAAATATATTTGTGTTTATATCCACACATGTATATATATGTGTATATAATGTTGTGTGTGTGTATATATATATATGTATAAATGTAAATATATTTGTGTATATATCCACACATGTATATATATGTATGTATATGCATGCACACACATATATATATATATATATATATACGTATATATATATATATATATATATATACGTATATTCTGGTCCTTGTATTTCTGACTCTTCTTCGTTGGTTTCTGTAGATGAATAAAAAACTACTGAAACATTTGTGGTGTCTGTTTTCTCAGTGGGAGTGAGACCTCTGTCTGTGATCTGATCTTTCTAAAGTTTGATCTTGTGTCTGATTGGCTGACGAGTGACGAGGGGTCAGAGGTCATGGAGCCTCTTCAGGACACCTACTGTCTACTGCAGGTACTACACTGACACCTACTGTCTACTGCAGGTACTACACTCTGACACCTACTGTCTGCTGCAGGTACTACACTCTGACACCTACTGTCTACTGCAGGTACTACACTCTGACACCTACTGTCTACTGCAGGTACTACACTCTGACACCTACTGTCCTCTGCAGGTACTACACTCTGACACCTACTGTCTACTGCAGGTACTACACTCTGACACCTACTGTCTACTGCAGGTACTACACTCTGACACCTACTGTCTACTGCAGGTACTACACTCTGACACCTACTGTCTGCTGCAGGTACTACACTCTGACACCTACTGTCTACTGCAGGTACTACACTCTGACACCTACTGTCTACTGCAGGTACTACACTCTGACACCTACTGTCTACTGCAGGTACTACACTCTGACACCTACTGTCTACTGCAGGTACTACACTCTGACACCTACTGTCTGCTGCAGGTACTACACTCTGACACCTACTGTCTACTGCAGGTACTACACTCTGACACCTACTGTCCTCTGCAGGTACTACACTCTGACACCTACTGTCCTCTGCAGGTACTACACTCTGACACCTACTGTCTGCTGCAGGTACTACACTCTGACACCTACTGTCTACTGCAGGTACTACACTCTGACACCTACTGTCCTCTGCAGGTACTACACTCTGACACCTACTGTCTGCTGCAGGTACTACACTCTGACACCTACTGTCTGCTGCAGGTACTACACTCTGACACCTACTGTCTACTGCAGGTACTACACTCTGACACCTACTGTCCTCTGCAGGTACTACACTCTGACACCTACTGTCTACTGCAGGTACTACACTCTGACACCTACTGTCTTCTGCAGGTACTACACTCTGACACCTACTGTCTACTGCAGGTACTACACTCTGACACCTACTGTCTACTGCAGGTACTACACTCTGACACCTACTGTCCTCTGCAGGTACTACACTCTGACACCTACTGTCTGCTGCAGGTACTACACTCTGACACCTACTGTCTGCTGCAGGTACTACACTCTGACACCTACTGTCTACTGCAGGTACTACACTCTGACACCTACTGTCCTCTGCAGGTACTACACTCTGACACCTACTGTCTGCTGCAGGTACTACACTCTGACACCTACTGTCTGCTGCAGGTACTACACTCTGACACCTACTGTCTGCTGCAGGTACTACACTCTGACACCTACTGTCTACTGCAGGTACTACACTCTGACACCTACTGTCCTCTGCAGGTACTACACTCTGACACCTACTGTCTACTGCAGGTACTACACTCTGACACCTACTGTCTACTGCAGGTACTACACTCTGACACCTACTGTCTACTGCAGGTACTACACTCTGACACCTACTGTCTGCTGCAGGTACTACACTCTGACACCTACTGTCTACTGCAGGTACTACACTCTGACACCTACTGTCTACTGCAGGTACTACACTCTGACACCTACTGTCTACTGCAGGTACTACACTCTGACACCTACTGTCCTCTGCAGGTACTACACTCTGACACCTACTGTCTGCTGCAGGTACTACACTCTGACACCTACTGTCTGCTGCAGGTACTACACTCTGACACCTACTGTCTGCTGCAGGTACTACACTCTGACACCTACTGTCTACTGCAGGTACTACACTCTGACACCTACTGTCCTCTGCAGGTACTACACTCTGACACCTACTGTCTACTGCAGGTACTACACTCTGACACCTACTGTCTGCTGCAGGTACTACACTCTGACACCTACTGTCTACTGCAGGTACTACACTCTGACACCTACTGTCTGCTGCAGGTACTACACTCTGACACCTACTGTCTGCTGCAGGTACTACACTCTGACACCTACTGTCTGCTGCAGGTACTACACTCTGACACCTACTGTCTACTGCAGGTACTACACTCTGACACCTACTGTCCTCTGCAGGTACTACACTCTGACACCTACTGTCTACTGCAGGTACTACACTCTGACACCTACTGTCTACTGCAGGTACTACACTCTGACACCTACTGTCTGCTGCAGGTACTACACTCTGACACCTACTGTCTACTGCAGGTACTACACTCTGACACCTACTGTCTACTGCAGGTACTACACTCTGACACCTACTGTCCTCTGCAGGTACTACACTCTGACACCTACTGTCTACTGCAGGTACTACACTTTTCTCAGGTGTAACTTGAAAAAGCTCCAGATTTAAAGCTTTTTAATTTATTGTGAAAGGTTCAGTGATGTCACTTCCTGTCAAACACGAGCCTTGTTTCTATATGTTTTTATTAAGTGCTAACAAACATTCAGGAACAACATTAATATGTTAATCACCATGGAAACAGAAGCTCATTCCTGCTAAAATAAGTGGTTTATTTGTTTATTTACTGGACGCTTTTAGCAGAACTGAGCTTCAACACACACACACACAGACACACACACACACAGACACACACACACACACAAACACGCACGCACACACACACACACACAGTTTCTATGACGACTAACGTTTAAACCTCAGATTCCAGGATCTGAGTCACTACTGTGGTCTGTGTTCAGTCCAGAATGTCCTGGTCCAGGTGAGTCCAGGTGAGTCCACCTGCATGTTATCCCAGTTTAACCATAAGTGCTGTGAATCCTGATCCTCACCACTTGGTGGCGCTGTCCAAACACCGACGTCCTCAGGTTCACGACGAGTTTCCCGGCGACGTGGCGGTCGTCTCCCTGGGCGAGTTCTCTGGCTCCTCCCTGTTTGGGTGGGAGGAGTTATCGGACTTGCTGCGGCTGAACTCGGCGCTGAACTTAGCGTTAGCGCGGACGCAGGACGTGCAGCACAGCAGCGTCTTGAGGAAGGCGCCGCGCATCTCGTTGCTGGTCAGCGTGTAGATGAGCGGGTTCATGGCCGAGTTGAGGACGGCGAGCGCCAGGAACCACTCGGCGTTGTAGAGGACGCCGCAGCTCAGCGTGTCACAGGCCACGTCCAGCAGCAGGAGGACGAAGAGCGGCGCCCAGCAGGCGATGAAGCAGCTGAGCACGATGATGACGGTCTTCAGCAGAGCCAGAGACTTCTCCGAGCTGGAGCCGCCGCGGCCGTTGCTCGCTTTGCGCAGAACCAGGTTCCGGCTGCGCGTTCGCACCAGGGCGTAGATGCGGGCGTAGAGGACCACGATGGCGAGGAGGATGACGCTGAAGACCGTGGTGCAGAACAGGATGTAGGTCTTGTGGTAGAGCGGCAGCACGGTGGAGCAGCGCGCCATGTGGCGGATGCAGTTCCAACCCATGACGGGCAAACCGCCCAGCAGCGCCGCCACCATCCACACGGCGCTGATCAGCAGGAAGACGCGCCACGCGTTCCCGTTGTTGTGCAGCTTCATCTGCAGCATCGTCAGGTGACGCTCGATGGCGATGGCGAGCAAACTGAAGACGGACGCGGCCAGAGCCACGAACATGCTGCCCTCCCTGATGAACCACTGCGTGGGCGTTAGCTTGTAGGTGTTAGCGCCCGACAGCAGGATGTTAGCGGTGTAGACGACGCCGGCCAGCAGGTCGGACAGAGCCAGGTTCCCGATGAAGTAGAACATGGGTTTGTGGAACTTCTTGGTTCTCCAGATGGTCGTCAGCACCAGGACGTTCTCCAGGATGATGAAGCAGCAAACGACGATGAAGACCACGGAGTCGGCCTTCAGACCAGAGTCCTGCGACGTCTTCCGGAACTTCCCCGTGTAGTTGTAGTGTTTGGCGATCAGGTCGGAATACGTGGGCTCGGCCATGACCAGCAGGGGGCGCTGCTCCCTCACACTTCACTGCGTCATGTTCAGGTCAGAAGAGTCCTGATGGTCCAGAACATGGTCCAGAACATGGTCCTGCACGGAGACACAAACTGATCTGAGACCACTTTAAATCTGAGCTTTAAAGTTTCTGTCTCAGACCTCAGACCTGGTCTGGTCTGGTCTGGTCTGGTCTGGTCTCTCTCTCTCTCTCTCTCTCTCTCTCTCTCTCTCTCTCTTCTTCACATCAACTCTTTTTCTTCTCTTTTCACTGAAATCATTGAAAATGAAATGATTTTTACCTTCAAACGGAGAGAGAAGAAGAAGGACGTCCGACGGCCGAGAGACACCGACACACACTGAGAGAGAGAGAGAGAGAGAGAGAGAGAGAGAGAGAGAGAGCGCACACACTCACTCACACACACTCTCTCTCTCTCACACACACACACTCTCTCTCTCTCTCTCTCACACACACACACACACACACACACACATCAATAATGAAGTCAGTTTATCGTTCACTGCTCTCATGAATCAGGGAGGGGAGGGGTCAGAGGGGGGGGTGTGAGGAGGTGAAAGGGTTTGTGGGTAACAAAGACCTCTTTCCTCTGAGGCTCCACATAACTGAGCGTCTCCATGACGACGACTGGAGGGGAACACATTCACACACAACTACAGACGCACAACTACACACAATTACAGACGCACAACTACAGACGCACAACTACAGACACACAACTACAGATGCACAACTACAGACACACAACTGCAGACACAACTACAGACGCACAACTACACACACAACTGCAGACACACAACTACAGACGCACAACTACACACACAACTGCAGACGCACAACTACAGACACACAACTACAGATGCACAACTACAGACACACAACTGCAGACAACTACAGACGCACAACTACACACACAACTGCAGACACACAACTACAGACGCACAACTACACACACAACTGCAGACGCACAACTACAGACACACAATTACAGACGCACAACTACAGACACACAACTGCAGACACACAACTACAGACTGTTGTGTTACAGGTTGTACACGGTTGTTGTGCTTTTGTCTACAGTGACAGAGAAAGACCTTGTTGTTGTTGTTTTAAGATCATTTCGAGTCTAAACATGTTTGTGTGTTAACATACTACACACTGTGTGTGTGTGTGTGTAGAGCCATTTCTCGTTTGTGGACTATGCAGCCACCAGGGGGCCCCACAGCCACCAGGGGCACCGCAGCCACAAAAGGGGCCCCGCAGCCACCAGGGGGCCCCGCAGCCTTGGGGGCCTGCAGCCACCAGGGGGCCCCGCAGCCACCAGGGGGGCCCGCAGCCACCAGGGGGCCCCGCAGCCACCAGGGGCACCGCAGCCACAAAAGGGGCCCCGCAGCCACCAGGGGGCCCCGCAGCCTTGGGGGCCTGCAGCCACCAGGGGGCCCCGCAGCCACCAGGGGGGCCCGCAGCCACCAGGGGGCCCCGCAGCCACCAGGGGGCCCCAAACTGCAAGTTCAGACTCATATTATATAATATTATTCAGAATGAAAAGTACCCTCTTTATTTGCATTTATTCATTATGCAAATATTTGCAAAGCATGAAAGTGTTTGTGGGTAAATCAAGTTAAAATCAGGTTAAAATCCCCTTTGGCCTGAGCTGTCATGTGGTAACGTCTGCTGACAGGATGATTGACAGATGATTGACAGCTAACCCCCTGAGATTGACAGACGCTCATCACTGTGACTCTGGTGCAGAGAAACATTGACAGAACAAAGTGTGGATATGAACATGCTATGTTTGTGTGATGCTAGCTCCTCAGCTAGGCTCAGCTAACTGTGAGCTAACAGCTAACTGTAACAGATGACCCACTGTGTACTGTGTACTGTGTACTGTGTACTGTGTACTGTGTACTGTGTACTGCAGATCTATGTAAACATATTTCTATCACATTGTTCTCATCACTCTCTTCATATTCACTGTTTTAATGTAGAGACTCAGACGCTGTTTGTTCTTTTATTTCATTAAAAACAGATTCTGGATATTTTCCTCTGATCGTTCTGTGACCTGAGGAGTTCTGAACCAGGAGAACCAGAAGAACCAAAAGAACCAGGAGAACCTTCATCAGCTTCTGACCAGTAACCAGCTGAACCATCACCCACTGTTTTTTAATGTTGTTTAAACTGATTATGTTTAATCTGAAGTTTTACATCACGACAACAACGACAACAACGACAACAACAACAACAACAACAACAACAACAACAACAACAACAACAACAACACAGAGTGAAACTAAATATCTGATCAGAATCTTTAGTTTAGACGACGACAGCGTTTTTTTGGCTGAAACAAAGTTAAAAACACAGAAAAACAAAGTCGCCTTCGAGAGAGGAAACTTTAAAACGCTAACAACAACAAACATGTGCAGCACAGACAAACAACAACAAACATGTGCAGCACAGACAAACAACAACAAACATGTGCAGCACAGACAAACAACAACAAACATGTGCAGCACAGACAAACAACAACAAACATGTATTATAATCTGCTCTGAGTTAATGTTGTGACTCAACCCTACGACAGAGAAGAAGAAGACGTTTCAGCTGCTGTTGTTGTATGTCAGTGCTCCACAGCGCCACCTAGCCACCTGGCATGCAAACTACATCACATTTCACACACTTCAGCGTCACCGTGTGCAGATTTACATCCAAAGACGATCGACTGATTTCATCTTCAAATCTAACAAACTGTGAATGAAGAAGTTAGGATCTACAACAGGGCCCCAAACAGCTAGAAACGGCCCTGTGTGTGTGTGTGTGTGTGTGTGTGTGTATGTGTGTGTGTGTGATTCTCTGCTTCACTGAATCTAAACAAACTCTAACCCTATAACAAAAGGCCCCTCCCCCTCATCACCTCTAACCCCTCCCCCATCCTCACCCCCTCCTCCCCGAAAAAGGAGAGGAGTCCATTATATAATCACCACCTTAAAGAGTGTGTGTGTGTGTGTGTGTGTGTGTGTGTGTGTGTGCGTGTGCGCGTGTGCGCGAGAGAGTGTCACGTGGTTCTCAGTAGCTTGTTTACAACAACAAGAGGCGACGAGAGAAGAGAGAGAGAAGTTTCCCACAAACTCATTCATTCTCTCTCTCTCTCTCTCTCTCGTCTCCATGGTAACCAGGAGAGAGAGAGAGAGAGTGAATGAATGAGAGAGAGAGAGAATGTGTGACGGAGCTCATTTAAATATGTAAATAAAGTCTTTCTAAAGAAACGATGACGTGTTTTTCTTCCTGTCAATCACGTGATCACCTGTCAGTCACGTGATCACCTGTCAATCACGTGACTGACGTTTCCTTGAGTTTAAATCGCGTCACGAGCCAAAGTCCATTCATGAAAAGTCTGTTTTTTGTCTTTGATTTAACTTTTTTTTGACACAGATTTAAATATTCATGAGACAAACACGTTTCCGGTGTCTCACACGGTCACGTGTTACAGTTCGGCTCAGATTAAAACACTTTATTATGATTTAAAACCACGTTATTGTTGATCAAAGAGAAGAGAAACAACAGAAACATGTGAGCCGACGTAACGATGACGTCACTCTGACGTCAAACGCATCATCACAGTCACGTGGTTTATGTGAATGCCGTCCGCGCACGCGCAGACCGTACGGCAGCAGCTGTCGTAAACACCAACAGTTTACGTCAGTTTCGTGTTCCTGTGCGTCCGTGGACTTGTCTCGTGAACGTGTCTCGTGGACGTGGGACACCGTGTTGCTGCTTCACGCGCTCACTCACTCACGCGCTCACTCACTCACGCGCTGGTATGTTGTTCCTGGTCGGTCTGGGTTTAGGAGACGCGCGAGACATCACTGTGAGAGGACTGGAGGTGGTGAAGAGATGTTCAAGAGTTTATCTGGAGGCTTATACTGCAGTACTGACATGTGGCCAGGAGGCGCTGGTGAGCACTGTGTGTGTGTGTGTGTGTGCGTGCGTGCGTGTGAGAGTGAGACTGTGACTGTGTGTGTGTGAGTGTGACTGTGTGTGTGTGTGTGTGTGTCTGTGTGTGTGTGTCTGTGTGTGTCTGTGTGTGTGTGTCTGTGTGTGTGTGTCTGTGTGTGTGTGTGTGTGTGTGTGTGTGTGTGTGTGTGTGTGTGTTGAACGATCCAAAGTTAACAATATAAATGTATTGATGAAACAAACTAATATAATCATTGATCTTCAGGAATATTTGATTGTTTAAGATCAAAAGAGATTTTTGATTCAGAAAAGATCATTTTCTCTGATTCACTTTGACTCTGAGCTTTTTCTCAGATTTTGGACCAAACATTTAAACATTTTTAAATTGTCAAATTTTGGAACGACTGTAGTTTAACGTTCTTGGCAAATTTTGGACCAAACATTTTATTTTGTAAATATTGTCAGATTTTGGACCAACATAGTTGATCAGAGTTTACCTCAGAAAAGCTGCTCAACTCTCTGTGTTTTTGTAAAAAAGTTGAGTGTAAATGTTTAATTGTGACTATTATGTGTTATTGTAAGACATTTATTAATAATACTTAAACACCAACTATACTTAAAACAAGTCATGTAATGGTTACATTTAACAGTATAAAGTGGTAGATCCCACTCACAGACCTGACACCATAACACATTTTGCTGGACGATAAATTGTCTCAGAAATTATTGCGATAATTGATAATATTGTTGTTCTGAGATAATTTTTATCTAATACAATGATAATAGTATAATAAAGCAGGTTCACCTTTTCAAAGAGAAATAAACTTTTATTTTTAAAGAATATTTAACACTAGAACACAATAAATTAACAAACAAGCAAAAGCAATAAATTAAATGTGTTAGCTGCACTCTGCTGTGGTTAGACTACACCAGGAGTCATGTGACTGACAAGTGACTGACAAGTGACTGACATGAGGGTTCACTCATCGTTACTCTGGCTTTAGACATCAACGCTCCAGGGTGAAACCAACACAGTATTTTATCAGATGACCCTTTCGTTTAGACAGAGACGGTGTTTTTGGGGCTTAAAAACGCAAAAAAATGTACCCACCCTCCAGAGTGGAAATGTTAAAAACACTCCACTGTCGCGTTCCCGTCTAAAGGGTTGAAAACGCAAAAGTGTTTTCTGAGCTGCTCACGCTGGCACGACGCTGAAGTTAGCACCACATTCGTCCCTGGTTCTGTGGCGCTAACTTCAGCATCGTCACACTGACTATCCTCATGTACGCTGACGTCAGATCCATGTGCAGTTACAGACAAACAACAACAAACATGTGGATTAGAATCCATCAGTCGCACATTCAAGTCGCCTCAGCTGCTCTGATACTGATCCAGGATCATTTCAGCAATTACGCCGAGTCAATGTTTTGGTTTTCGACTGTGGGCGACTCAGCGATACTAGAGAGAAGTAGAAGGAAGTTTCAGCACATGTGCTCACACTCCTGGTCATCATATTTCACACACTTTAGGACCCGAGAGAGAGAGAGAGAGAGAGAGAGAGAGAGAGAGACGGGGAAAACAAAAAAGCATGCAAATGGCATTTATCGCGGCCAGAAAAATTATCGCGCTAATTTCAATTATCGTGCGATTAATTGATTTATTGAATATCGCGACAAGCCTACCCCCTCATCTGCCTCATGTTATTTCTGTGCACGCCCCTGTTCTCTAAGCGGTCTCTTCATATCTAAAGCAGACTGGATCATTTCTCTAGATAAAAACAATGATGGAGTTCAGTCACGATGAAGGTGATCTGAGTGAAACATGGTCTTCATCTTTGTGTAGAAGACGCTTTAACGCTGTCATTAAGGGAATAACAGATGTCTTTAGTTAACTGTTCAAAGAGAGACAATGTTCTCTGTGTCAAGTCAATGTGAAGACAGTTCACAATCTGCTCCGTCTGCAGACAACTTTAGCTTTAGCCACTTTAGCTTTAGAGACTTTAGCTTTAGAGACTTTAGCTTTAGAGACTTTCCAGTGTTTAATAGTTGCTGTTCCACCGTGTTGTAGCTGTGTTTCCACCACTGAATTATCGCTGCATCCCTAAATAAAACATCTTTATTGACAAGAACAATGTAACTGTAATAATGACACACTTTATAATGTGACTTGGGTTTAAATCAACACCTGAACAAGAGCTGATTACATGAGGGAGCAGAGCTCTTGTTCTCAGGTATAGAAATTTTGGGCTAAAAAAAATTATTTTTTTAATTTTCCGATTTTGGACGACATAGTATAGTATGATGTTTTTGTCAAGTTTTGGACCAAAATTTTTTTTCCAAAAAAATTGTCAGATTTTGGACGACATAGTGGAGTATATCGTTTTTGTCAAATTTTGGACCAAATTAAAAAAAAAAAAAAAGGTCACATTGGAGACGTAGTATAGTATGACGTACTACATAGTATAGTATGACGTACTACATAGTATAGTATGACGTACTACATAGTATAGTATGACGTACTACATAGTATAGTATGACGTTTTTGTCAAGTTTTGGACCAAAAAAATGTTTCCAAAAAAATTTTCAGATTTTTGACACAAAGTGGAGTATATCGTTTTTGTCAAATTTTGGACCAAAATTTTTTCTCGAAAAAATTGTCAGATTTTGGACCAAATAGTGTAGTATGACATTGAGGTCAATGACAGTATATTATGTCGTTTTTGTCACATTTTTGACCAAATCTTTTTTTCTCCAAAAAATGGTCACATTTTGGAGACATGGTATAGTATGACGTACTTCATAGTATAGTATGAAGTTTTTGTCAAATTTTGGAACAAAATTTTTTTTTCTAAATATTGTCATATTTTGGAGACGTAGTATAGTATGTCGTTTTCGTCAAGTTTTGGACCAAATTTTTTTTCTCCAAAAATGGTCACATTTTGGACGACATAGTATAATATGAAGTTTTTGTCAAATTTTGGACCAACATTTTTCTTTCAAAAAATTGTCACATTTTGGACGACAAAGTATAGTATGACGTACTACATAGTATAGTATGACGTTTTTGTCGAGTTTTGGACAAAAAACATTTTTTTCCAAAAAATTGTCACATTTTGGACGACATAGTATAGTATGTCGTTTTTGTCAAATTTTGTACGAAATTTTATTTTTAAAAAATGGTCAAATTTTGGAGACATAGTATAGTATGACGTTTATGTCAGATATTGGACCAAAATTAAAAAAAAAAAAAAAGAAGTCAGATTTTGGACAGAATAGTGTAATATGACATTGAGGTCAACGACATAGTATTGTATGACGTTTTGGTCACATTTTGGGCAAAAAATTTTGTTTTTTTTCAAATTGTCAGATTTTGGACGACATAGTGGAGTATATCGTTTTTGTCAAATTTTGTACGAAATTTTAAAAAAATAAAAAATGGTCACATTGGAGACGTAGTATAGTATGACGTACTACATAGTATAGTATGACGTACTACATAGTATAGTATGACGTTTTTGTCAAGTTTTGGACCAAAAAAATGTTTCCAAAAAAATTGTCAGATTTTGGACGACAAAGTGGAGTATATCGTTTTTGTCAAATTTTGGACCAAAAGTTTTTCTCGAAAAAATTGCCAGATTTTGGACGTAATAGTGTAGTATGACATTGAGGTCAATGACATAGTATAGTATAACGTTTTGGTCACATTTTGGGCAAAAAAAAATTTTTTTTTAAATTTTCCGATTTTGGACGACATAGTATAGTATGTCGTTTTTGTCAAGTTTTGGACCAAACTTTTTTTTCTCCAAAAATGGTCACATTTTGGACGACATAGTATAGAATGACGTACTACATAGTATAGTATGACGTACTACATAGTATAGTATGACGTTTTTGTCAAGTTTTGGACCAAATTTTTTTTCTCCAAAAATGGTCACATTTTGGACGACATAGTATAATATGACGTACTACATAGTAAAGTATGACATTTTTGTCAAGTTTTGGACCAAAAACATTTTTTTCAAAAGAATTGTCAGATTTTGGACGACATAGTATAGTATGATGTTTTTGTCAAATTTTGTACGAAATTTTTTTTTTTAAAAATGGTCAAATTTTGGAGACATAGTATGACGTTTATGTCAGATATTGGACCAAAATTAAAAAAAAAAAAAAAAAGTCAGATTTTGGACGAAATAGTGTAATATGACATTGAGGTCAACGACATAGTATTGTATGACGATTTGGTCACATTTTGACATAGTATAGTATGACGTACTACATAGTATAGTATGACGTACTACATAGTATAGTATGACGTTTTTGTCAAGTTTTGGACCAAAAAAATGTTTCCAAAAAAATTGTCAGATTTTGGACGACATAGTGGAGTATATCGTTTTTGTCAAATTTTGGACCAAAAGTTTTTCTCGAAAAAATTGCCAGATTTTGGACGTAATAGTGTAGTATGACATTGAGGTCAATGACATAGTATAGTATAACGTTTTGGTCACATTTTGGGCAAAAAAAATTTTTTTTTTAAATTTTCCGATTTTGGACGACATAGTATAGTATGTCGTTTTTGTCAAGTTTTGGACCAAATTTAAAAAAAAAAAAAATGGTCACATTGGAGACGTAGTATAGTATGACGTACTACATAGTATAGTATGACGTTTTTGTCAAGTTTTGGACCAAAAACATTTTTTTCAAAAAAATTTGTCACATTTTGGACGACATAGTATAGTATGTCGTTTTTGTCAAGTTTTGGACCAAACTTTTTTTTCTCCAAAAATGGTCACATTTTGGACGACATAGTATAGTATGACGTACTACATAGTATAGTATGACGTACTACATAGTATAGTATGACGTTTTTGTCAAATTTTGGACCAAATTTTTTTCTCGAAAAAATTGCCAGATTTTGGACGTAATAGTGTAGTATGACATTGAGGTCAATGACATAGTATAGTATGACGTTTTTGTCACATTTTTGACCAAATCTTTTTTTCTCCAAAAAATGGTCACATTTTGGAGGGTTAGTATAGTATGACGTACTTCATAGTATAGTATGAAGTTTTTGTCAAATTTTGGAACAAAACTTTTTTTTTCTAAATATTGTCATATTTTGGAGACATAGTATAGTATGTCGTTTTTGTCATGTTTTGGACCAAATTTTTTTTCTCCAAAAATGGTCACATTTTGGACGACATAGTATAATATGACGTACTACATAGTATAGTATGATAGTATATTTGTACGAAATTGTATTTTTAAAAAAATTGTCAAATTTTGGAGACATAGTATAGTATGACTTTTATGTCAGATATTGGACCAAAATTTTTTTAAAAAAAAAAAGTCAGATTTTGGACGAAATAGTGTAGTAAGACATTGAGGTCAACGACAGTATTATATGACGTTTCGGTCACATTTTGGGCTAAAAAAAACTATTCAAATTTTTTTACAGATTTTGGACGACATAGTATAGTATGTCGTTTTTGTCAAACTTTGGACCAAAATTGTTTTTTCAAAAAAATGGTCAGATTTTGGACGAAATAGTGTATTATGACATTGAGGTCGACGACATAGTATAGTATGACGTTTCGGTCACATTTTGGGCTAAAAAAAACAATTCAAAATTTTTTACAGATTTTGGACGACATAGTATAGTATGTCGTTTTTGTCCAATTTTGGACCAAAATTGTTTTTTCAAAAAAATGGTAATTTTGGACGAAATAGTGTAGTATGACATTGAGGTCGACGACATAGTATAGTATGACGTTTCGGTCACATTTTGGGCTAAAAAAAACAATTCAAAATTTTTTACAGATTTTGGACGACATAGTATAGTATGTCGTTTTTGTCAAACTTTGGACCAAAATTGTTTTTTCAAAAAAATGGTCAGATTTTGGACGAAATAGTGTATTATGACATTGAGGTCGACGACATAGTATAGTATGACGTTTCGGTCACATTTTGGGCTAAAAAAAACAATTCAAAATTTTTTACAGATTTTGGACGACATAGTATAGTATGTCGTTTTTGTCAAACTTTGGACCAAAATTGTTTTTTCAAAAAAATGGTCAGATTTTGGACGAAATAGTGTATTATGACATTGAGTTCGACGACATAGTATAGTATGACGTTTCGGTCACATTTTGGGCTAAAAAAAACTATTCAAATTTTTTTACAGATTTTGGACGACATAGTATAGTATGTCGTTTTTGTCAAACTTTGGACCAAAATTGTTTTTTCAAAAAAATTGTCAGATTTTGGACGACATAGTGGAGTATATCGTTTTTGTCAAATTTTGGACCAAATTTAAAAAAAAAAAAAATGGTCACATTGGAGACGTAGTATAGTATGACGTACTACATAGTATAGTATGTCGTTTTTGTCAAGTTTTGGACCAAACTTTTTTTTCTCCAAAAATGGTCACATTTTGGACGACATAGTATAGTATGACGTACTACATAGTATAGTATGACGTACTACATAGTATAGTATGTCGTTTTTGTCAAACTTTGGACCAAAATTGTTTTTTCAAAAAAATGGTCAGATTTTGGACGAAATAGTGTATTATGACATTGAGGTCGACGACATAGTATAGTATGACGTTTCGGTCACATTTTGGGCTAAAAAAAACAATTCAAAATTTTTTACAGATTTTGGACGACATAGTATAGTATGTCGTTTTTGTCCAATTTTGGACCAAAATTGTTTTTTCAAAAAAATGGTAATTTTGGACGAAATAGTGTAGTATGACATTGAGGTCGACGACATAGTATAGTATGACGTTTCGGTCACATTTTGGGCTAAAAAAAACAATTCAAAATTTTTTACAGATTTTGGACGACATAGTATAGTATGTCGTTTTTGTCAAACTTTGGACCAAAATTGTTTTTTCAAAAAAATGGTCAGATTTTGGACGAAATAGTGTATTATGACATTGAGGTCGACGACATAGTATAGTATGACGTTTCGGTCACATTTTGGGCTAAAAAAAACAATTCAAAATTTTTTACAGATTTTGGACGACATAGTATAGTATGTCGTTTTTGTCAAACTTTGGACCAAAATTGTTTTTTCAAAAAAATGGTCAGATTTTGGACGAAATAGTGTATTATGACATTGAGTTCGACGACATAGTATAGTATGACGTTTCGGTCACATTTTGGGCTAAAAAAAACTATTCAAATTTTTTTACAGATTTTGGACGACATAGTATAGTATGTCGTTTTTGTCAAACTTTGGACCAAAATTGTTTTTTCAAAAAAATGGTCAGATTTTGGACGAAATAGTGTATTATGACATTGAGGTCGACGACATAGTATAGTATGACGTTTCGGTCACATTTTGGGCTAAAAAAAACAATTCAAAATTTTTTACAGATTTTGGACGACATAGTATAGTATGTCGTTTTTGTCAAACTTTGGACCAAAATTGTTTTTTCAAAAAAATTGTCAGATTTTGGACGAAATAGTGTATTATGACATTGAGGTCGACGACATAGTATAGTATGACGTTTCAGTCACATTTTGGGCTAAAAAAAACAATTCAAAATTTTTTACAGATTTTGGACGACATAGTATAGTATGTCGTTTTTGTCAAACTTTGGACCAAAATTGTTTTTTCAAAAAAATTGTCAGATTTTGGACGAAATAGTGTATTATGACATTGAGTTCGACGACATAGTATAGTATGACGTTTCGGTCACATTTTGGGCTAAAAAAAACTATTCAAATTTTTTTACAGATTTTGGACGACATAGTATAGTATGTCGTTTTTGTCAAACTTTGGACCAAAATTGTTTTTTCAAAAAAATGGTCAGATTTTGGACGAAATAGTGTATTATGACATTGAGTTCGACGACATAGTATAGTATGACGTTTCGGTCACATTTTGGGCTAAAAAAAACTATTCAAATTTTTTTACAGATTTTGGACGACATAGTATAGTATGTCGTTTTTGTCCAATTTTGGACCAAAATTGTTTTTTCAAAAAAATGGTAATTTTGGACGAAATAGTGTAGTATGACATTGAGGTCGACGACATAGTATAGTATGACGTTTCGGTCACATTTTGGGCTAAAAAAAACTATTCAAAATTTTTTACAGATTTTGGACGACATAGTATAGTATGTCGTTTTTGTCAAACTTTGGACCAAAATTGTTTTTTCAAAAAAATTGTCAGATTTTGGACGAAATAGTGTATTATGACATTGAGTTCGACGACATAGTATAGTATGACGTTTCGGTCACATTTTGGGCTAAAAAAAACTATTCAAATTTTTTTACAGATTTTGGACGACATAGTATAGTATGTCGTTTTTGTCAAACTTTGGACCAAAATTGTTTTTTCAAAAAAATGGTCAGATTTTGGACGAAATAGTGTATTATGACATTGAGGTCGACGACATAGTATAGTATGACGTTTCGGTCACATTTTGGGCTAAAAAAAACAATTCAAAATTTTTTACAGATTTTGGACGACATAGTATAGTATGTCGTTTTTGTCAAACTTTGGACCAAAATTGTTTTTTCAAAAAAATGGTCAGATTTTGGACGAAATAGTGTATTATGACATTGAGTTCGACGACATAGTATAGTATGACGTTTCGGTCACATTTTGGGCTAAAAAAAACTATTCAAATTTTTTTACAGATTTTGGACGACATAGTATAGTATGTCGTTTTTGTCAAACTTTGGACCAAAATTGTTTTTTCAAAAAAATGGTCAGATTTTGGACGAAATAGTGTATTATGACATTGAGGTCGACGACATAGTATAGTATGACGTTTCGGTCACATTTTGGGCTAAAAAAACAATTCAAATTTTTTTACAGATTTTGGACGACATAGTATAGTATGTCGTTTTTGTCAAACTTTGGACCAAAATTGTTTTTTCAAAAAAATGGTCAGATTTTGGACGAAATAGTGTATTATGACATTGAGTTCGACGACATAGTATAGTATGACGTTTCGGTCACATTTTGGGCTAAAAAAAACTATTCAAATTTTTTTACAGATTTTGGACGACATAGTATAGTATGTCGTTTTTGTCCAATTTTGGACCAAAATTGTTTTTTCAAAAAAATGGTAATTTTGGACGAAATAGTGTAGTATGACATTGAGGTCGACGACATAGTATAGTATGACGTTTCGGTCACATTTTGGGCTAAAAAAAACTATTCAAATTTTTTTACAGATTTTGGACGACATAGTATAGTATGTCGTTTTTGTCAAACTTTGGACCAAAATTGTTTTTTCAAAAAAATTGTCAGATTTTGGACGAAATAGTGTATTATGACATTGAGGTCGACGACATAGTATAGTATGACGTTTCGGTCACATTTTGGGCTAAAAAAAACAATTCAAAATTTTTTACAGATTTTGGACGACATAGTATAGTATGTCGTTTTTGTCCAATTTTGGACCAAAATTGTTTTTTCAAAAAAATGGTAATTTTGGACGAAATAGTGTAGTATGACATTGAGGTCGACGACATAGTATAGTATGACGTTTCGGTCACATTTTGGGCTAAAAAAAACAATTCAAAATTTTTTACAGATTTTGGACGACATAGTATAGTATGTCGTTTTTGTCAAACTTTGGACCAAAATTGTTTTTTCAAAAAAATGGTCAGATTTTGGATGAAATAGTGTATTATGACATTGAGGTCGACGACATAGTATAGTATGACGTTTCGGTCACATTTTGGGCTAAAAAAAACAATTCAAAATTTTTTACAGATTTTGGACGACATAGTATAGTATGTCGTTTTTGTCAAACTTTGGACCAAAATTGTTTTTTCAAAAAAATGGTCAGATTTTGGACGAAATAGTGTATTATGACATTGAGGTCGACGACATAGTATAGTATGACGTTTCGGTCACATTTTGGGCTAAAAAAAACTATTCAAATTTTTTTACAGATTTTGGACGACATAGTATAGTATGTCGTTTTTGTCAAACTTTGGACCAAAATTGTTTTTTCAAAAAAATTGTCAGATTTTGGACGAAATAGTGTATTATGACATTGAGGTCGACGACATAGTATAGTATGACGTTTCAGTCACATTTTGGGCTAAAAAAAACAATTCAAAATTTTTTACAGATTTTGGACGACATAGTATAGTATGTCGTTTTTGTCAAACTTTGGACCAAAATTGTTTTTTCAAAAAAATTGTCAGATTTTGGACGAAATAGTGTATTATGACATTGAGTTCGACGACATAGTATAGTATGACGTTTCGGTCACATTTTGGGCTAAAAAAAACTATTCAAATTTTTTTACAGATTTTGGACGACATAGTATAGTATGTCGTTTTTGTCAAACTTTGGACCAAAATTGTTTTTTCAAAAAAATGGTCAGATTTTGGACGAAATAGTGTATTATGACATTGAGGTCGACGACATAGTATAGTATGACGTTTCAGTCACATTTTGGGCTAAAAAAAACAATTCAAAATTTTTTACAGATTTTGGACGACATAGTATAGTATGTCGTTTTTGTCAAACTTTGGACCAAAATTGTTTTTTCAAAAAAATTGTCAGATTTTGGACGAAATAGTGTATTATGACATTGAGTTCGACGACATAGTATAGTATGACGTTTCGGTCACATTTTGGGCTAAAAAAAACTATTCAAATTTTTTTACAGATTTTGGACGACATAGTATAGTATGTCGTTTTTGTCAAACTTTGGACCAAAATTGTTTTTTCAAAAAAATGGTCAGATTTTGGACGAAATAGTGTATTATGACATTGAGGTCGACGACATAGTATAGTATGACGTTTCGGTCACATTTTGGGCTAAAAAAAACAATTCAAAATTTTTTACAGATTTTGGACGACATAGTATAGTATGTCGTTTTTGTCAAACTTTGGACCAAAATTGTTTTTTCAAAAAAATGGTCAGATTTTGGACGAAATAGTGTATTATGACATTGAGTTCGACGACATAGTATAGTATGACGTTTCGGTCACATTTTGGGCTAAAAAAAACTATTCAAATTTTTTTACAGATTTTGGACGACATAGTATAGTATGTCGTTTTTGTCAAACTTTGGACCAAAATTGTTTTTTCAAAAAAATGGTCAGATTTTGGACGAAATAGTGTATTATGACATTGAGGTCGACGACATAGTATAGTATGACGTTTCGGTCACATTTTGGGCTAAAAAAAACAATTCAAAATTTTTTACAGATTTTGGACGACATAGTATAGTATGTCGTTTTTGTCAAACTTTGGACCAAAATTGTTTTTTCAAAAAAATTGTCAGATTTTGGACGAAATAGTGTATTATGACATTGAGGTCGACGACATAGTATAGTATGACGTTTCAGTCACATTTTGGGCTAAAAAAAACAATTCAAAATTTTTTACAGATTTTGGACGACATAGTATAGTATGTCGTTTTTGTCAAACTTTGGACCAAAATTGTTTTTTCAAAAAAATTGTCAGATTTTGGACGAAATAGTGTATTATGACATTGAGTTCGACGACATAGTATAGTATGACGTTTCGGTCACATTTTGGGCTAAAAAAAACTATTCAAATTTTTTTACAGATTTTGGACGACATAGTATAGTATGTCGTTTTTGTCAAACTTTGGACCAAATAGTGTATTATGACATTGAGGTCGACGACATAGTATAGTATGACGTTTCGGTCACATTTTGGGCTAAAAAAAACAATTCAAAATTTTTTACAGATTTTGGACGACATAGTATAGTATGTCGTTTTTGTCAAACTTTGGACCAAAATTGTTTTTTCAAAAAAATGGTCAGATTTTGGACGAAATAGTGTATTATGACATTGAGTTCGACGACATAGTATAGTATGACGTTTCGGTCACATTTTGGGCTAAAAAAAACTATTCAAATTTTTTTACAGATTTTGGACGACATAGTATAGTATGTCGTTTTTGTCAAACTTTGGACCAAAATTGTTTTTTCAAAAAAATGGTCAGATTTTGGACGAAATAGTGTATTATGACATTGAGGTCGACGACATAGTATAGTATGACGTTTCGGTCACATTTTGGGCTAAAAAAACAATTCAAAATTTTTTACAGATTTTGGACGACATAGTATAGTATGTCGTTTTTGTCAAACTTTGGACCAAAATTGTTTTTTCAAAAAAATGGTCAGATTTTGGACGAAATAGTGTATTATGACATTGAGTTCGACGACATAGTATAGTATGACGTTTCGGTCACATTTTGGGCTAAAAAAAACTATTCAAATTTTTTTACAGATTTTGGACGACATAGTATAGTATGTCGTTTTTGTCCAATTTTGGACCAAAATTGTTTTTTCAAAAAAATTGTAATTTTGGACGAAATAGTGTAGTATGACATTGAGGTCGACGACATAGTATAGTATGACGTTTCGGTCACATTTTGGGCTAAAAAAAACTATTCAAATTTTTTACAGATTTTGGACGACATAGTATAGTATGTCGTTTTTGTCAAACTTTGGACCAAAATTGTTTTTTCAAAAAAATGGTAATTTTGGACGAAATAGTGTATTATGACATTGAGGTCGACGACATAGTATAGTATGACGTTTCGGTCACATTTTGGGCTAAAAAAAACAATTCAAAATTTTTTACAGATTTTGGACGACATAGTATAGTATGTCGTTTTTGTCCAATTTTGGACCAAAATTGTTTTTTCAAAAAAATGGTAATTTTGGACGAAATAGTGTAGTATGACATTGAGGTCGACGACATAGTATAGTATGACGTTTCGGTCACATTTTGGGCTAAAAAAAACAATTCAAAATTTTTTACAGATTTTGGACGACATAGTATAGTATGTCGTTTTTGTCAAACTTTGGACCAAAATTGTTTTTTCAAAAAAATGGTCAGATTTTGGACGAAATAGTGTATTATGACATTGAGGTCGACGACATAGTATAGTATGACGTTTCGGTCACATTTTGGGCTAAAAAAAACTATTCAAATTTTTTTACAGATTTTGGACGACATAGTATAGTATGTCGTTTTTGTCCAATTTTGGACCAAAATTGTTTTTTCAAAAAAATGGTAATTTTGGACGAAATAGTGTAGTATGACATTGAGGTCGACGACATAGTATAGTATGACGTTTCGGTCACATTTTGGGCTAAAAAAAACAATTCAAATTTTTTTACAGATTTTGGACGACATAGTATAGTATGTCGTTTTTGTCAAACTTTGGACCAAAATTGTTTTTTCAAAAAAATGGTCAGATTTTGGACGAAATAGTGTATTATGACATTGAGGTTGACGACATAGTATAGTATGACGTTTCGGTCACATTTTGGGCTAAAAAAAACTATTCAAATTTTTTTACAGATTTTGGACGACATTGTATAGTATGTCGTTTTTGTCAAACTTTGGACCAAAATTGTTTTTTCAAAAAAATGGTCAGATTTTGGACGAAATAGTGTATTATGACATTGAGGTCGACGACATAGTATAGTATGACGTTTCGGTCACATTTTGGGCTAAAAAAAACAATTCAAAATTTTTTACAGATTTTGGACGACATAGTATAGTATGTCGTTTTTGTCCAATTTTGGACCAAAATTGTTTTTTCAATTAAATGGTAATTTTGGACGAAATAGTGTAGTATGACATTGAGGTCGACGACATAGTATAGTATGACGTTTCGGTCACATTTTGGGCTAAAAAAAACAATTCAAAATTTTTTACAGATTTTGGACGACATAGTATAGTATGTCGTTTTTGTCCAATTTTGGACCAAAATTGTTTTTTCAAAAAAATGGTAATTTTGGACGAAATAGTGTAGTATGACATTGAGGTCGACGACATAGTATAGTATGACGTTTCGATCACATTTTGGGCTAAAAAAAACAATTCAAAATTTTTTACAGATTTTGGACGACATAGTATAGTATGTCGTTTTTGTCCAATTTTGGACCAAAATTGTTTTTTCAAAAAAATGGTCAGATTTTGGACGAAATAGTGTATTATGACATTGAGGTCGACGACATAGTATAGTATGACGTTTCGGTCACATTTTGGGCTAAAAAAAACAATTCAAATTTTTTTACAGATTTTGGACGACATAGTATAGTATGTCGTTTTTGTCAAACTTTGGACCAAAATTGTTTTTTCAAAAAAATGGTCAGATTTTGGACGAAATAGTGTATTATGACATTGAGGTCGACGACATAGTATAGTATGACGTTTCGGTCACATTTTGGGCTAAAAAAAACAATTCAAAATTTTTTACAGATTTTGGACGACATAGTATAGTATGTCGTTTTTGTCAAATTTTGGACCAAAATTGTTTTTTCAAAAAAATGGTAATTTTGGACGAAATAGTGTAGTATGACATTGAGGTCGACGACATAGTATAGTATGACGTTTCGGTCACATTTTGGGCTAAAAAAAACAATTCAAATTTTTTTACAGATTTTGGACGACATAGTATAGTATGTCGTTTTTGTCAAACTTTGGACCAAAATTGTTTTTTCAAAAAAATTGTCAGATTTTGGACGAAATAGTGTATTATGACATTGAGGTCGACGACATAGTATAGTATGACGTTTCGGTCACATTTTGGGCTAAAAAAAACAATTCAAAATTTTTTACAGATTTTGGACGACATAGTATAGTATGTCGTTTTTGTCAAACTTTGGACCAAAATTGTTTTTTCAAAAAAATTGTCAGATTTTGGACGAAATAGTGTATTATGACATTGAGGTCGACGACATAGTATAGTATGACGTTTCGGTCACATTTTGGGCTAAAAAAAACTATTCAAATTTTTTTACAGATTTTGGACGACATAGTATAGTATGTCGTTTTTGTCAAACTTTGGACCAAAATTGTTTTTTCAAAAAAATTGTCAGATTTTGGACGAAATAGTGTATTATGACATTGAGGTCGACGACATAGTATAGTATGACGTTTCGGTCACATTTTGGGCTAAAAAAAACTATTCAAATTTTTTTACAGATTTTGGACGACATAGTATAGTATGTCGTTTTTGTCAAACTTTGGACCAAAATTGTTTTTTCAAAAAAATTGTCAGATTTTGGACGAAATAGTGTATTATGACATTGAGGTCGACGACATAGTATAGTATGACGTTTCGGTCACATTTTGGGCTAAAAAAAACAATTCAAAATTTTTTACAGATTTTGGACGACATAGTATAGTATGTCGTTTTTGTCAAACTTTGGACCAAAATTGTTTTTTCAAAAAAATTGTCAGATTTTGGACGAAATAGTGTATTATGACATTGAGGTCGACGACATAGTATAGTATGACGTTTCGGTCACATTTTGGGCTAAAAAAAACAATTCAAATTTTTTTACAGATTTTGGACGACATAGTATAGTATGTCGTTTTTGTCAAACTTTGGACCAAAATTGTTTTTTCAAAAAAATTGTCAGATTTTGGACGAAATAGTGTATTATGACATTGAGGTCGACGACATAGTATAGTATGACGTTTCGGTCACATTTTGGGCTAAAAAAAACTATTCAAATTTTTTTACAGATTTTGGACGACATAGTATAGTATGTCGTTTTTGTCAAACTTTGGACCAAAATTGTTTTTTCAAAAAAATGGTCAGATTTTGGACGAAATAGTGTATTATGACATTGAGGTTGACGACATAGTATAGTATGACGTTTCGGTCACATTTTGGGCTAAAAAAAACTATTCAAATTTTTTTACAGATTTTGGACGACATTGTATAGTATGTCGTTTTTGTCAAACTTTGGACCAAAATTGTTTTTTCAAAAAAATGGTCAGATTTTGGACGAAATAGTGTATTATGACATTGAGGTCGACGACATAGTATAGTATGACGTTTCGGTCACATTTTGGGCTAAAAAAAACAATTCAAAATTTTTTACAGATTTTGGACGACATAGTATAGTATGTCGTTTTTGTCAAACTTTGGACCAAAATTGTTTTTTCAAAAAAATGGTCAGATTTTGGACGAAATAGTGTATTATGACATTGAGGTCGACGACATAGTATAGTATGACGTTTCGGTCACATTTTGGGCTAAAAAAAACAATTCAAATTTTTTTACAGATTTTGGACGACATAGTATAGTATGTCGTTTTTGTCCAATTTTGGACCAAAATTGTTTTTTCAAAAAAATGGTAATTTTGGACAAAATAGTGTAGTATGACATTGAGGTCGACGACATAGTATAGTATGACGTTTCGGTCACATTTTGGGCTAAAAAAAACAATTCAAATTTTTTTACAGATTTTGGACGACATAGTATAGTATGTCGTTTTTGTCAAACTTTGGACCAAAATTGTTTTTTCAAAAAAATTGTCAGATTTTGGACGAAATAGTGTATTATGACATTGAGGTCGACGACATAGTATAGTATGACGTTTCGGTCACATTTTGGGCTAAAAAAACTATTCAAATTTTTTTACAGATTTTGGACGACATAGTATAGTATGTCGTTTTTGTCAAACTTTGGACCAAAATTGTTTTTTCAAAAAAATGGTCAGATTTTGGACGAAATAGTGTATTATGACATTGAGGTCGACGACATAGTATAGTATGACGTTTCGGTCACATTTTGGGCTAAAAAAAACAATTCAAAATTTTTTACAGATTTTGGACGACATAGTATAGTATGTCGTTTTTGTCAAACTTTGGACCAAAATTGTTTTTTCAAAAAAATGGTCAGATTTTGGACGAAATAGTGTATTATGACATTGAGGTCGACGACATAGTATAGTATGACGTTTCGGTCACATTTTGGGCTAAAAAAAACAATTCAAAATTTTTTACAGATTTTGGACGACATAGTATAGTATGTCGTTTTTGTCCAATTTTGGACCAAAATTGTTTTTTCAATTAAATGGTAATTTTGGACGAAATAGTGTAGTATGACATTGAGGTCGACGACATAGTATAGTATGACGTTTCGGTCACATTTTGGGCTAAAAAAAACAATTCAAAATTTTTTACAGATTTTGGACGACATAGTATAGTATGTCGTTTTTGTCCAATTTTGGACCAAAATTGTTTTTTCAAAAAAATGGTAATTTTGGACGAAATAGTGTAGTATGACATTGAGGTCGACGACATAGTATAGTATGACGTTTCGGTCACATTTTGGGCTAAAAAAAACAATTCAAAATTTTTTACAGATTTTGGACGACATAGTATAGTATGTCGTTTTTGTCAAACTTTGGACCAAAATTGTTTTTTCAAAAAAATTGTCAGATTTTGGACGAAATAGTGTATTATGACATTGAGGTCGACGACATAGTATAGTATGACGTTTCGGTCACATTTTGGGCTAAAAAAAACTATTCAAATTTTTTTACAGATTTTGGACGACATAGTATAGTATGTCGTTTTTGTCAAACTTTGGACCAAAATTGTTTTTTCAAAAAAATGGTCAGATTTTGGACGAAATAGTGTATTATGACATTGAGGTTGACGACATAGTATAGTATGACGTTTCGGTCACATTTTGGGCTAAAAAAAACTATTCAAATTTTTTTACAGATTTTGGACGACATTGTATAGTATGTCGTTTTTGTCAAACTTTGGACCAAAATTGTTTTTTCAAAAAAATGGTCAGATTTTGGACGAAATAGTGTATTATGACATTGAGGTCGACGACATAGTATAGTATGACGTTTCGGTCACATTTTGGGCTAAAAAAAACAATTCAAAATTTTTTACAGATTTTGGACGACATAGTATAGTATGTCGTTTTTGTCAAACTTTGGACCAAAATTGTTTTTTCAAAAAAATGGTCAGATTTTGGACGAAATAGTGTATTATGACATTGAGGTCGACGACATAGTATAGTATGACGTTTCGGTCACATTTTGGGCTAAAAAAAACAATTCAAATTTTTTTACAGATTTTGGACGACATAGTATAGTATGTCGTTTTTGTCAAACTTTGGACCAAAATTGTTTTTTCAAAAAAATGGTCAGATTTTGGACGAAATAGTGTATTATGACATTGAGGTCGACGACATAGTATAGTATGACGTTTCGGTCACATTTTGGGCTAAAAAAAACAATTCAAAATTTTTTACAGATTTTGGACGACATAGTATAGTATGTCGTTTTTGTCCAATTTTGGACCAAAATTGTTTTTTCAAAAAAATGGTAATTTTGGACGAAATAGTGTAGTATGACATTGAGGTCGACGACATAGTATAGTATGACGTTTCGGTCACATTTTGGGCTAAAAAAAACAATTCAAAATTTTTTACAGATTTTGGACGACATAGTATAGTATGTCGTTTTTGTCAAACTTTGGACCAAAATTGTTTTTTCAAAAAAATGGTCAGATTTTGGATGAAATAGTGTATTATGACATTGAGGTCGACGACATAGTATAGTATGACGTTTCGGTCACATTTTGGGCTAAAAAAAACAATTCAAAATTTTTTACAGATTTTGGACGACATAGTATAGTATGTCGTTTTTGTCAAACTTTGGACCAAAATTGTTTTTTCAAAAAAATGGTCAGATTTTGGACGAAATAGTGTATTATGACATTGAGGTCGACGACATAGTATAGTATGACGTTTCGGTCACATTTTGGGCTAAAAAAAACAATTCAAATTTTTTTACAGATTTTGGACGACATAGTATAGTATGTCGTTTTTGTCAAACTTTGGACCAAAATTGTTTTTTCAAAAAAATTGTCAGATTTTGGACGAAATAGTGTATTATGACATTGAGGTCGACGACATAGTATAGTATGACGTTTCGGTCACATTTTGGGCTAAAAAAAACAATTCAAAATTTTTTACAGATTTTGGACGACATAGTATAGTATGTCGTTTTTGTCCAATTTTGGACCAAAATTGTTTTTTCAAAAAAATGGTAATTTTGGACGAAATAGTGTAGTATGACATTGAGGTCGACGACATAGTATAGTATGACGTTTCGGTCACATTTTGGGCTAAAAAAAACAATTCAAAATTTTTTACAGATTTTGGACGACATAGTATAGTATGTCGTTTTTGTCAAACTTTGGACCAAAATTGTTTTTTCAAAAAAATGGTAATTTTGGACGAAATAGTGTAGTATGACATTGAGGTCGACGACATAGTATAGTATGACGTTTCGGTCACATTTTGGGCTAAAAAAAACAATTCAAAATTTTTTACAGATTTTGGACGACATAGTATAGTATGTCGTTTTTGTCCAATTTTGGACCAAAATTGTTTTTTCAAAAAAATGGTAATTTTGGACGAAATAGTGTAGTATGACATTGAGGTCGACGACATAGTATAGTATGACGTTTCGGTCACATTTTGGGCTAAAAAAAACTATTCAAAATTTTTTACAGATTTTGGACGACATAGTATAGTATGTCGTTTTTGTCAAACTTTGGACCAAAATTGTTTTTTCAAAAAAATTGTCAGATTTTGGACGAAATAGTGTATTATGACATTGAGGTCGACGACATAGTATAGTATGACGTTTCGGTCACATTTTGGGCTAAAAAAAACTATTCAAATTTTTTTACAGATTTTGGACGACATAGTATAGTATGTCGTTTTTGTCAAACTTTGGACCAAAATTGTTTTTTCAAAAAAATGGTCAGATTTTGGACGAAATAGTGTATTATGACATTGAGGTCGACGACATAGTATAGTATGACGTTTCGGTCACATTTTGGGCTAAAAAAAACAATTCAAAATTTTTTACAGATTTTGGACGACATAGTATAGTATGTCGTTTTTGTCAAACTTTGGACCAAAATTGTTTTTTCAAAAAAATGGTCAGATTTTGGACGAAATAGTGTATTATGACATTGAGGTCGACGACATAGTATAGTATGACGTTTCGGTCACATTTTGGGCTAAAAAAAACAATTCAAATTTTTTTACAGATTTTGGACGACATAGTATAGTATGTCGTTTTTGTCCAATTTTGGACCAAAATTGTTTTTTCAAAAAAATGGTAATTTTGGACGAAATAGTGTAGTATGACATTGAGGTCGACGACATAGTATAGTATGACGTTTCGGTCACATTTTGGGCTAAAAAAAACAATTCAAAATTTTTTACAGATTTTGGACGACATAGTATAGTATGTCGTTTTTGTCCAATTTTGGACCAAAATTGTTTTTTCAAAAAAATTGTAATTTTGGACGAAATAGTGTAGTATGACATTGAGGTCGACGACATAGTATAGTATGACGTTTCGGTCACATTTTGGGCTAAAAAAAACAATTCAAATTTTTTTACAGATTTTGGACGACATAGTATAGTATGTCGTTTTTGTCAAACTTTGGACCAAAATTGTTTTTTCAAAAAAATGGTCAGATTTTGGACGAAATAGTGTATTATGACATTGAGGTTGACGACATAGTATAGTATGACGTTTCGGTCACATTTTGGGCTAAAAAAAACAATTCAAAATTTTTTACAGATTTTGGACGACATAGTATAGTATGTCGTTTTTGTCAAACTTTGGACCAAAATTGTTTTTTCAAAAAAATGGTCAGATTTTGGACGAAATAGTGTATTATGACATTGAGGTCGACGACATAGTATAGTATGACGTTTCGGTCACATTTTGGGCTAAAAAAAACAATTCAAAATTTTTTACAGATTTTGGACGACATAGTATAGTATGTCGTTTTTGTCCAATTTTGGACCAAAATTGTTTTTTCAAAAAAATTGTAATTTTGGACGAAATAGTGTAGTATGACATTGAGGTCGACGACATAGTATAGTATGACGTTTCGGTCACATTTTGGGCTAAAAAAAACAATTCAAAATTTTTTACAGATTTTGGACGACATAGTATAGTATGTCGTTTTTGTCAAACTTTGGACCAAAATTGTTTTTTCAAAAAAATTGTCAGATTTTGGACGAAATAGTGTATTATGACATTGAGGTCGACGACATAGTATAGTATGACGTTTCGGTCACATTTTGGGCTAAAAAAAACAATTCAAATTTTTTTACAGATTTTGGACGACATAGTATGTCGTTTTTGTCAAACTTTGGACCAAAATTGTTTTTTCAAAAAAATGGTCAGATTTTGGACGAAATAGTGTATTATGACATTGAGGTCGACGACATAGTATAGTATGACGTTTCGGTCACATTTTGGGCTAAAAAAAACAATTCAAAATTTTTTACAGATTTTGGACGACATAGTATAGTATGTCGTTTTTGTCAAACTTTGGACCAAAATTGTTTTTTCAAAAAAATGGTCAGATTTTGGACGAAATAGTGTATTATGACATTGAGTTCGACGACATAGTATAGTATGACGTTTCGGTCACATTTTGGGCTAAAAAAAACTATTCAAATTTTTTTACAGATTTTGGACGACATAGTATAGTATGTCGTTTTTGTCCAATTTTGGACCAAAATAGTTTTTTCAAAAAAATGGTAATTTTGGACGAAATAGTGTAGTATGACATTGAGGTCGACGACATAGTATAGTATGACGTTTCGGTCACATTTTGGGCTAAAAAAAACAATTCAAAATTTTTTACAGATTTTGGACGACATAGTATAGTATGTCGTTTTTGTCAAACTTTGGACCAAAATTGTTTTTTCAAAAAAATGGTCAGATTTTGGACGAAATAGTGTATTATGACATTGAGGTCGACGACATAGTATAGTATGACGTTTCGGTCACATTTTGGGCTAAAAAAAACAATTCAAAATGTTTTACAGATTTTGGACGACATAGTATAGTATGTCGTTTTTGTCAAACTTTGGACCAAAATTGTTTTTTCAAAAAAATGGTCAGATTTTGGACGAAATAGTGTATTATGACATTGAGTTCGACGACATAGTATAGTATGACGTTTCGGTCACATTTTGGGCTAAAAAAAACTATTCAAATTTTTTTACAGATTTTGGACGACATAGTATAGTATGTCGTTTTTGTCCAATTTTGGACCAAAATTGTTTTTTCAAAAAAATGGTAATTTTGGACGAAATAGTGTAGTATGACATTGAGGTCGACGACATAGTATAGTATGACGTTTCGGTCACATTTTGGGCTAAAAAAAACTATTCAAATTTTTTTACAGATTTTGGACGACATAGTATAGTATGTCGTTTTTGTCAAACTTTGGACCAAAATTGTTTTTTCAAAAAAATGGTCAGATTTTGGACGAAATAGTGTATTATGACATTGAGGTCGACGACATAGTATAGTATGACGTTTCGGTCACATTTTGGGCTAAAAAAAACAATTCAAAATTTTTTACAGATTTTGGACGACATAGTATAGTATGTCGTTTTTGTCCAATTTTGGACCAAAATTGTTTTTTCAAAAAAATGGTAATTTTGGACGAAATAGTGTAGTATGACATTGAGGTCGACGACATAGTATAGTATGACGTTTCGGTCACATTTTGGGCTAAAAAAAACAATTCAAAATTTTTTACAGATTTTGGACGACATAGTATAGTATGTCGTTTTTGTCAAACTTTGGACCAAAATTGTTTTTTCAAAAAAATTGTCAGATTTTGGACGAAATAGTGTAGTATGACATTGAGGTCGACGACATAGTATAGTATGACGTTTCGGTCACATTTTGGGCTAAAAAAAACAATTCAAAATTTTTTACAGATTTTGGACGACATAGTATAGTATGTCGTTTTTGTCAAACTTTGGACCAAAATTGTTTTTTCAAAAAAATGGTCAGATTTTGGACGAAATAGTGTATTATGACATTGAGGTCGACGACATAGTATAGTATGACGTTTCGGTCACATTTTGGGCTAAAAAAAACAATTCAAATTTTTTTACAGATTTTGGACGACATAGTATAGTATGTCGTTTTTGTCCAATTTTGGACCAAAATTGTTTTTTCAAAAAAATGGTAATTTTGGACAAAATAGTGTAGTATGACATTGAGGTCGACGACATAGTATAGTATGACGTTTCGGTCACATTTTGGGCTAAAAAAAACAATTCAAATTTTTTTACAGATTTTGGACGACATAGTATAGTATGTCGTTTTTGTCAAACTTTGGACCAAAATTGTTTTTTCAAAAAAATTGTCAGATTTTGGACGAAATAGTGTATTATGACATTGAGGTCGACGACATAGTATAGTATGACGTTTCGGTCACATTTTGGGCTAAAAAAACTATTCAAATTTTTTTACAGATTTTGGACGACATAGTATAGTATGTCGTTTTTGTCAAACTTTGGACCAAAATTGTTTTTTCAAAAAAATGGTCAGATTTTGGACGAAATAGTGTATTATGACATTGAGGTCGACGACATAGTATAGTATGACGTTTCGGTCACATTTTGGGCTAAAAAAAACAATTCAAAATTTTTTACAGATTTTGGACGACATAGTATAGTATGTCGTTTTTGTCAAACTTTGGACCAAAATTGTTTTTTCAAAAAAATGGTCAGATTTTGGACGAAATAGTGTATTATGACATTGAGGTCGACGACATAGTATAGTATGACGTTTCGGTCACATTTTGGGCTAAAAAAAACAATTCAAAATTTTTTACAGATTTTGGACGACATAGTATAGTATGTCGTTTTTGTCCAATTTTGGACCAAAATTGTTTTTTCAATTAAATGGTAATTTTGGACGAAATAGTGTAGTATGACATTGAGGTCGACGACATAGTATAGTATGACGTTTCGGTCACATTTTGGGCTAAAAAAAACAATTCAAAATTTTTTACAGATTTTGGACGACATAGTATAGTATGTCGTTTTTGTCCAATTTTGGACCAAAATTGTTTTTTCAAAAAAATGGTAATTTTGGACGAAATAGTGTAGTATGACATTGAGGTCGACGACATAGTATAGTATGACGTTTCGGTCACATTTTGGGCTAAAAAAAACTATTCAAAATTTTTTACAGATTTTGGACGACATAGTATAGTATGTCGTTTTTGTCAAACTTTGGACCAAAATTGTTTTTTCAAAAAAATTGTCAGATTTTGGACGAAATAGTGTATTATGACATTGAGGTCGACGACATAGTATAGTATGACGTTTCGGTCACATTTTGGGCTAAAAAAAACTATTCAAATTTTTTTACAGATTTTGGACGACATAGTATAGTATGTCGTTTTTGTCAAACTTTGGACCAAAATTGTTTTTTCAAAAAAATGGTCAGATTTTGGACGAAATAGTGTATTATGACATTGAGGTCGACGACATAGTATAGTATGACGTTTCGGTCACATTTTGGGCTAAAAAAAACAATTCAAAATTTTTTACAGATTTTGGACGACATAGTATAGTATGTCGTTTTTGTCAAACTTTGGACCAAAATTGTTTTTTCAAAAAAATGGTCAGATTTTGGACGAAATAGTGTATTATGACATTGAGGTCGACGACATAGTATAGTATGACGTTTCGGTCACATTTTGGGCTAAAAAAAACAATTCAAATTTTTTTACAGATTTTGGACGACATAGTATAGTATGTCGTTTTTGTCCAATTTTGGACCAAAATTGTTTTTTCAAAAAAATGGTAATTTTGGACGAAATAGTGTAGTATGACATTGAGGTCGACGACATAGTATAGTATGACGTTTCGGTCACATTTTGGGCTAAAAAAAACAATTCAAAATTTTTTACAGATTTTGGACGACATAGTATAGTATGTCGTTTTTGTCCAATTTTGGACCAAAATTGTTTTTTCAAAAAAATTGTAATTTTGGACGAAATAGTGTAGTATGACATTGAGGTCGACGACATAGTATAGTATGACGTTTCGGTCACATTTTGGGCTAAAAAAAACAATTCAAATTTTTTTACAGATTTTGGACGACATAGTATAGTATGTCGTTTTTGTCAAACTTTGGACCAAAATTGTTTTTTCAAAAAAATGGTCAGATTTTGGACGAAATAGTGTATTATGACATTGAGGTTGACGACATAGTATAGTATGACGTTTCGGTCACATTTTGGGCTAAAAAAAACAATTCAAAATTTTTTACAGATTTTGGACGACATAGTATAGTATGTCGTTTTTGTCAAACTTTGGACCAAAATTGTTTTTTCAAAAAAATGGTCAGATTTTGGACGAAATAGTGTATTATGACATTGAGGTCGACGACATAGTATAGTATGACGTTTCGGTCACATTTTGGGCTAAAAAAAACAATTCAAAATTTTTTACAGATTTTGGACGACATAGTATAGTATGTCGTTTTTGTCCAATTTTGGACCAAAATTGTTTTTTCAAAAAAATTGTAATTTTGGACGAAATAGTGTAGTATGACATTGAGGTCGACGACATAGTATAGTATGACGTTTCGGTCACATTTTGGGCTAAAAAAAACAATTCAAAATTTTTTACAGATTTTGGACGACATAGTATAGTATGTCGTTTTTGTCAAACTTTGGACCAAAATTGTTTTTTCAAAAAAATTGTCAGATTTTGGACGAAATAGTGTATTATGACATTGAGGTCGACGACATAGTATAGTATGACGTTTCGGTCACATTTTGGGCTAAAAAAAACAATTCAAATTTTTTTACAGATTTTGGACGACATAGTATGTCGTTTTTGTCAAACTTTGGACCAAAATTGTTTTTTCAAAAAAATGGTCAGATTTTGGACGAAATAGTGTATTATGACATTGAGGTCGACGACATAGTATAGTATGACGTTTCGGTCACATTTTGGGCTAAAAAAAACAATTCAAAATTTTTTACAGATTTTGGACGACATAGTATAGTATGTCGTTTTTGTCAAACTTTGGACCAAAATTGTTTTTTCAAAAAAATGGTCAGATTTTGGACGAAATAGTGTATTATGACATTGAGTTCGACGACATAGTATAGTATGACGTTTCGGTCACATTTTGGGCTAAAAAAAACTATTCAAATTTTTTTACAGATTTTGGACGACATAGTATAGTATGTCGTTTTTGTCCAATTTTGGACCAAAATAGTTTTTTCAAAAAAATGGTAATTTTGGACGAAATAGTGTAGTATGACATTGAGGTCGACGACATAGTATAGTATGACGTTTCGGTCACATTTTGGGCTAAAAAAAACAATTCAAAATTTTTTACAGATTTTGGACGACATAGTATAGTATGTCGTTTTTGTCAAACTTTGGACCAAAATTGTTTTTTCAAAAAAATGGTCAGATTTTGGACGAAATAGTGTATTATGACATTGAGGTCGACGACATAGTATAGTATGACGTTTCGGTCACATTTTGGGCTAAAAAAAACAATTCAAAATGTTTTACAGATTTTGGACGACATAGTATAGTATGTCGTTTTTGTCCAATTTTGGACCAAAATAGTTTTTTCAAAAAAATGGTAATTTTGGACGAAATAGTGTAGTATGACATTGAGGTCGACGACATAGTATAGTATGACGTTTCGGTCACATTTTGGGCTAAAAAAAACAATTCAAAATTTTTTACAGATTTTGGACGACATAGTATAGTATGTCGTTTTTGTCAAACTTTGGACCAAAATTGTTTTTTCAAAAAAATGGTCAGATTTTGGACGAAATAGTGTATTATGACATTGAGGTCGACGACATAGTATAGTATGACGTTTCGGTCACATTTTGGGCTAAAAAAAACAATTCAAAATGTTTTACAGATTTTGGACGACATAGTATAGTATGTCGTTTTTGTCAAACTTTGGACCAAAATTGTTTTTTCAAAAAAATGGTCAGATTTTGGACGAAATAGTGTATTATGACATTGAGTTCGACGACATAGTATAGTATGACGTTTCGGTCACATTTTGGGCTAAAAAAAACTATTCAAATTTTTTTACAGATTTTGGACGACATAGTATAGTATGTCGTTTTTGTCCAATTTTGGACCAAAATTGTTTTTTCAAAAAAATGGTAATTTTGGACGAAATAGTGTAGTATGACATTGAGGTCGACGACATAGTATAGTATGACGTTTCGGTCACATTTTGGGCTAAAAAAAACTATTCAAATTTTTTTACAGATTTTGGACGACATAGTATAGTATGTCGTTTTTGTCAAACTTTGGACCAAAATTGTTTTTTCAAAAAAATGGTCAGATTTTGGACGAAATAGTGTATTATGACATTGAGGTCGACGACATAGTATAGTATGACGTTTCGGTCACATTTTGGGCTAAAAAAAACAATTCAAAATTTTTTACAGATTTTGGACGACATAGTATAGTATGTCGTTTTTGTCCAATTTTGGACCAAAATTGTTTTTTCAAAAAAATGGTAATTTTGGACGAAATAGTGTAGTATGACATTGAGGTCGACGACATAGTATAGTATGACGTTTCGGTCACATTTTGGGCTAAAAAAAACTATTCAAATTTTTTTACAGATTTTGGACGACATAGTATAGTATGTCGTTTTTGTCAAACTTTGGACCAAAATTGTTTTTTCAAAAAAATGGTCAGATTTTGGACGAAATAGTGTATTATGACATTGAGGTCGACGACATAGTATAGTATGACGTTTCGGTCACATTTTGGGCTAAAAAAAACAATTCAAATTTTTTTACAGATTTTGGACGACATAGTATAGTATGTCGTTTTTGTCCAATTTTGGACCAAAATTGTTTTTTCAAAAAAATGGTAATTTTGGACAAAATAGTGTAGTATGACATTGAGGTCGACGACATAGTATAGTATGACGTTTCGGTCACATTTTGGGCTAAAAAAAACAATTCAAATTTTTTTACAGATTTTGGACGACATAGTATAGTATGTCGTTTTTGTCAAACTTTGGACCAAAATTGTTTTTTCAAAAAAATTGTCAGATTTTGGACGAAATAGTGTATTATGACATTGAGGTCGACGACATAGTATAGTATGACGTTTCGGTCACATTTTGGGCTAAAAAAACTATTCAAATTTTTTTACAGATTTTGGACGACATAGTATAGTATGTCGTTTTTGTCAAACTTTGGACCAAAATTGTTTTTTCAAAAAAATGGTCAGATTTTGGACGAAATAGTGTATTATGACATTGAGGTCGACGACATAGTATAGTATGACGTTTCGGTCACATTTTGGGCTAAAAAAAACAATTCAAAATTTTTTACAGATTTTGGACGACATAGTATAGTATGTCGTTTTTGTCAAACTTTGGACCAAAATTGTTTTTTCAAAAAAATGGTCAGATTTTGGACGAAATAGTGTATTATGACATTGAGGTCGACGACATAGTATAGTATGACGTTTCGGTCACATTTTGGGCAAAAAAAAACAATTCAAAATTTTTTACAGATTTTGGACGACATAGTATAGTATGTCGTTTTTGTCCAATTTTGGACCAAAATTGTTTTTTCAATTAAATGGTAATTTTGGACGAAATAGTGTAGTATGACATTGAGGTCGACGACATAGTATAGTATGACGTTTCGGTCACATTTTGGGCTAAAAAAAACAATTCAAAATTTTTTACAGATTTTGGACGACATAGTATGTCGTTTTTGTCCAATTTTGTCCAGTTTTTGTCCAATTTTGGACCAAAATTGTTTTTTCAAAAAAATGGTAATTTTGGACGAAATAGTGTAGTATGACATTGAGGTCGACGACATAGTATAGTATGACGTTTCGGTCACATTTTGTGCTAAAAAAAACAATTCAAAATTTTTTACAGATTTTGGACGACATAGTATAGTATGTCGTTTTTGTCAAACTTTGGACCAAAATTGTTTTTTCAAAAAAATGGTAATTTTGGACGAAATAGTGTAGTATGACATTGAGGTCGACGACATAGTATAGTATGACGTTTCGGTCACATTTTGGGCTAAAAAAAACAATTCAAAATTTTTTACAGATTTTGGACGACATAGTATAGTATGTCGTTTTTGTCCAATTTTGGACCAAAATTGTTTTTTCAAAAAAATGGTAATTTTGGACGAAATAGTGTAGTATGACATTGAGGTCGACGACATAGTATAGTATGACGTTTCGGTCACATTTTGGGCTAAAAAAAACTATTCAAAATTTTTTACAGATTTTGGACGACATAGTATAGTATGTCGTTTTTGTCAAACTTTGGACCAAAATTGTTTTTTCAAAAAAATTGTCAGATTTTGGACGAAATAGTGTATTATGACATTGAGGTCGACGACATAGTATAGTATGACGTTTCGGTCACATTTTGGGCTAAAAAAAACTATTCAAATTTTTTTACAGATTTTGGACGACATAGTATAGTATGTCGTTTTTGTCAAACTTTGGACCAAAATTGTTTTTTCAAAAAAATGGTCAGATTTTGGACGAAATAGTGTATTATGACATTGAGGTCGACGACATAGTATAGTATGACGTTTCGGTCACATTTTGGGCTAAAAAAAACAATTCAAAATTTTTTACAGATTTTGGACGACATAGTATAGTATGTCGTTTTTGTCAAACTTTGGACCAAAATTGTTTTTTCAAAAAAATGGTCAGATTTTGGACGAAATAGTGTATTATGACATTGAGGTCGACGACATAGTATAGTATGACGTTTCGGTCACATTTTGGGCTAAAAAAAACAATTCAAATTTTTTTACAGATTTTGGACGACATAGTATAGTATGTCGTTTTTGTCCAATTTTGGACCAAAATTGTTTTTTTAAAAAAATGGTAATTTTGGACGAAATAGTGTAGTATGACATTGAGGTCGACGACATAGTATAGTATGACGTTTCGGTCACATTTTGGGCTAAAAAAAACAATTCAAAATTTTTTACAGATTTTGGACGACATAGTATAGTATGTCGTTTTTGTCCAATTTTGGACCAAAATTGTTTTTTCAAAAAAATTGTAATTTTGGACGAAATAGTGTAGTATGACATTGAGGTCGACGACATAGTATAGTATGACGTTTCGGTCACATTTTGGGCTAAAAAAAACAATTCAAATTTTTTTACAGATTTTGGACGACATAGTATAGTATGTCGTTTTTGTCAAACTTTGGACCAAAATTGTTTTTTCAAAAAAATGGTCAGATTTTGGACGAAATAGTGTATTATGACATTGAGGTTGACGACATAGTATAGTATGACGTTTCGGTCACATTTTGGGCTAAAAAAAACAATTCAAAATTTTTTACAGATTTTGGACGACATAGTATAGTATGTCGTTTTTGTCAAACTTTGGACCAAAATTGTTTTTTCAAAAAAATGGTCAGATTTTGGACGAAATAGTGTATTATGACATTGAGGTCGACGACATAGTATAGTATGACGTTTCGGTCACATTTTGGGCTAAAAAAAACAATTCAAAATTTTTTACAGATTTTGGACGACATAGTATAGTATGTCGTTTTTGTCCAATTTTGGACCAAAATTGTTTTTTCAAAAAAATTGTAATTTTGGACGAAATAGTGTAGTATGACATTGAGGTCGACGACATAGTATAGTATGACGTTTCGGTCACATTTTGGGCTAAAAAAAACAATTCAAAATTTTTTACAGATTTTGGACGACATAGTATAGTATGTCGTTTTTGTCAAACTTTGGACCAAAATTGTTTTTTCAAAAAAATTGTCAGATTTTGGACGAAATAGTGTATTATGACATTGAGGTCGACGACATAGTATAGTATGACGTTTCGGTCACATTTTGGGCTAAAAAAAACAATTCAAATTTTTTTACAGATTTTGGACGACATAGTATGTCGTTTTTGTCAAACTTTGGACCAAAATTGTTTTTTCAAAAAAATGGTCAGATTTTGGACGAAATAGTGTATTATGACATTGAGGTCGACGACATAGTATAGTATGACGTTTCGGTCACATTTTGGGCTAAAAAAAACAATTCAAAATTTTTTACAGATTTTGGACGACATAGTATAGTATGTCGTTTTTGTCAAACTTTGGACCAAAATTGTTTTTTCAAAAAAATGGTCAGATTTTGGACGAAATAGTGTATTATGACATTGAGTTCGACGACATAGTATAGTATGACGTTTCGGTCACATTTTGGGCTAAAAAAAACTATTCAAATTTTTTTACAGATTTTGGACGACATAGTATAGTATGTCGTTTTTGTCCAATTTTGGACCAAAATAGTTTTTTCAAAAAAATGGTAATTTTGGACGAAATAGTGTAGTATGACATTGAGGTCGACGACATAGTATAGTATGACGTTTCGGTCACATTTTGGGCTAAAAAAAACAATTCAAAATTTTTTACAGATTTTGGACGACATAGTATAGTATGTCGTTTTTGTCAAACTTTGGACCAAAATTGTTTTTTCAAAAAAATGGTCAGATTTTGGACGAAATAGTGTATTATGACATTGAGTTCGACGACATAGTATAGTATGACGTTTCGGTCACATTTTGGGCTAAAAAAAACTATTCAAATTTTTTTACAGATTTTGGACGACATAGTATAGTATGTCGTTTTTGTCCAATTTTGGACCAAAATTGTTTTTTCAAAAAAATGGTAATTTTGGACGAAATAGTGTAGTATGACATTGAGGTCGACGACATAGTATAGTATGACGTTTCGGTCACATTTTGGGCTAAAAAAAACTATTCAAATTTTTTTACAGATTTTGGACGACATAGTATAGTATGTCGTTTTTGTCAAACTTTGGACCAAAATTGTTTTTTCAAAAAAATGGTCAGATTTTGGACGAAATAGTGTATTATGACATTGAGGTCGACGACATAGTATAGTATGACGTTTCGGTCACATTTTGGGCTAAAAAAAACAATTCAAAATTTTTTACAGATTTTGGACGACATAGTATAGTATGTCGTTTTTGTCCAATTTTGGACCAAAATTGTTTTTTCAAAAAAATGGTAATTTTGGACGAAATAGTGTAGTATGACATTGAGGTCGACGACATAGTATAGTATGACGTTTCGGTCACATTTTGGGCTAAAAAAAACAATTCAAAATTTTTTACAGATTTTGGACGACATAGTATAGTATGTCGTTTTTGTCAAACTTTGGACCAAAATTGTTTTTTCAAAAAAATTGTCAGATTTTGGACGAAATAGTGTAGTATGACATTGAGGTCGACGACATAGTATAGTATGACGTTTCGGTCACATTTTGGGCTAAAAAAAACAATTCAAAATTTTTTACAGATTTTGGACGACATAGTATAGTATGTCGTTTTTGTCCAATTTTGGACCAAAATTGTTTTTTCAAAAAAATGGTAATTTTGGACGAAATAGTGTATTATGACATTGAGGTCGACGACATAGTATAGTATGACGTTTCGGTCACATTTTGGGCTAAAAAAAACTATTCAAATTTTTTTACAGATTTTGGACGACATAGTATAGTATGTCGTTTTTGTCAAACTTTGGACCAAAATTGTTTTTTCAAAAAAATGGTCAGATTTTGGACGAAATAGTGTATTATGACATTGAGGTCGACGACATAGTATAGTATGACGTTTCGGTCACATTTTGGGCTAAAAAAAACAATTCAAAATGTTTTACAGATTTTGGACGACATAGTATAGTATGTCGTTTTTGTCAAACTTTGGACCAAAATTGTTTTTTCAAAAAAATGGTCAGATTTTGGACGAAATAGTGTATTATGACATTGAGTTCGACGACATAGTATAGTATGACGTTTCGGTCACATTTTGGGCTAAAAAAAACTATTCAAATTTTTTTACAGATTTTGGACGACATAGTATAGTATGTCGTTTTTGTCCAATTTTGGACCAAAATTGTTTTTTCAAAAAAATGGTAATTTTGGACGAAATAGTGTAGTATGACATTGAGGTCGACGACATAGTATAGTATGACGTTTCGGTCACATTTTGGGCTAAAAAAAACTATTCAAATTTTTTTACAGATTTTGGACGACATAGTATAGTATGTCGTTTTTGTCAAACTTTGGACCAAAATTGTTTTTTCAAAAAAATGGTCAGATTTTGGACGAAATAGTGTATTATGACATTGAGGTCGACGACATAGTATAGTATGACGTTTCGGTCACATTTTGGGCTAAAAAAAACAATTCAAAATTTTTTACAGATTTTGGACGACATAGTATAGTATGTCGTTTTTGTCCAATTTTGGACCAAAATTGTTTTTTCAAAAAAATGGTAATTTTGGACGAAATAGTGTAGTATGACATTGAGGTCGACGACATAGTATAGTATGACGTTTCGGTCACATTTTGGGCTAAAAAAAACAATTCAAAATTTTTTACAGATTTTGGACGACATAGTATAGTATGTCGTTTTTGTCAAACTTTGGACCAAAATTGTTTTTTCAAAAAAATTGTCAGATTTTGGACGAAATAGTGTAGTATGACATTGAGGTCGACGACATAGTATAGTATGACGTTTCGGTCACATTTTGGGCTAAAAAAAACAATTCAAAATTTTTTACAGATTTTGGACGACATAGTATAGTATGTCGTTTTTGTCAAACTTTGGACCAAAATTGTTTTTTCAAAAAAATGGTCAGATTTTGGACGAAATAGTGTATTATGACATTGAGGTCGACGACATAGTATAGTATGACGTTTCGGTCACATTTTGGGCTAAAAAAAACAATTCAAAATTTTTTACAGATTTTGGACGACATAGTATAGTATGTCGTTTTTGTCCAATTTTGGACCAAAATTGTTTTTTCAAAAAAATGGTAATTTTGGACGAAATAGTGTAGTATGACATTGAGGTCGACGACATAGTATAGTATGACGTTTCGGTCACATTTTGGGCTAAAAAAAACAATTCAAAATTTTTAACAGATTTTGGACGACATAGTATAGTATGTCGTTTTTGTCAAACTTTGGACCAAATTGTTTTTTCAAAAAAATTGTCAGATTTTGGACGAAATAGTGTATTATGACATTGAGGTCGACGACATAGTATAGTATGACGTTTCGGTCACATTTTGGGCTAAAAAAAACTATTCAATTTTTTTTACAGATTTTGGACGACATAGTATAGTATGTCGTTTTTGTCAAACTTTGGACCAAAATTGTTTTTTCAAAAAAATGGTCAGATTTTGGACGAAATAGTGTATTATGACATTGAGGTCGACGACATAGTATAGTATGACGTTTCGGTCACATTTTGGGCTAAAAAAAACTATTCAAATTTTTTTACAGATTTTGGACGACATAGTATAGTATGTCGTTTTTGTCCAATTTTGGACCAAAATTGTTTTTTCAAAAAAATTGTAATTTTGGACGAAATAGTGTAGTATGACATTGAGGTCGACGACATAGTATAGTATGACGTTTCGGTCACATTTTGGGCTAAAAAAAACAATTCAAAATTTTTTACAGATTTTGGACGACATAGTATAGTATGTCGTTTTTGTCCAATTTTGGACCAAAATTGTTTTTTCAAAAAAATGGTAATTTTGGACGAAATAGTGTAGTATGACATTGAGGTCGACGACATAGTATAGTATGACGTTTCGGTCACATTTTGGGCTAAAAAAAACAATTCAAAATTTTTTACAGATTTTGGACGACATAGTATAGTATGTCGTTTTTGTCCAATTTTGGACCAAAATTGTTTTTCCAAAAAAATGGTCAGATTTTGGACGATATAGTGTATTATGACATTGAGGTCGACGACATAGTATAGTATGACGTTTCGGTCACATTTTGGGCTAAAAAAAACAATTCAAAATTTTTAACAGATTTTGGACGACATAGTATAGTATGTCGTTTTTGTCCAATTTTGGACCAAAATTGTTTTTTCAAAAAAATGATCAGATTTTGGACGAAATAGTGTAGTATGACATTGAGGTCGACGACATAGTATAGTATGACGTTTCGGTCACCTTTTGGGCTAAAAAAAACAATTCAAATTTTTTTACAGATTTTGGAGACATAGTATAGTATGTCGTTTTTGTCAAGTTTTTGACCAAATTTTTTTTCTCCAAAAAATGGTCACATTTTGGAGACATAGTATAGCATGACGTACTTCATAGTATAGTATGTCGTTTTTGTCCAATTTTGGACCAAAATTGTTTTTTCAAAAAAATGGTAATTTTGGACGAAATAGTGTAGTATGACATTGAGGTTGACGACATAGTATAGTATGACGTTTCGGTCACATTTTGGGCTAAAAAATACAATTCAAATTTTTTTACAGATTTTGGACGACATAGTATAGTATGTCGTTTTTGTCCAATTTTGGACCAAAATTGTTTTTTCAAAAAAATGGTAATTTTGGACGAAATAGTGTAGTATGACATTGAGGTCGACGACATAGTATAGTATGACGTTTCGGTCACATTTTGGGCTAAAAAAAACAATTCAAAATTTTTTACAGATTTTGGACGACATAGTATAGTATGTCGTTTTTGTCAAACTTTGGACCAAAATTGTTTTTTCAAAAAAATGGTCAGATTTTGGACGAAATAGTGTATTATTACATTGAGGTCGACAACATAGTATAGTATGACGTTTCGGTCACATTTTGGGCTAAAAAAAACAATTCAAAATTTTTTACAGATTTTGGACGACATAGTATAGTATGTCGTTTTTGTCAAACTTTGGACCAAATTGTTTTTTCAAAAAAATTGTCAGATTTTGGACGAAATAGTGTATTATGACATTGAGGTCGACGACATAGTATAGTATGACGTTTCGGTCACATTTTGGGCTAAAAAAAACTATTCAATTTTTTTTACAGATTTTGGACGACATAGTATAGTATGTCGTTTTTGTCAAACTTTGGACCAAAATTGTTTTTTCAAAAAAATGGTCAGATTTTGGACGAAATAGTGTATTATGACATTGAGGTCGACGACATAGTATAGTATGACGTTTCGGTCACATTTTGGGCTAAAAAAAACTATTCAAATTTTTTTACAGATTTTGGACGACATAGTATAGTATGTCGTTTTTGTCCAATTTTGGACCAAAATTGTTTTTTCAAAAAAATTGTAATTTTGGACGAAATAGTGTAGTATGACATTGAGGTCGACGACATAGTATAGTATGACGTTTCGGTCACATTTTGGGCTAAAAAAAACAATTCAAAATTTTTTACAGATTTTGGACGACATAGTATAGTATGTCGTTTTTGTCCAATTTTGGACCAAAATTGTTTTTTCAAAAAAATGGTAATTTTGGACGAAATAGTGTAGTATGACATTGAGGTTGACGACATAGTATAGTATGACGTTTCGGTCACATTTTGGGCTAAAAAATACAATTCAAATTTTTTTACAGATTTTGGACGACATAGTATAGTATGTCGTTTTTGTCCAATTTTGGACCAAAATTGTTTTTTCAAAAAAATGGTAATTTTGGACGAAATAGTGTAGTATGACATTGAGGTCGACGACATAGTATAGTATGACGTTTCGGTCACATTTTGGGCTAAAAAAAACAATTCAAAATTTTTTACAGATTTTGGACGACATAGTATAGTATGTCGTTTTTGTCAAACTTTGGACCAAAATTGTTTTTTCAAAAAAATGGTCAGATTTTGGACGAAATAGTGTATTATTACATTGAGGTCGACAACATAGTATAGTATGACGTTTCGGTCACATTTTGGGCTAAAAAAAACAATTCAAAATTTTTTACAGATTTTGGACGACATAGTATAGTATGTCGTTTTTGTCAAACTTTGGACCAAATTGTTTTTTCAAAAAAATTGTCAGATTTTGGACGAAATAGTGTATTATGACATTGAGGTCGACGACATAGTATAGTATGACGTTTCGGTCACATTTTGGGCTAAAAAAAACTATTCAATTTTTTTTACAGATTTTGGACGACATAGTATAGTATGTCGTTTTTGTCAAACTTTGGACCAAAATTGTTTTTTCAAAAAAATGGTCAGATTTTGGACGAAATAGTGTATTATGACATTGAGGTCGACGACATAGTATAGTATGACGTTTCGGTCACATTTTGGGCTAAAAAAAACTATTCAAATTTTTTTACAGATTTTGGACGACATAGTATAGTATGTCGTTTTTGTCCAATTTTGGACCAAAATTGTTTTTTCAAAAAAATTGTAATTTTGGACGAAATAGTGTAGTATGACATTGAGGTCGACGACATAGTATAGTATGACGTTTCGGTCACATTTTGGGCTAAAAAAAACAATTCAAAATTTTTTACAGATTTTGGACGACATAGTATAGTATGTCGTTTTTGTCCAATTTTGGACCAAAATTGTTTTTTCAAAAAAATGGTAATTTTGGACGAAATAGTGTAGTATGACATTGAGGTCGACGACATAGTATAGTATGACGTTTCGGTCACATTTTGGGCTAAAAAAAACAATTCAAATTTTTTTACAGATTTTGGAGACATAGTATAGTATGTCGTTTTTGTCAAGTTTTTGACCAAATTTTTTTTCTCCAAAAAATGGTCACATTTTGGAGACATAGTATAGCATGACGTACTTCATAGTATAGTATGTCGTTTTTGTCCAATTTTGGACCAAAATTGTTTTTTCAAAAAAATGGTAATTTTGGACGAAATAGTGTAGTATGACATTGAGGTTGACGACATAGTATAGTATGACGTTTCGGTCACATTTTGGGCTAAAAAATACAATTCAAATTTTTTTACAGATTTTGGACGACATAGTATAGTATGTCGTTTTTGTCCAATTTTGGACCAAAATTGTTTTTTCAAAAAAATGGTAATTTTGGACGAAATAGTGTAGTATGACATTGAGGTCGACGACATAGTATAGTATGACGTTTCGGTCACATTTTGGGCTAAAAAAAACAATTCAAAATTTTTTACAGATTTTGGACGACAAAGTATAGTATGTCGTTTTTGTCCAATTTTGGACCAAAATTGTTTTTTCAAAAAAATGGTAATTTTGGACGAAATAGTGTAGTATGACATTGAGGTTGACGACATAGTATAGTATGACGTTTCGGTCACATTTTGGGCTAAAAAATACAATTCAAATTTTTTTACAGATTTTGGACGACATAGTATAGTATGTCGTTTTTGTCCAATTTTGGACCAAAATTGTTTTTTCAAAAAAATGGTAATTTTGGACGAAATAGTGTAGTATGACATTGAGGTCGACGACATAGTATAGTATGACGTTTCGGTCACATTTTGGGCTAAAAAAAACAATTCAAAATTTTTTACAGATTTTGGACGACAAAGTATAGTATGTCGTTTTTGTCCAATTTTGGACCAAAATTGTTTTTTCAAAAAAATGGTAATTTTGGACGAAATAGTGTAGTATGACATTGAGGTCGACGACATAGTATAGTATGACGTTTCGGTCACATTTTGGGCTAAAAAAAACAATTCAAAATTTTTTACAGATTTTGGACGACATAGTATAGTATGTCGTTTTTGTCAAACTTTGGACCAAAATTGTTTTTTCAAAAAAATTGTCAGATTTTGGACGAAATAGTGTATTATGACATTGAGGTCGACGACATAGTATAGTATGACGTTTCGGTCACATTTTGGGCTAAAAAAAACTATTCAAATTTTTTTACAGATTTTGGACGACATAGTATAGTATGTCGTTTTTGTCAAACTTTGGACCAAAATTGTTTTTTCAAAAAAATGGTCAGATTTTGGACCAAATAGTGTATTATGACATTGAGGTCGACGACATAGTATAGTATGACGTTTCGGTCACATTTTGGGCTAAAAAAAACAATTCAAAATTTTTTACAGATTTTGGACGACATAGTATAGTATGTCGTTTTTGTCCAATTTTGGACCAAAATTGTTTTTTCAAAAAAATGGTAATTTTGGACGAAATAGTGTAGTATGACATTGAGGTCGACGACATAGTATAGTATGACGTTTCGGTCACATTTTGGGCTAAAAAAAACAATTCAAAATTTTTTACAGATTTTGGACGACATAGTATAGTATGTCGTTTTTGTCAAACTTTGGACCAAAATTGTTTTTTCAAAAAAATGGTCAGATTTTGGACGAAATAGTGTATTATTACATTGAGGTCGACAACATAGTATAGTATGACGTTTCGGTCACATTTTGGGCTAAAAAAAACAATTCAAAATTTTTTACAGATTTTGGACGACATAGTATAGTATGTCGTTTTTGTCAAACTTTGGACCAAATTGTTTTTTCAAAAAAATTGTCAGATTTTGGACGAAATAGTGTATTATGACATTGAGGTCGACGACATAGTATAGTATGACGTTTCGGTCACATTTTGGGCTAAAAAAAACTATTCAATTTTTTTTACAGATTTTGGACGACATAGTATAGTATGTCGTTTTTGTCAAACTTTGGACCAAAATTGTTTTTTCAAAAAAATGGTCAGATTTTGGACGAAATAGTGTATTATGACATTGAGGTCGACGACATAGTATAGTATGACGTTTCGGTCACATTTTGGGCTAAAAAAAACTATTCAAATTTTTTTACAGATTTTGGACGACATAGTATAGTATGTCGTTTTTGTCCAATTTTGGACCAAAATTGTTTTTTCAAAAAAATTGTAATTTTGGACGAAATAGTGTAGTATGACATTGAGGTCGACGACATAGTATAGTATGACGTTTCGGTCACATTTTGGGCTAAAAAAAACAATTCAAAATTTTTTACAGATTTTGGACGACATAGTATAGTATGTCGTTTTTGTCCAATTTTGGACCAAAATTGTTTTTTCAAAAAAATGGTAATTTTGGACGAAATAGTGTAGTATGACATTGAGGTCGACGACATAGTATAGTATGACGTTTCGGTCACATTTTGGGCTAAAAAAAACAATTCAAAATTTTTTACAGATTTTGGACGACATAGTATAGTATGTCGTTTTTGTCCAATTTTGGACCAAAATTGTTTTTTCAAAAAAATGATCAGATTTTGGACGAAATAGTGTAGTATGACATTGAGGTCGACGACATAGTATAGTATGACGTTTCGGTCACCTTTTGGGCTAAAAAAAACAATTCAAATTTTTTTACAGATTTTGGAGACATAGTATAGTATGTCGTTTTTGTCAAGTTTTTGACCAAATTTTTTTTCTCCAAAAAATGGTCACATTTTGGAGACATAGTATAGCATGACGTACTTCATAGTATAGTATGTCGTTTTTGTCCAATTTTGGACCAAAATTGTTTTTTCAAAAAAATGGTAATTTTGGACGAAATAGTGTAGTATGACATTGAGGTTGACGACATAGTATAGTATGACGTTTCGGTCACATTTTGGGCTAAAAAATACAATTCAAATTTTTTTACAGATTTTGGACGACATAGTATAGTATGTCGTTTTTGTCCAATTTTGGACCAAAATTGTTTTTTCAAAAAAATGGTAATTTTGGACGAAATAGTGTAGTATGACATTGAGGTCGACGACATAGTATAGTATGACGTTTCGGTCACATTTTGGGCTAAAAAAAACAATTCAAAATTTTTTACAGATTTTGGACGACAAAGTATAGTATGTCGTTTTTGTCCAATTTTGGACCAAAATTGTTTTTTCAAAAAAATGGTAATTTTGGACGAAATAGTGTAGTATGACATTGAGGTCGACGACATAGTATAGTATGACGTTTCGGTCACATTTTGGGCTAAAAAAACAATTCAAAATTTTTTACAGATTTTGGACGACATAGTATAGTATGTCGTTTTTGTCAAACTTTGGACCAAAATTGTTTTTTCAAAAAAATTGTCAGATTTTGGACGAAATAGTGTATTATGACATTGAGGTCGACGACATAGTATAGTATGACGTTTCGGTCACATTTTGGGCTAAAAAAAACTATTCAAATTTTTTTACAGATTTTGGACGACATAGTATAGTATGTCGTTTTTGTCAAACTTTGGACCAAAATTGTTTTTTCAAAAAAATGGTCAGATTTTGGACGAAATAGTGTATTATGACATTGAGGTCGACGACATAGTATAGTATGACGTTTCGGTCACATTTTGGGCTAAAAAAAACAATTCAAAATTTTTTACAGATTTTGGACGACATAGTATAGTATGTCGTTTTTGTCCAATTTTGGACCAAAATTGTTTTTTCAAAAAAATGGTAATTTTGGACGAAATAGTGTAGTATGACATTGAGGTCGACGACATAGTATAGTATGACGTTTCGGTCACATTTTGGGCTAAAAAAAACAATTCAAAATTTTTTACAGATTTTGGACGACATAGTATAGTATGTCGTTTTTGTCAAACTTTGGACCAAAATTGTTTTTTCAAAAAAATGGTCAGATTTTGGACGAAATAGTGTATTATGACATTGAGGTTGACGACATAGTATAGTATGACGTTTCGGTCACATTTTGGGTTAAAAAAAACTATTCAAATTTTTTTACAGATTTTGGACGACATAGTATAGTATGTCGTTTTTGTCAAACTTTGGACCAAAATTGTTTTTTCAAAAAAATGGTCAGATTTTGGACGAAATAGTATATTATGACATTGAGGTCGACGACATAGTATAGTATGACGTTTCGGTCACATTTTGGGCTAAAAAAAACAATTCAAAATTTTTTACAGATTTTGGACGACATAGTATAGTATGTCGTTTTTGTCCAATTTTGGACCAAAATTGTTTTTTCAAAAAAATGGTCAGATTTTGGACGAAATAGTGTATTATGACATTGAGGTCGACGACATAGTATAGTATGACGTTTCGGTCACATTTTGGGCTAAAAAAAACAATTCAAAATTTTTTACAGATTTTGGACGACATAGTATAGTATGTCGTTTTTGTCAAACTTTGGACCAAAATTGTTTTTTCAAAAAAATGGTCAGATTTTGGACGAAATAGTATATTATGACATTGAGGTCGACGACATAGTATAGTATGACGTTTCGGTCACATTTTGGGCTAAAAAAAACAATTCAAAATTTTTTACAGATTTTGGACGACATAGTATAGTATGTCGTTTTTGTCCAATTTTGGACCAAAATTGTTTTTCCAAAAAAATGGTCAGATTTTGGACGATATAGTGTATTATGACATTGAGGTCGACGACATAGTATAGTATGACGTTTCGGTCAAATTTTGGGCTAAAAAAAACAATTCAAAATTTTTAACAGATTTTGGACGACATAGTATAGTATGTCGTTTTTGTCCAATTTTGGACCAAAATTGTTTTTTCAAAAAAATGATCAGATTTTGGACGAAATAGTGTAGTATGACATTGAGGTCGACGACATAGTATAGTATGACGTTTCGGTCACATTTTGGGCTAAAAAAAACAATTCAAAATTTTTTACAGATTTTGGACGACATAGTATAGTATGTCGTTTTTGTCCAATTTTGGACCAAAATTGTTTTTTCAAAAAAATTGTCAGATTTTGGACGATAGTGTATTATGACATTGAGGTCGACGACATAGTATAGTATGACGTTTCGGTCACATTTTGGGCTAAAAAAAACAATTCAAAATTTTTAACAGATTTTGGACGACATAGTATAGTATGTCGTTTTTGTCCAATTTTGGACCAAAATTGTTTTTTCAAAAAAATGATCAGATTTTGGACGAAATAGTGTAGTATGACATTGAGGTCGACGACATAGTATAGTATGACGTTTCGGTCACATTTTGGGCTAAAAAAAACAATTCAAAATTTTTTACAGATTTTGGACGACATAGTATAGTATGTCGTTTTTGTCCAATTTTGGACCAAAATTGTTTTTTCAAAAAAATTGTCAGATTTTGGACGATATAGTGTATTATGACATTGAGGTCGACGACATAGTATAGTATGACGTTTCGGTCACATTTTGGGCTAAAAAAAACAATTCAAAATTTTTAACAGATTTTGGACGACATAGTATAGTATGTCGTTTTTGTCCAATTTTGGACCAAAATTGTTTTTTCAAAAAAATGATCAGATTTTGGACGAAATAGTGTATTATGACATTGAGGTCGACGACATAGTATAGTATGACGTTTCGGTCACCTTTTGGGCTAAAAAAAACAATTCAAATTTTTTTACAGATTTTGGAGACATAGTATAGTATGTCGTTTTTGTCAAGTTTTGGACCAAACTTTTTTTTCTCCAAAAATGGTCACATTTTGGACGACATAGTATAATATGACGTACTACATAGTATAGTATGTCGTTTTTGTCAAGTTTTGGACCAAACTTTTTTTCTCCAAAAATGGTCACATTTTGGACGACATAGTATAGTATGACGTACTACATAGTATAGTATAACGTACTACATAGTATAGTATGACGTTTTTGTCAAGTTTTGGACCAAAAAAATGTTTCCAAAAAAATTGTCAGATTTTTGACGACAAAGTGGAGTATATCGTTTTTGTCAAATTTTGGACCAAAAGTTTTTCTCGAAAAAATTGCCAGATTTTGGACGTAATAGTGTAGTATGACATTGAGGTAAATGACATCGTATAGTATGACGTTTTGGTCACATTTTGGGCAAAACAATTTTTTTTCTTAAATTTTCCGATTTTGGAAGACATTTTATAGTATGTCGTTTTTGTCACATTTTTGACCAAATTTTTTTTCTCCAAAAAATGGTCATATTTTGGAGACATAGTATAGTATGACGTACTTCATAGTATAGTATGACGTTTTTGTCAAGTTTTGGACCAACATTTTTTCTCGAAAAAATTGTCAGATTTTGGACGACATAGTGTAGTATGACATTGAGGTCAATGACATAGTATATTATGTCGTTTTTGTCACATTTTTGACCAAATCTTTTTTTCTCCAAAAAATGGTCACATTTTGGAGGGTTGGTATAGTATGACGTACTTCATAGTATAGTATGAAGTTTTTGTCAAATTTTGGAATAAAAAATTTTTTTCTAAATATTGTCATATTTTGGAGACATAGTATAGTATGTCGTTTTTGTCAAATTTTGGACCAAATTTTTTTTCTCCAAAAATGGTCACATTTTGGACGACATAGTATAATATGACGTACTACATAGTATAATATGACGTTTTTGTCAAGTTTTGGACCAAAAACATTTTTTTCAAAAAAATTGTCAGATTTTGGACGACATAGTATAGTATGTCGTTTTTGTCAAATTTTGTACGAAATTTTATTTTTAAAAAATGGTCAAATTTTGGACGACATAGTATAGTATGACGTTTATGTCAGATATTGGACCAAAAAAAAATTTTTTTTTCAAATTGTCAGATTTTGGACGACATAGTGGAGTATATCATTTTTGTCAAATTTTGGACAAAATTTAAAAAAAAAAAAAAATGGTCACATTGGAGACGTAGTATAGTATGACGTACTACATAGTATAGTATGACGTACTACATAGTATAGTATGACGTTTTTGTCAAGTTTTGGACCAAAAAAATGTTTCCAAAAAAATTGTCAGATTTTTGACGACAAAGTGGAGTGTATCGTTTTTGTCAAATTTTGGACCAACATTTTTTCTCGAAAAAATTGCCAGATTTTGGACGTAATAGTGTAGTATGACATTGAGGTCAATGACATAGTATAGTATGACGTTTTGGTCACATTTTGGGCAAAACAATTTTTTTTCTTAAATTTTCCGATTTTGGACGACATAGTATATTATGTCGTTTTTGTCACATTTTTGACCAAATTTTTTTTCTCCAAAAAATTGTCACATTTTGGAGACATAGTATAGTATGACGTTTATGTCAGATATTGGACCAAAATTTAAAAAAAAAAAAAAAAAGTCAGATTTTGGACGAAATAGTGTAGTTTGACATTGAGGTCAACGACATAGTATTATATGACGTTTTGGTCACATTTTGTACGAAAAAGTTTTTTTTTTTTTCTTTTTAATTGTCAGATTTTGGAACTACATTTTATAGTATGACGTTGTTGTTGTTGTTGTCTCTTCCTCAGGAGTCTTTCTATGGTAAACAGCTGATCATAGCAGACAGAGAGTTGGTGGAACAATCAGCTGATGAAATCCTGAAGAACGCTGACGTGGAGGACGTCGCCTTTCTGGTGGTTGGAGATCCTTTTGGGTAAGACATGGAGACACATGGAGACACATGGAGACACATGAAGACACATGGAGACACATGAAGACACATGGAGACACATGGAGACACATGGAGACACATGAAGACACATGGAGACACATGGAGACACATGAAGACACATGAAGACACATGGAGACACATGGAGACACATGAAGACACATGAAGACACATGGAGACACATGGAGACACATGGAGACACATGGAGACACATGAAGACACATGGAGACACATGGAGACACATGGAGACACATGAAGACACATGGAGACACATGGAGACACATGAAGACACATGAAGACACATGGAGACACATGGAGACACATGAAGACACATGAAGACACATGGAGACACATGGAGACACATGAAGACACATGAAGACACATGGAGATACATGAAGACACATGGAGACACATGGAGACACATGGAGACACATGGAGACACATGGAGATACATGAAGACACATGGAGACACATGGAGACACATGAAGACACATGAAGACACATGGAGACACATGAAGACACATGGAGACACATGGAGACACATGATGTCCTGCTCGTGTTGTCACTGTTTTTTTTACATACTTTTTAATATTTAAACAATAATTTCACTAACAAACAAAAGTAGAATCTAATATTTAAAGTCCGTCCCTCTGTCTTTCTGTCTCCGTCCCTCTGTCTTTCTGTCTCCGTCCCTCTGTCCCTGCAGAGCCACCACCCACAGTGACCTGGTCCTCAGAGCAGTGCATGCTGGGATACCGTATAAAGTCATTCATAACGCGTCCATCATGAACGCCGTGGGCTGCTGCGGTCTGCAGGTAAGACGTCTGCTGAGGTCACGTGACCTCATCATGTGACCTCATCATGTGACCTCATCATGTGACCTCATCATGTGACCTCATCATGTGACCTCATCATGTGACCTCATCACGTGACCTCATGACATGACCTCAGCTGTCACAGCAGCCAATCACAGAGCAGGACGCAGGTGCTACACACACACATTAGCATTAATGCTAACAGGGGAGTCTGTAATATGTTAATGAGGGGGCACAGTATGCAAATGAGCTCCGCCCTCTCACTCACTGTGTGTGTGTGTGTGTCTCTCTCTCTCTGTGTGTGTGTGTGTGTGTGTGTCAGTTGTATAACTTTGGTGAAACAGTGTCGTTGGTTTTCTGGACAAACTCATGGAGACCTGAGAGTTTTTATGACAAGATCTGTAACAACAGACGAGCTGGACTACACACACTGTGTCTGCTGGGTAAGACACACACACACACACACACACACACACACACACACACACACACTGTGTCTGCTGGGTAAGACACACACACACACACACACACACACTGTGTCTGCTGGGTAAGACACACACACACACACACACACACACACACACACACACACACACTGTGTCTGCTGGGTAAGACACACACACACACACACACACACACACACACACACACTGTGTCTGCTGGGTAAGACACACACACACACACACACACACACACACACACACACACACTGTGTCTGCTGGGTAAGACACACACACACGCACACACACACACACACACACACACACACACACACACACACGCACACACACTCACACACACACTCACACACACTGGCCGTTTCTCAATACCCAAGTACTTGAGAAGTACGACTGAAGTACATACTTGCTAAGTACAGGAGTACACGAGCACGATTCTTTAATTGGAACAGCGGTAACTTCCTTGTTCTACTGTTTAAATGGCGCGTGGTGTGAAGCACTTAAGCCTCATTACCGCCATCTACAGTGTCGATGAATGAACATATAAAATACTTTTAATAAATGCATATATTGTTGTTATTTTCACATTTTAAATATTTTATACTCTATAAAATGTGTCCATTATATATAAATACATATACAATGACAGTGCGACTTTAATATAAATCTAAAATTCAAAGTTACAATAAATTAAACATTAATATTATACAAAAGTTCACACTTTCAGGTCAAAATGTTTGCATTAAAAACAAAACATGTCAACAACAAATCTATGGATCAAACCAAGTATGTAATGACATTCCATCAGAACAGGCCGAGGTAACACTGCCCTCTGCTGGACACTGTGAGCACTGAGCGTCCACAGAGGTGGAGCTGATCACCTCCTACAGCTGCTGTCATACTATAAATACGTCATATTTTATTACACAAACCACATGTTTAGATTCTAAATGACTAATTTCTCGCCTCAAATTATTTTAAAACTGTGTTCAGGGACAGAAATATATTTATTTCAGGTTTATATTAGTATTTTATCCTGCTATGTTCCGCCGAAATGCATTCTGGGATATATGGCTTTCCCACGTACGCTCAAGTCACCACCCGATGCATACTTGGTAAAATGGGCGGAGCCAGAACACTTTGGTGTATGAGAACCGTACTCACTGCTCGTGTTCTTGAGAAATGGAACAGAACTAGGACTGATGACGTTTTCACAAGTACGGGAGAACACAAGTACACACAAGTACACACAAGTACACACAAGTACACACAAGTATGGATATTGAGAAACAGCCACTGTGTCTGCTGGGTAAGACACACACACACACACACACACACAGACACACACACAGACACACACGTGTTAAGTGTTCTTTGTTTTTTTCACAGATATTAAAGTGAAAGAACAGAGTGTGGAGAACATGATGAGGTAAGAACCAGAACTTGGTCCAGGATCAGGTCCAGGATCAGGTCCAGGATCAGGTCCAGGATCAGGTCCAGGATCAGGTCCTGATGTTTGTGTCTAAAGGGGGAAGCAGATCTTCGAGCCTCCTCGGTTCATGACGGTGAGTCAGGCTGCAGATCAGCTGATCCAGATCATCCAGAGGAGGAGGGGGGCGGAGCAAGAGGCGGAGCTAGGTCAGTCCACCCCTGAGCGTCTCAGATGTCACGCTGTGATTGGACGGCGTTAACCGTTGTGTCTGTGCTCCTCAGGCGTGACGGAGGACACGCTGTGTGTGGGCGTGGCTCGCGTCGGCGCCGACGATCAGCTGATCCGCGCGGCCACGCTGAGTCAGCTGGTGTCATGTGACCTTGGCGCTCCGCTACATTCGCTCATCGTCACAAGTCGACTCCACCCACTGGAGGTGGAGCTACTGCGGGTCAACGCAGAACCAGACGCCCTGGAACACCTGAAGATGATTGACAGCTCCACCTACACCTCATAACACACACACACACACACACACACACACACACTCACACAGATTAAATTAACGTGAAATAAAAGTGTTTTTTTTTTCTGACTCTTTGTTTGTTTATCTTTAAATGGATGGTTTATGTGGTGACGATGCGTTCAGGCTCCTCTCATCAAACAGAATTATTTATTACAGTTGAAAAACAAAGGTCACATGATTTGGCACATTTTAAAAAAAGACGTGACATCACAGTCTCACTACGAGCCAATCAGATTGCAGCAGTCTGGTCCCAGCACAGAAGGGGGCGGAGCCAGATTGTCTTTGATTCATGAAGAAGGCACTTAGGAAAACAAAGGAGGCGGGAACATGAAAATTAAAAAAACAAGAGGGGGCGGGGTTTAGTCCCCCCACCCACTGTTCTCAGTCTGTCTCCAGGAAGTGAGGGGGCGTGGTCTCTGCAGTAGAAGACTGAATGAGATTGGTCCCAGTTGTCAGCGAAGAGGCGGAGCTTCTTCTACAGAGGAGGCGGAGCTTCTACAGAGGAGGCGGAGCTTCTTCTACATGGCCGCCAAGTCTATCTGAACGTAGAGCTGTCGAACGCCGACCTGCGGACACAGCACATATTAATACTGCTAAAAATACTGCAAATAATACTGCTAAATCTACTGCTACAGTATCTGTGGTACATTCAGGTACACGTGTAAAGATGTGAGTGTGTTGCGCTCAGGTACCTGTGTAAAGATGTGGTGAGTGTGGTGCGTTCAGGTACCTGTGTAAAGATGTTGTGAGTGTGGTGCGTTCAGGTACCTGTGTAAAGATGTGGTGAGTGTGGTGCGTTCAGGTACCTGTGTAAAGATGTGGTGCGTTCAGGTACCTGTGTAAAGATGTTGCGAGTGTGGTGCGTTCAGGTACCTGTGTAAAGATGTGAGTGTGGTGCATTCAGGTACCTGTGTAAAGATGTGAGTGTGGTGCATTCAGGTACCTGTGTAAAAATGTGGTGCGTTCAGGTACCTGTGTAAAGATGTGGTGCGTTCAGGTACCTGTGTAAAGATGTTGTGAGTCTGGCTGAGGATCCATCGAGTGTCTGCATCAGGAGCCACGAGCAGCTTTAACGTTCCCACGTAAACGTCGGTGCAGAGCGTCCAGAAGTGAGGATCATGAAGGTTATAAACGCCCTGAAGGTGCTGCACCTGAACGCATCATGACAAACATCACACTCATGATCCAGCTGTGTGTGTGTGTGTGTCTGTGTGTGCGTGTGTGTCTGTGTTTATCTGTGTGTGTGTGTGTGCGTGTATCTGTGTGTGTGTATCTGTATGTGTGTGTGTGTCTGTGTGTTTATCTGTGTGTGTGTGTGCGTGTATCTGTGTGTGAGTCTGTGTGTATCTGTGTATCTTCGGTGTGTGTGCCTGTCTGTGTGTTTATCTGTGTGTGTGTGTGTCTGTGTGTTTATCTGTGTGTGTGTCTGTGTGTGTATCTGTGTGTGTATCTGTGTGTGTGTGTGTGTCTGTGTGTGTGTGTCTGTGTGTGTATCTGTGTATCTGTGTGTGTGTGTGTATCTGTGTGTGTGTGTGTGTATCTGTGTTTGGGGGTGTGTGTGCGTGTGTATCTGTGTGTGTGTGCGCGTGCGCGTGTGTATCTGTGTGTGTGTGTGGGGGTGTGTGTGTGTGTATCTGTGCGTGTGTATATCTGTACGTGTGTGTGTATCTGTGTGTGTGTGTGGGGGTGTGTGTGTGTGTGTATCTGTGCGTGTGTATATCTGTACGTGTGTGTGTATCTGTGTGTGTGCGTGTTTATCTGTGTGTGTGTGTGCGTGTGTGTGTGTGTGTATCTGTGTGTGTGTGTGTGGGGGTGTGTGTGTGTGTATCTGTGCGTGTGTATCTGTGTGTGTGTGTGTGTGTGTGTGTGTGTGTATATATCTGTACGTGTGTGTGTATCTGTGTGTGTGCGTGTGTATCTGTGTGTGTCTGTGTGTGTGTGTGCGTGTGTGTGTATCTGTGTGTGTGTGTGTGTGTGTGTGTGTGTGTGTGTGTATATCTGTACGTGTGTGTGTATCTGTGTGTGTGCGTGTGTATCTGTGTGTGTGTGTGTGTGTGTGTGCGTGTGTGTGTATCTGTGTGTGTGTGTGTGGGGGTGTGTGTGTGTGTATCTGTGCGTGTGTATCTGTGTGTGTGTGTGTGTGTGTGTGTGTGTGTATATATCTGTACGTGTGTGTGTATCTGTGTGTGTGCGTGTGTATCTGTGTGTGTCTGTGTGTGTGTGTGCGTGTGTGTGTATCTGTGTGTGTGTGTGTGGGGGTGTGTGTGTGTGTATCTGTGCGTGTGTATCTGTGTGTGTGTGTGTGTGTGTGTATATCTGTACGTGTGTGTGTATCTGTGTGTGTGCGTGTGTATCTGTGTGTGTCTGTGTGTGTGTGCGTGTGTGTGTATCTGTGTGTGTCTGTGTGTGTGTGCGTGTGTGTGTATCTGTGTGTGTGTGTGTGGGGGTGTGTGTGTGTGTATCTGTGCGTGTGTATCTGTGTGTGTGTGTGTGTGTGTGTGTGTGTGTGTGTGTGTGTGTGTGTGTGTGTGTGTGTGTGCTCACCCTCTGGTAACACTGTGGCAGCTCTTGGTCTAATGAAGGAGGAGTTCTCTGCATCAGGATCCCGATGGATTCTCTCAACAACGGCACCACACTGAGGGTCAGAGGTCACAGGGTCAGAGGTCACACAGGGTCAGAGGTCACAGGGTCAGTGTAAAGATGTGGTGCGTTCAGGTACCTGTGTAAAGATGTGGTGCGTTCAGGTACTTGTGTAAAGATGTGCTGGTTCAGGTACTTGTGTAAAGATGTGGTGCGTTCAGGTACCTGTGTAAAGATGTGGTGCGTTCAGGTACTTGTGTAAAGATGTGGTGCGTTCAGGTACCTGTGTAAAGATGTGGTGCGTTCAGGTACCTGTGTAAAGATGTGGTGCGTTCAGGTACTTGTGTAAAGATGTGCTGGTTCAGGTACTTGTGTAAAGATGTGGTGCGTTCAGGTACCTGTGTAAAGATGTGGTGCGTTCAGGTACCTGTGTAAAGATGTGGTGCGTTCAGGTACCTGTGTAAAGATGTGGTGCGTTCAGGTACCTGTGTAAAGATGTGGTGCGTTCAGGTACCTGTGTAAAGATGTGGTGCGTTCAGGTACCTGTGTAAAGATGTGGTGCGTTCAGGTACCTGTGTAAAGATGTGGTGCGTTCAGGTACCTGTGTAAAGATGTGGTGCGTTCAGGTACCTGTGTGTGTGTGTGTGTGTGTGTGTGTCACCTGACTCCTATAAGGATGGAGATGAGCATGGAGCAGACAGGGTCAGCGATCATCAGATCATATTTCTGCATCAACAGAGCAGAGATGATCACACCAACACTTCCAAGAGTGTCAGCGATGATGTGGAGGAGGACACCTAAGACAACACACACACACACACACACACACACACACAGGCTGTGAGTGAGCGCCACCCAGTGGTTGAGTAAATAAAGTCCTAATAATAATAAAGGTTTATTAAAGTGACTTGGTCTCACCTCGAAGGATCTGTTTACTGGAGCCTTTTCCTGGAGAGAACAGCTGATCATCTGATCAATAAAGACATGAATAATCAATCATCTGAGTCAGTGTGTGTGTGTGTGTGTGTGTGTTCACTGAAGTGAAGTGAGTTAGCGTACACAGAGTTAGCTTCCTCTACGCTCCAGACACCGTTTAACACAAGCCTGGTTTAGTTTAGTACTCAGGAGATCAATCATGTCACTGCTGAATGCTAGGCTAAGGGTTAGCATAACTGGTGTGCGTTAGGCCAAGGGTTAGCATCAATGGTGTGCGTTTGGCTAAGGGTTAGCATCACTGGTGTGCGTTAGGCTAAGGGTCAGCGTCACTGGTGTGCGTTAGGCTAAGGGTTAGCGTCACTGGTGTGCGTTAGGCTAAGGGTTAGCGTCACTGGTGTGCGTTAGGCTAAGGGTTAGCGTCACTGGTGTGTGTTAGGCTAAGGGTCAGCGTCACTGGTGTGCATTAGGCTAAGGGTCAGCGTCACTGGTGTGAGTTAGGCTAAGGGTTAGCGTCACTGGTGTGCGTTAGGCTAAGGGTTAGCGTCACTGGTGTGCGTTAGGCTAAGGGTTAGCGTCACTGGTGTGCGTTAGGCTAAGGGTTAGCGTCACTGGTGTGTGTTAGGCTAAGGGTTAGCGTCACTGGTGTGCGTTAGGCTAAGGGTCAGCATCACTGGTGTGCGTTAGGCTAAGGGTTAGCGTCACTGGTGTGCGTTCGGCTAAGGGTTAGCGTCACTGGTGTGCGTTAGGCTAAGGGTTAGCGTCACTGGTGTGCGTTAGGCTAAGGGTCAGCATCACTGGTGTGCGTTAGGCTAAGGGTCAGCGTCACTGGTGTGAGTTAGGCTAAGGGTTAGCGTCACTGGTGTGCGTTAGGCTAAGGGTTAGCGTCACTGGTGTGTGTTAGGCTAAGGGTAAGCGTCACTGGTGTGCGTTAGGCTAAGGGTCAGCATCACTGGTGTGCGTTAGGCTAAGGGTTAGCGTCACTGGTGTGAGTTAGGCTAAGGGTCAGCGTCACTGGTGTGAGTTAGGCTAAGGGTCAGCGTCACTGGTGTGAGTTAGGCTAAGGGGTCAGCGTCACTGGTGTGCGTTAGGCTAAGGGTCAGCGTCACTGGTGTGAGTTAGGCTAAGGGTCAGCGTCACTGGTGTGCGTTAGGCTAAGGGTCAGCGTCACTGGTGTGAGTTAGGCTAAGGGTAAGCGTCACTGGTGTGCGTTAGGCTAAGGGTCAGCATCACTGGTGTGCGTTAGGCTAAGGGTTAGCGTCACTGGTGTGAGTTAGGCTAAGGGTCAGCGTCACTGGTGTGAGTTAGGCTAAGGGTCAGCGTCACTGGTGTGAGTTAGGCTAAGGGGTCAGCGTCACTGGTGTGCGTTAGGCTAAGGGTCAGCGTCACTGGTGTGAGTTAGGCTAAGGGTCAGCGTCACTGGTGTGCGTTAGGCTAAGGGTCAGCGTCACTGGTGTGAGTTAGGCTAAGGGTTAGCGTCACTGGTGTGCGTTAGGCTAAGGGTTAGCGTCACTGGTGTGCGTTAGGCTAAGGGTTAGCGTCACTGGTGTGAGTTAGGCTAAGGGTTAGCGTCACTGGTGTGAGTTAGGCTAAGGGTCAGCGTCACTGGTGTGAGTTAGGCTAAGGGTTAGCGTCACTGGTGTGAGTTAGGCTAAGGGTCAGCGTCACTGGTGTGCGTTAGGCTAAGGGTCAGCGTCACTGGTGTGAGTTAGGCTAAGGGTCAGCGTCACTGGTGTGCGTTAGGCTAAGGGTCAGCGTCACTGGTGTGAGTTAGGCTAAGGGTCAGCGTCACTGGTGTGAGTTAGGCTAAGGGTTAGCGTCACTGGTGTGCGTTAGGCTAAGGGTTAGCGTCACTGGTGTGAGTTAGGCTAAGGGGTCAGCGCCACTGGTGTGCGTTTGGCTAAGGGTTAGCGTCACTGGTGTGCGTTAGGCTAAGGGTTAGCGTCACTGGTGTGAGTTAGGCTAAGGGGTCAGCGCCACTGGTGTGCGTTTGGCTAAGGGTCAGCGTCACTGGTGTGCGTTAGGCTAAGGGTCAGCGTCACTGGTGTGAGTTAGGCTAATGGTTAGCATCACGTCTGAGTGAACATGAGATCTCACTGCGATCATTCAGACTCACTCACCGTGACAGTGTTGCTCCTCATGACTGTGACCATGTCCACCGTGTCCATGTCCATGATCATGTCCATGATCGTGTCCATGATCGTGTCCATGTCCACCATGTCCACCGTGTCCATGATCGTGTCCATGTCCATCTGGTTGTTTGTGTCCATGACTGTGGGTCAGACTGCCATTAAAGAGAGAGTGACTGTGACCATGACCTGAGACAGAGAGAGAGAGGTTCTGTTCATCTACAGTGAGGTTCTGCTGCTCTACAGTGAGGTTCTGTTCATCTACAGTGAGGTTCTGCTGCTCTACAGTGAGGTTCTGTTCATCTACAGTGAGGTCCTGTTCATCTACAGTGAGGTTCTGCTGCTCTACAGTGAGGTTCTGTTCATCTACAGTGAGGTTCTGGATGTTGTAGATATGGTGGTACCTTCTTCTCCATGAGAGTGTCCATGTCCTCCATGTTGGAAAACAAAGATCCCGACCAGGTTCACTAGCAGACCAGCAACAGAGACAGGAAGTAGACGCTCATGGTGGACGTCAGGAGGCTCCAGAGCTCTCTGAGGACAGAGAGGACACAGAGAGGACAGACAGAGGACAGACAGAGAGGACAGAGAGACAAGTTGGTGGACATCTGTGTGTGTGTGTTGTGTTTCCATCATGGTCCAAGTGTCTGAATTACCTCGACTCCCTCAGAGAAGATGAAGAAGGCTGTGAAGATGAGGAAGAGTCCGTTGACGAAGCCTGCTAACACTTCTGCTCTGACATAACTGAAACACATGATTGACACTTTGTTCTGTTCTTCATATGAGGGTCAGAGGTCAGAGGTCAGTGTTGAGGTCAGTGTTGAGGTCAGGGGTCAGAGGGTCAGAGGTCAGGGGTCAGTATTGAGGGTTAGGGGTCAGAGGTCAGTGTTGAGGTCAGGGGTCAGTATTGAGGTCAGAGGTCAGTGTTGAGGTCAGGAGTCAGTGTTGAGGTCAGAGGTCAGAGGTCAGGCTCACCCATAGGAGAAGCTCTCGTTGGATCTCCACCTAGAGATCACAGAAGCTGCCAGACCTGCGAGGAGAGCAGTGCAGTCGAAGAACATGTGGAAGGAATCTGAGATCAGACCTAAACTGAAGACACAGACACACAGGATCAATACAGGATCAATACAGGATCAATACAGGATCAATACCTGATCAATACAGGATCAATACCTGATCAATACAGGATCAATACCTGATCAATACAGGATCAATACCTGATCAACACAGGATCAATACAGGATCAATACCTGATCAACACAGGATCAATACCTGATCAATACAGGATCAATACAGGATCAACACAGGACCAATATCTGATCAACACAGGATCAATACCTGATCAACACAGGGTCAATACCTGATCAATAAAGGATCAATACCTGATCAATACAGGATCAATAAAGGATCAATACCTGATCAACACAGGATCAACACAGGACCAATACCTGATCAACACAGGATCAATACCTGATCAATACAGGATCAATACTTGATCAATACAGGATCAATAACTGATCAATACAGGATCAATAACTGATCAACACAGGGTCAATACCTGATCAATACGGGATCAACCCTTATATGATTACTGACTCCAGTCTGACTGTTTACATAGAGTAATAATCAGACTATAATCACATGATCCAGGTCTGTTAGTCTGACTAAGACCAGCTGGACTTTATTAGTCAGACCATCATGTCCATCATGACCATCATGTCCACCATGTCCATCATGTCCACCATGTCCATCATGTCCACCATGACCATCATGTCCACCATGTCCACCATGTCCATCATGTCCATCATGTCCATCATGTCCATCATGTCCATCATGTCCACCATGTCCATCATGTCCATCATGACCATCATGTCCACCATGTCCACCATGTCCATCATGTCCACCATGACCATCATGTCCACCATGACCACCATGTCCACCATGTCCACCATGTCCATCATGACCATCATGTCCATCATGTCCATCATGTCCACCATGTCCACCATGTCCATCATGACCATCATGTCCACCATGACCATCATGTCCACCATGTCCATCATGTCCATCAAGTCCATCATGACCATCATGTCCATCATGTCCACCATGACCACCATGACCATCGTGTCCACCATGTCCACCATGTCCATCATGTCCATCAAGTCCATCATGTCCACCATGACCATCGTGTCCACCATGTCCACCATGTCCATCATGTCCATCAAGTCCATCATGTCCACCATGACCATCATGTCCACCATGACCACCATGACCATCATGTCCACCATGACCACCATGACCACCATGACCATCATGTCCATCATGTCCACCATGACCATCGTGTCCATCATGTCCACCATGACCACCATGACCATCATGTCCATCATGTCCACCATGACCATCGTGTCCACCATGTCCACCATGTCCACCATGACCATCATGTCCATCATGTCCACCATGACCATCATGTCCACCATGACCACCATGACCACCATGACCATCATGTCCATCATGTCCACCATGACCATCATGTCCATCATGTCCACCATGACCATCATGTCCACCATGTCCATCATGTCCATCATGTCCACCATGTCCATCATGTCCATCATGACCATCATGTCCATCATGTCCACCATGACCACCATGACCATCATGTCCATCATGTCCACCATGACCATCGTGTCCACCATGTCCACCATGTCCACCATGACCATCATGTCCATCATGTCCACCATGACCATCATGTCCACCATGACCACCATGACCACCATGACCATCATGTCCATCATGTCCATCATGTCCACCATGACCATCATGTCCACCATGACCATCATGTCCACCATGTCCATCATGTCCATCATGTCCACCATGTCCATCATGTCCATCATGACCATCATGTCCATCATGTTATTACAAACCTCTGATCTTTGATTAATAATCAATACTGTGATTCTGGAGGAGATGAACACACACACACACACACACACAGTGTAACACTAGTGTTGTGTCGGTCAGGAGTGATTCGTTCGAACGTACGAATCATTTGAGTGAACGAACTGACTCGGATCACTTCATGAACTGATTCGTTCCTTTCTTAGTTCAGTTGAGCTCAGCAGTGAGCCTGGTGGCCGGGAGAGGAACTGCGGCGTGCTGTGAATCACTCGTCAATCTTCGGCAAAAGACGTCAGCCAACGTGTGCCGAGCGAAGAGAGAGTGACTCGTTAGAAGAACTGTGTCTGACGTGATGCTGTGATTCGTTCACACTGTCAGTTCACTGACTCACTCTTGATTCGCGCGTACGAACGAACTTAGACAGAGAGACAGAGACACAGAGAGACAGAGAGACAGACAGAGAGAGAGAGAGAGAGCTGTCATGGAAGAGGACATGAATCACCTTCAGCTCACACTTTCACTGAACTGTCACAGATTGAGTCCATGGTGAAACAGTGGTGGTGGTTCACTGTATTATAGAAGACTTTTACACACAATTTAGTGTCCTTTTCTACAAGCTAACGGCTAATGTTGAGTCAAACTACGCCACTTGAACACAAGCACACACACACACACACACACACACACACACACACTTGGGTACACGTAAAGTAATGAGGAGACACAGACTCACCAACAGCTGCAAGATTAAAAATAATAATAACAAATGTATATGTACATATAATTATTATCCTCTCTGTGCATCCATAATAATACTAATACTACTACGAATAATAATAATAATAATAATAATAATAATAATAATAATAAAAACAGCTGTTTTGCAATTAAACTGTACTTTTATATCAAAACTCAGAGTATGTGTGTCACCACGTCAATATTTAGGAAACACTCAAAACAAACACGTTTGTGTGTGTGTGTGTGTGTGTTCAAGTGGCGTAGTTTGACTCAACATTAGCCGTTAGCTTGTAGAAAAGGACACTAAATTGTGTGTAAAAGTCTTCTATAATACAGTGAACCACCACCACTGTTTCACCATGGACTCAATCTGTGACAGTTCAGTGTTCAGTGACAGTGTGAGCTGAACATGATTCATGTCCTCCTCCATGACAGATCTCTCTCTCTCTCTGTCTGTGTCTCTGTCTAAGTTTGTTCATACGCGTGAATCAAGAGTGAGTCAGTGAACTGACAGTGTGAACGAATCACAGCAGCACGTCAGACACAGTTCTTCTTACGAGTCACTCCCTCTTCGCTCGGCGCACGTTGGCTGACGTCTTTTGCCGAAGATTGACGACACACATGGAGGACGTGAACTGACTCTGAGAGACTAACTGACACACAGAGAGGAGGTGAACTGACTCTAAGAGACTAACTGACACACAGAGAGGAGGTGAACTGACTCTAAGAGACTAACTGACACACATGGAGGAGGTGAACTGACTCTGAGAGACTAACTGACACACAGAGAGGAGGTGAGTCACGTAGCGGGGCACTGGGCTCCTGCTTAGAACTGAACGATTAGGTGAACGAATCATTTTAATGAACTGATTCAAGTGATTCAGTACACTCAAATGAACTGCCGATCCCATCACTATGTAACACACACTCTCTCTCACACACACACTCTCACACACACACAGTGTAACACACTCTCACACACACACAGTGTAACACACTCTCACACACACACAGTGTAACACACACACACACACACAGTGTAACACACACTCTCACACACACAGTGTAACACACACTCACACATGCACACAGTGTAACACACACTCACAGTGTAACACACACTCTCTCTCTCACACACACACACACAGTGTAACACACACTCTCACACACACAGTGTAACACACACTCTCACACACACAGTGTAACACACACTCTCTCTCTTACACACACACACACACGCACACACAGTGTAACACACACTCTCTCTCACATACACACAGTGTAACACACTCTCACACACACACAGTGTAACACACACTCTCTCACACACACACACACACACACACACACACACACACACACACACACAGTGTAACACACACTCTCTCACACACACACACACATTGTAACACACGCACGCGCACACACACACACACAGTGTAACACACGCACGCACGCGCACACACACACACAGTGTAACACACGCACGCACGCGCACACACACACAGTGTTAACACATACGTGGCACTCCTCCTCCTCCTCCTCCTCCTCCTCATGGAGCAGAGAGCGGGCAGAGGCCTGACCTGTGTCCGGGCAGCTGCTCTCTCCGGCGGCTTACCTGTTACTCCAGATCCCGTAGGTGAGCTCCACGAAGGCGAAGGACAAGTTTAGACAAAGGAACGAGAAGAGATTCCGAGAGGTTTTGTCCGCGAGGATCGACCTGAAACACACACACACACACACACACACACACACACACACACACACACACACACACACACACACAGAGAGAGAGAGAGAGACACGCACACACACACACACACACACACACACACACACACAGAGAGAGAGAGACACACACACACACACGTTAATGTCGCTCGTCTGTGACCCGAACATTAACGACTGACGCCGAGGCTAGCCGGTTAGCATCATTCATCGTTAGCTCGGTTAGCAGAGTTAGCTCGTTTACCTGAACCAGCCGGAGAGTTTGATTAGCAGGTTTAACTTAGCGGGTTTGTATTCATCGTCTTTACGTGTTAAAGGTAACATGTTCACACCTGGACACACACACTCACACACACACACACTCTCACACACACACACTCCACGTAGACTTAGCTACTGTGTGCGAACTGACAACTTCCGGTGTACTCACTTTTCAAAATAAAGGCGCTTAAAATGTCCGCAGGTTGACCTCTTTTTTGATTATTATTCTATAATAAATCATAATTGTTGTTGTTGTTGTTATTAAGGTGCAGTGGTGTTACACTGTAAACTTTTATCAGTAAACAACAAAACAAACATAACAACTGGGCCGACAGCTGTGTGTAACAGCTGTGTGTCACCAGCAGAGGGAGTCAGAGCTGCATGTGTCTCACACACACACACACACAGATGAGAGACAGGATCTTTACATGAAAGACCTTTATTTTGAAAATATCTGGCGCTCTCACTACAAGCTGCTCAGTGATGACGACAAGACTTTTATTGTGAAAGGGGCAGTAGAAACATGAGCCCTTTATTTTGAAATATCTACATTAGTGATCTGTTACCACTGTGTGGTTACTATGGTAACGATAGTACTCGTGGTTACAGAAGGTGATTGTCTATTAATCTGCACCAGGACCAGGACCAGGACCAGGACCAGGACCACGGTGGTCTTCACAGATAGTTAGAGGATCCAGATCCAGATCCAGATCCAGAGGAAACAGAGAGCAGGACATTCCAGAGCATTAAAAAGACAGAGTACAGCAGTTGTTACTCAACAGAGGTCAAAGGTCACAGAGAAAACAAACATCAGCTGAATCTGCAACACTGTCACTGAGTGTCCACCAGGGGTCAGAGGTCACACTGTGAAGAGACAGGAAACACTGGGAGGACACGAGTGAGACACTGAGACACAGACAGACACTGAGAGACAGACAGACAGAGACACTGAGAGACAGACAGAGACACTGAGAGAGAGACAGACAGACAGACAGAGACACTGAGAGACAGACAGAGACACTTAGAGACAGAGACACTAAGAGACAGACAGAGACACAGAGACAGACACTGAGAGACAGACAGAGACACTGAGAGACAGACAGACAGAGAGAGACACTGAGAGACAGACAGACAGACAGACAGAGACACTGAGAGACAGAGACACTGAGAGACAGACAGAGACACTTAGAGACAGAGACACTAAGAGACAGACAGAGACACAGAGACAGACACTGAGAGACAGACAGAGACACTGAGAGACAGACAGACAGAGACACTGAGAGACGGACAGACAGAGACACTGAGAGACGGACAGACAGAGACACTGAGAGACAGACACTGAGAGACAGACAGAGACACTGAGAGACAGACAGAGACACTGAGAGACAGAGACATCTCCATAGTTACAGCTGAGGCCTAAAGAATCACTGAAGACGTGAACAGAGACATGAAGGTTCTGAAGATTCTGAAGGTTCTGAAGGTTCTGAAGATTCTGAAGGTTCTGAAGGACCTGAAGGTTCTGAAGGACCTGAAGGACCCGAAGGTTCTGAAGGTCCTGAAGGTTCTGAAGGTTCTGAAGGTTCTGAAGGACCTGAAGGTTCTGAAGGACCTGAAGGACCTGAAGGTCCTGAAGGTTCTGAAGGTCCTGAAGGTTCTGAAGGTTCTGAAGGACCTGAAGGTTCTGAAGGTCCTGAAGGTTCCAGTGATTTTAAAGGTCCGTTTATATTTCCGCTCACATGCCGCATGCTGAAGTGTGCTTCTGAATGTTCTGGTGGTTCTGATGGTCCAGAAGGTTCTGGTGTTTCCAGCTGCAGACCACTGAGCATGCTGGGAAATGAGTCACATGGTCGGTGCATCAGCACTCAGGCAGTGGGTGGAGCAGACTGAGGCAGCTGATAGAACCCGGTCTTCCTGGATCTTCTCATGTGGTCCAGCACCAGAGCAGATGATGCTACAACCACAACAACACAGATGCTAACCATTAGCACCACGCTGAAGCTAACAGGAAGAGGGGCGGAGCTTCTCTCTGTGGAGGAATGGATGACACAATTAATCACAACTCAACTGGTCTGGTCTGGTCTGGTCTGTAGTGGTCTGGTCTGGTCTGTAGTGGTCTGGTCTGTAGTGGTCTGGTCTGTAGTGGTCTGGTCTGTAGTGGTCTGGTCTGGTCTGTAGTGGTCTGGTCTGTAGTGGTCTGACTGACCTGTGATGACATTGATCCTGAACACCTGGACCTGGTGTCCCAGCTGGTTGCTCACGTTGACCTGGTACAGACCAGAGTCTGTGCTGGTGACGTTGATCAGGACCAAGGTTCTGTTGAAGAACATCTGGGTTCTGTTGAAGAACATCTTGGTTCTGTTGAAGAACATCTGGGTTCCGTTGAAGAACATCTGGGTTCCGTTGGTCAGTTTCTTCAGGATCATGGTGGACGGTGGAGAACTGATGGTCCAGCAGAACACCGTCACGTTCTCACCCTCCTGGACCTCAGAGGACGGCAGAACCAGAACGGTGGTGTTTCTGGGAGGAGCTACAGTGATGATGTCACACAGTGATGATGTCACACAGTGATGATGTCATCGTCACATACCAATGGTTTTAGTCTGTGACTCATCGTCTGTATATGTGTGTGTGAGAGAGAGGGTGTGTGTGTGTGTGTGTGTGTGTGTGTGTGTGTGTGTGTGTGTGTGTGAATGGAAACTAAACAGATAAACATAAGTGGCTCATACAGAGGTCACACACTCTCACACACTCTCACACACACACACACTCAATCTGACCTTTGACCCTGATGTGGGCGTACACCAGCTCAGATCCATACTGATTGGAGGCTTCACACTGGTAGTGGGCGGAGTCTTCCATCAGAGCATGTGAGAGACTGAAGGAGAGCATTGAGGAGGCGGGATCAGTCCTGTGAAGCTCCTCCCCTTCCCTCTTTAACACCAGTGTGGTGGGTGGAGCTCCGTAAGAGTGACAGGTGATGTTCACCTGCTGACCTTCAACCACGTCCTCACCTGGACTCACCGTCATGGACGTTCTCCTCGGAGCATCTGAGATTATCAAAGCCTGAGTCTGAGATTATCAAAGCCTGAGTCTGAGATTAACAAAACATGAGTCTGATATTATCAAAGCCTGAGTCTGAGATTATCAAAGCCTGAGTCTGAGATTATCAAAGCCTGAGTCTGAGATTATCAAAACATGAGTCTGATATTATCAAAGCCTGAGTCTGAGATTATCAAAGCCTGAGTCTGAGATTATCAAAGCCTGAGTCTGAGATTATCAAAACATGAGTCTGATATTATCAAAGCCTGAGTCTGAGATTATCAAAGCCTGAGTCTGAGATTAACAAAACATGAGTCTGAGATTATCTAAACATGAGTCTGAGATTATCAAAGCCTGAGTCTGAGATTATCAAAACATGAGTCTGAGATTATCAAAACATGAGTCTGATATTATCAAAGCCTGAGTCTGAGATTATCAAAGCCTGAGTCTGAGATTATCAAAGCCTGAGTCTGAGATTATCAAAGCCTGAGTCTGAGATTATCAAAACCTGAGTCTGAGATTATCAAAGCCTGAGTCTGAGATTATCAAAACCTGAGTCTGAGATTATCAAAGCCTGAGTCTGAGATTATCAAAGCCTGAGTCTGAGATTATCAAAGCCTGAGTTTGAGATGATCAAATCTTGAGTCTGAGATTATCAAAACATGAGTCTGAGATTATCAAATCCTGAGTTTGAGATTATCAAAGCCTGAGTCTGAGATTATCAAATCCTGAGTTGGAGATTATCAAAGCCTGAGTCTGAGATTATCAAATCCTGAGTCTGAGATTATCAAAACATGAGTCTGAGATTATCAAATCCTGAGTTTGAGATTATCAAAGCCTGAGTCTGAGATTATCAAAGCCTGAGTTTGAGATGATCAAATCTTGAGTCTGAGATTATCAAAACATGAGTCTGAGATTATCAAATCCTGAGTTTGAGATTATCAAAGCCTGAGTCTGAGATTATCAAATCCTGAGTTTGAGATTATCAAAGCCTGAGTCTGAGATTATCAAATCTTGAGTCTGAGATTAACAAAACATGAGTCTGAGATTATCAAATCCTGACTCTGAGATTATCAAAACATGAGTCTGAGATTATCAAATCCTGAGTTTGAGATTATCAAAGCCTGAGTCTGAGATTATCAAATCCTGAGTCTGAGATTATCAAAGCCTGAGTCTGAGATTATCAAAGCCTGAGTCTGAGATTAACAAAACATGAGTCTGATATTATCAAAGCCTGAGTCTGAGATTATCAAAGCCTGAGTCTGAGATTATCAAAGCCTGAGTCTGAGATTATCAAAGCCTGAGTCTGAGATTATCAAAACATGAGTCTGATATTATCAAAGCCTGAGTCTGAGATTATCAAAGCCTGAGTCTGAGATTATCAAAGCCTGAGTCTGAGATTATCAAAACATGAGTCTGATATTATCAAAGCCTGAGTCTGAGATTATCAAAGCCTGAGTCTGAGATTATCAAAGCCTGAGTCTGAGATTAACAAAACATGAGTCTGAGATTATCTAAACATGAGTCTGAGATTATCAAAGCCTGAGTCTGAGATTATCAAAACATGAGTCTGAGATTATCAAAACATGAGTCTGATATTATCAAAGCCTGAGTCTGAGATTATCAAAGCCTGAGTCTGAGATTATCAAAGCCTGAGTCTGAGATTAACAAAACATGAGTCTGAGATTATCTAAACATGAGTCTGAGATTATCAAAGCCTGAGTCTGAGATTATCAAAACCTGAGTCTGAGATTATCAAAACCTGAGTCTGAGATAATCAAAGCCTGAGTCTGAGATTATCAAATCCTGAGTCTGAGATTATCAAAGCCTGAGTTTGAGATGATCAAATCTTGAGTCTGAGATTATCAAAACATGAGTCTGAGATTATCAAATCCTGAGTTTGAGATTATCAAAGCCTGAGTCTGAGATTATCAAATCCTGAGTTGGAGATTATCAAAGCCTGAGTCTGAGATTATCAAATCCTGAGTCTGAGATTATCAAAACATGAGTCTGAGATTATCAAATCCTGAGTTTGAGATTATCAAAGCCTGAGTCTGAGATTATCAAAGCCTGAGTTTGAGATGATCAAATCTTGAGTCTGAGATTATCAAAACATGAGTCTGAGATTATCAAATCCTGAGTTTGAGATTATCAAAGCCTGAGTCTGAGATTATCAAATCCTGAGTTTGAGATTATCAAAGCCTGAGTCTGAGATTATTAAATCTTGAGTCTGAGATTAACAAAACATGAGTCTGAGATTATCAAATCCTGAGTTTGAGATTATCAAATCCTGAGTCTGAGATTATCAAATCCTGAGTCTGAGATTATCAAAGCCTGAGTCTGAGATTATCAAAGCCTGAGTTTGAGATTATCAAAGCCTGAGTTTGAGATTATCAAAGCCTGAGTATGAGTTTAAGTTAACCTGACTCACAGTGGACGTGTAGAGAGACACTGGTGGACCTGGACATCCACACGACTCCGCCCTCCCTCAGTAGCTCCGCCCTGCAGATCAGAACGGGTCGGTCCACTATGACGGGGTGGTGTAGGACAGAGGAGACGTTGTGTAGAGACACAGAGGACACACTGAAGGACTCTGAGGACAGAGTCGTGTCCTCCATCAACCACTGGATCCTCAGCTGATTGGTTGAAAACACACTGATGACATCACACTGAAGGACCGCCTCCTGACCCAGAAGCACAGGTCCAGGGTTCTTCACTGACGGGTCAGAACCAAATGCTGCAGGGACACAGTGGACATGGTGGACATGGTGGACATGGTGGACATGGTGGACATGGTGGACATGGTGGACATGGTGGACATGGTGGACAGAGTGGACATGGTGGACATGGTGGACAGAGTGGACATGGTGGACATGGTGGACATGGTGGACAGAATGGACATGGTGGACAGAGTGGACATGGTGGACAGAATGGACATGGTGGACAGAGTGGACAGAGTGGACAGAGTGGACAGAGTGGACATGGTGGACAGAGTGGACATGGTGGACAGAGTGGACATGGTGGACATGGTGGACATGGTGGACAGAATGGACAGAGTGGACATGGTGGACAGAATGGACATGGTGGACAGAGTGGACATGGTGGACATGGTGGACAGTGTGGACATGGTGGACAGAGTGGACATGGTGGACATGGTGGACATGGTGGACAGAATGGACATGGTGGACAGAGTGGACATGGTGGACATGGTGGACAGAATGGACATGGTGGACAGAGTGGACATGGTGGACATGGTGGACAGAGTGGACATGGTGGACATGGTGGACATAATGGACATGGTGGACAGAGTGGACAGGGTGGACAGAATGGACATGGTGGACAGAGTGGACATGGTGGACAGAGTGGACATGGTGGACAGGGTGGACATGGTGGACAGGGTGGACATGGTGGACAGAATGGACATGGTGGACAGTGTGGACAGAGTGGACATGGTGGACATGGTGGACAGAGTGGACATGGTGGACATGGTGGACATGGTGGACAGAGTGGACATGGTGGACACGGTGGACAGAGTGGACACATAAATACACGAACTGTCCCTTTAAACCAAAACAGACTATTAATGTGTGTGTGTGTGTGTTTGTGTGTGTGTGTGTGTGTGTGTGTGTGTATGCGTGTGTGTGTGTGTGTGTGTGTATGCGTGTATGCGTGTGTGTGTGTGTGTGTGTGAGTGTGTGTGTGTGTGTGGGAGGAAATGTTCTCTCTTGAACAATTTAAGGAGACGTTGACCTTTGACCTCAGAGCAGGACGTCCTCTAAAGAATGTCCAGTGAGACATTTTCACAGACAAAAACAAAAAGATTTCATTTTTCAAAAAGATGATCTTAATGATTCTACTTCCTGTCAGACAGGAAGTAGAATCATTAAGATCATCAGTGACCTTCAGCACTAACAGAAGCTCAGTGTGTCAGACTCACAGTAGACCTGGACCAGGCTGGTTCTGGTCCTGGAGACGGACTCACACTGAGCCTCACAGCTGTACACGCCCTGGTCCTGGAGGTCCACGTCCTTCAGCTGGAGCAGAGACACTCCGTCCTCCTGCTGCGTCCTCTGGAGGACACGTCCGTCCTCCTCCTGCTGCGTCCTCTGGAGGACACGTCCGTCCTCCTCCTGCTGCGTCCGCTGGAGGACACGTCCGTCCTCCTCCTGCTGCGTCCGCTGGAGGACACGTCCGTCCTCCTCCTGCTGCGTCCTCTGGAGGACACGTCCGTCCTCCTCCTGCTGCGTCCTCTGGAGGACACGTCCGTCCTCCTCCTGCTGCGTCCTCTGGAGGACACGTCCGTCCTCCTCCTGCTGCGTCCTCTGGAGGACACGTCCGTCCTCCTCCTGCTGCGTCCGCTGGAGGACACGTCCGTCCTCCTGCTGCTTCGTCCTCCTCCAGGTGAGGGTGGGGGGGCGGAGACACCCTGAGGCCCTACAGGTCAGGACCAGAACTGCACCGAGCTCTGTGTGTGAGACCTGAGGACTGACCTGCACCTGCAGAGGGTGACCTGTAGGAGGCCCCACAGCATTACTGACACAGCTCACTGATGACTATTGATGTGTGTGTGTGTGTGTGTGTGTGTGTGTGTGTGTGTGTGTGTGTGTGTGTGACCTTTGACCCTGATGGACCTGGACACCAGCTCAGATCCATACTGATTGGACGCTTCACACTGGTAGTGGGCGGAGTCTTCTACAAGTGCAGATGAGAGTGTGAAGGAGAGCGTGGAAGAGGCGGGGTCACTTCTACGAAGCTCCACCCCCTCTCTGCTCAGCACCAGTGTAGTGGGCGGAGCTCCCTCTGAGTGACAGGTGAAGTCCACCTGCTGACCTTCAACCACGTCCTCACCTGGACTCACCGTCATGGACGTGTTGGTGGGCGGAGCTGTGAGTGGGAGGGGCCAGTGTTAGAGGTGGAGACAGGCAAATGTGGGAGGAGCCTAATGACTGAGCCTGAGTCTGAACCAGAACCTGAACCAGAACCTGAGCCAGAACCTGAGTCTGAGTCTGAGTCTGAGCCAGAACCTGAACCTGAACCTGAACCTGAACCTGAACTAGAACCTGAACTAGAACCTGAACCAGAACCTGAACCAGATCCTGACTAAATCAGAACAGAACTGACCCAGAACCTAAACCACTCATGATTGAAGGATCCAGACACAGACTTTGTATTTAGATTCTGGACTCTGGACTCTGGACTTACAGATGATCCTGAAGGGGGCGCTGCTCTCTCTGGTCCTGGTCTCCTCTGGCAGCTCGAGCAGGTCCAGCGTGGCCCTGCAGTGGATCCACAGTTCAGAGTCCTGGTTCTGAGGAGTGAACTTGAGCTCAGACCGGACTGAAGTGGATCCAGGTTCTCCTGAGGTCTTCTTCAGGACTCTGCCCCCTGTGGACCAGCTGAGGATCAGCAGCTCCGCCGGGTAAACATCAGACACCTGGCAGGTCAATGTTGACTCCGCCCCCAACCTCAGCTGGTCCGGCCCCCTGATCACCGGGGCTGATGGGAAAGCTGCAGCAGGGACACAGAGGTCAGAGGTCAGTCAGAGGTCAGAGGTCAGTCAGAGGACAGAGGTCAGAGGACAGAGGTCAGAGGTCAGGTGGAGTCACATGATGATAAACTCACAGTAAACTCTGACGTTGGTGATGATTTGCTTCTTCTCTGCTCCACACACTGTTCTGCACAACAGCGCCCCCTCATGCTCAGGCAGCACGGGGTCAAAGGTCAACGCAGACGCAGTCCTGTTGGTGCTGATGGAGGCGGTCAGGGGGCGGTCCTCCAGCAGAGACCACCAGAAGCTCGGCATCATGGGACAGTCGTGAAGAGAGCAGGTCAGCTGATGACGCTCGCCCAGCCTGAACAGAGGCATTCTGGGAAATACGAGGAGGCGGAGACTCTGAACACGCCATGATGACATCAGCAGCAGCACAGCTGAGGAAAACAAACAAGTAAACAAACAAGTAAACAAATTTGTGATGAGTTAGTAAACCACTCACTCTCCCACACCAAAGTCACTCACTCTCCCACACCAAAGTCACTCACTCTCTCACACCAAAGTCACACTCTCCCACACCAAAGTCACTCACTCTCCCACACAAAAGTCACTCACTCTCCCACACCAAAGTCACTCACTCTCTCACACCAGTCACTCACTCTTTCACACCAAAGTCACTCATTCTCTCACACCAAAGTCACTCACTCTCCAACACCAAAGTCACTCACTCTCCCACACCAAAGTCACTCACTCTCCCACACCAAAGTCACTCACTCTCCCACACCAAAGTCACTCACTCTCCAACACCAAAGTCACTCACTCTCCCACACCAAAGTCACTCACTCTCTCAGACCAAAGTCACTCACTCTCCCACACCAAAGTCACTCACTCTCTCACACCAAAGTCACTCACTCTCTCAGACCAAAGTCACTCACTCTCCCACACCAAAGTCACTCACTCTCTCACACCAAAGTCACTCACTCTCCCACACCAAAGTCACTCACTCTCCCACACCAAAGTCACTCACTCTCCCACACCAAAGTCACTCACTCTTTCACACCAAAGTCACTCACTCTCTCACACCAAAGTCACTCATTCTCTCACACCAAAGTCACTCTCCAACACCAAAGTCACTCACTCTCTCACACCAAAGTCACTCACTCTCTCACACCAAAGTCACTCACTCTCCCACACCAAAGTCACTCACACCAAAGTCACTCACTCTCCCACACCAAAGTCACTCACTCTCTCACACCAAAGTCACTCACTCTCCCACACCAAAGTCACTCACTCTCCCACACCAGTCACTCACTCTCCAACACCAAAGTCACTCACTCTCTCACACCAAAGTCACTCACTCTCCCACACCAAAGTCACTCACTCTCCCACACCAAAGTCACTCACTCTCTCACACCAAAGTCACTCACTCTCCCACACCAAAGTCACTCACTCTCCCACACCAAAGTCACTCACTCTCCCACACCAAGGTCACTCACTCTCCCCAGCAAAGTCACTCATTCTCTCACACCAAAGTCACTCACTCTCCAACACCAAAGTCACTCACTCTCTCACACCAAAGTCACTCACTCTCCCACACCAAAGTCACTCACTCTCCCACACCAAAGTCACTCACTCTCCCACACCAAAGTCACTCACTCTCCCACACCAAAGTCACTCACTCTCTCACACCAAAGTCACTCACTCTCCCACACCAAAGTCACTCACTCTCCCACACCAAAGTCACTCACTCTCCCACACCAAAGTCACTCACTCTCCAACACCAAAGTCACTCACTCTCTCACACCAAAGTCACTCACTCTCCCACACCAAAGTCACTCACTCTCCCACACCAAAGTCACTCACTCTCTCACACCAAAGTCACTCACTCTCCCACACCAAAGTCACTCACTCTCCCACACCAAAGTCACTCACTCTCCCACACCAAAGTCACTCACTCTCCAACACCAAAGTCACTCACTCTCTCACACCAAAGTCACTCACTCTCCCACACCAAAGTCACTCACTCTCCCACACCAAAGTCACTCACTCTCTCACACCAAAGTCACTCACTCTCCCACACCAAAGTCACTCACTCTCCCACACCAAAGTCACTCACTCTCCCACACCAAGGTCACTCACTCTCCCCAGCAAAGTCACTCATTCTCTCACACCAAAGTCACTCACTCTCCAACACCAAAGTCACTCACTCTCTCACACCAAAGTCACTCACTCTCCCACACCAAAGTCACTCACTCTCCCACACCAAAGTCACTCACTCTCCCACACCAAAGTCACTCACTCTCCCACACCAAAGTCACTCACTCTCCCCCACCAAAGTCACTCTCAGTGACACAAAGTGACCACACGAGGCAGCAAAGGACCAGCAGCTCCTGTGTCCCTGTGAGCTAAAATCACTGGTTTTCTCAGTGGACTTTGGTGTGAGAGAGTGAGTGGTTTACAGACACTGAGATAAAGATGTGATCATGTGACGTAAAGATCACAGATTTAATCTCTGTTTTTTTCTTTAATCATCACAAGATTAACGTCTTTTATCTTCTCACAAGAGAGCAGGTTAATAAGTGTCTCTGTCCTCATGTCTTCATGTCTCTGTGTGTCCTCATGTCTCTGTGTCCCCTCATGTCTTCATGTCTCTCTGTGTCCTCATGTCTCTGTGTCCCCTCATGTCTTCATGTCTCTCTTTGTCCTCATGTCTCTGTGTCCCCTCATGTCTTCATGTCTCTCTGTGTCCTCATGTCTCTGTGTCCTCATGTCTTCATGTCTCTCTGTGTCCTCATGTCTCTGTGTCCCCTCATGTCCTCATGTCTCTGTGTGTCCTCATGTCTCTGTGTCCTCATGTCTTCATGTCTCTCTGTGTCCTCATGTCTCTGTGTCCCCTCATGTCTTCATGTCTCTCTTTGTCCTCATGTCTCTGTGTCCCCTCATGTCTTCATGTCTCTCTGTGTCCTCATGTCTCTGTGTCCCCTCATGTCTTCATGTCTCTCTTTGTCCTCATGTCTCTGTGTCCCCTCATGTCTTCATGTCTCTCTGTGTCCTCATGTCCCTGTGTGTCCTCATGTCTCTGTGTCCCCTCGTCTTCATGTCTCTCTGTGTCCTCATGTCTCTGTGTGTCCTCATGTCTCATGTCTCTGTGTGTCCTCATGTCAGAGGTGACAGGCTCCGCCCACTCTGTACTGTAGTTTTTCACCTGTCAATCATCATGACATCAACTAGACACATTACAGAGACACACACAAAAACACACACACACACAGACACAAAAAAACACACAGACACAAAAACACACACACAGACACAAAAACACACACACATAGACACAAAAACACACAGACACAAAAACACACACACACACACAGACACAAAAACACACACACATACAGACACAAAAACACACACATAGACACAAGAACACACACATACATACACAAAAACACACATACATACACAAAAACACTCACAGACACAAAAACACACACACACACACTCACAGACACAAAAACACACACACACACACACACTCACAGACACAAAAACACACACACACACACACACACACACTCAAAGACACAAAAACACACACACTCACCTGTGATGAATGAAAACATGATGAATCTATGAAGGAGTGAAGAGCAGATGCCTGTGTGTGTGTGTGTGTGTGAGTCGCTGTGTGTGTGTGTGTGTGTGTCACAGAATGAAAATCCTCCAGAGAAACAAACCCCCCTAACCCCGCCCCCCCCCACTGACGCCTCTTTGTGTGTGATCTGTGAGACACTGCGCCCTCTGCAGGACACTGAGCAACCTGCAGTTACACTGGAACACGTGTGTGTGTGTGTGTCTCTGTGTGTCTGTGTGTGTCTCTGTGTGTGTGTGTGTGTGTGTGTGTTCAAATATTTAAACAAAGCGTTTGAGAAGAAAAATACTTTTATTTTGTGTCTGATGAGAAAATAAAACGACACTCGTTAGTGAAGCAGGGAAAACTAAAATCCTTTCAAAATAAAAGCCCTGTGCATACCTCAGGGCGTAAGGCACTTTGTTTTATTTTGTAGTGACAGTGTAACGTGTCACTTCCTGTCCAGCTCTATTGCTATCGTCTTGATCCGTTTGATGCTTGGACTTTTATTTTGAAACTGGCTGTAAACCTTTTCCGGTTTCCTGTACAAGAAAGTGAGGAGGTAGAGCGCAATCAGCTGACCTACAGCCAGCCAATCAGAGGCCTATCTTTACAAACAGGAAGTCAAAACATCCTTATCCTAGCTTAGTTTAAAGACTGGAAGCAGAGGGAAACTGTTAGCATCAAGCTAAACTGCCCTCTGACTGACACAGACCTCACACATGCTAACAAACGCAAACATTCACACTAACACATGCTAACATACATGCTAACGCGTGGACATTCACTCATGCTAACACTCACAATAGCACACGCCCTGAGTTTCAGTCCCTTCGTCTTCATGCTAACATTCACGCTAACACACGTCAACATTCACGCTAACATTCACACTAACACAAGTCAACATTCACACTTACACACATACTAAGATTCACACTAACATTCACGCTAACACACATTTGACTTGACTTGTTTACACACATGCTAACATTCACACTAGCACACATCCTGAGTTTCAGTCCCTTTTTCTTCATGCCAACATTCATGCTAACACACCTGCTAACATTCACGCCAACACACGTCAACATTCACACTTACACACATGCTAACATTCACGCCAACACACATGCTAACATTCACGCTAGCACAATGCTAACATTCACGCTAACACACGTCAACATTCACGTTTACACACATGCTAACATTGACGCTAAGCCACGCCCTGAGTTTTTCTCACTGTGTCGATGCTAAAATAGCGTAACCATGACAACGACATCAGCTGATCCTTCAGTTCATTATTGAACTTTTTATCTACAATAAAAATAAATTTCTTCTTCACAAAATATAAAAATATCTTCATCGTCTTCATCGTCATCCTCACGTGGTGATGTCACATTCAGTAGAAAAGGATTGTGGGTAATGAGTCCTCAGGTCACATGTGACGTCTTAGAAGTGGACGACGTCAAACTGAAGAGACTGAGGACACAGAGAGGTCAAAGGTCACAGACAATCATCAATGAGGGGGCGGGGCTCTGACTGACAGGTAATGGTGTGTGAGAGGGGGCGGGGCTCTGACTTACAGGTAAAGGTGAGGGGGAGGCGGGGCTCTGACTGACAGGTAAAGGTGAGAGGGGGCGGGGCTCTGACTGACAGGTAAAGGTGAGGGGGAGGCGGGGCTCTGACTGACAGGTAAAGGTGAGGGGGGCGGGGCTCTGACTTACAGGTAAAGGTGAGAGGAGGCAGGGCTCTGACTGACAGGTAAAGGTGAGAGGGGGCGGGGCTCTGACTTACAGGTAAAGGTGAGAGGGGGCGGGGCTCTGACTTACAGGTAAAGGTGAGAGGGGGCGGGGCTCTGACTGACAGGTAAAGGTGAGGGGGAGGCGGGGCTCTGACTGACAGGTAAAGGTGAGAGGGGGCGGGGCTCTGACTTACAGGTAAAGGTGAGAGGAGGCAGGGCTCTGACTTACAGGTAAAGGTGAGAGGGGGCGGGGCTCTGACTTACAGGTATGGAGCGGCTCATGTATCGTCCTGACGTCATATAAGGAGCACCTGCAGGAGGCGCTGCAGAGCCGTACACACCACTGTTGTTGTTGACCTCATGCTGCGTGCTGATTGGGCCGTTAACATAGCGACAGAGAGAGGGCGGGGCCAGGGGAGAGGGGGAGGGGCCCAGAGACACAGAGGAGGAGGGGGAGGAGTAGGGCGTGTCCTCCTCCACGACTGCAGCGTGCAGGTCACTGAGCGAGCTGACCAATCGGGAGCTGAGGGCGGAGCTGAGGGCGGGGCAGGGGGCGGGGCACATACAACACACACACACATTACAAACGTGACAAACACATCAGTTTGGACTGCAGCGCCACCACAGGGTCACCATGAAGTACTGCAGTCAGCTGATCACTGTGCCCCGCCCCCTTCTCTGACTATTAGCATAAAAAAAACATCTTTAAATCAAATGTGACACACACACACACACACACACACACACACACACACACACAGACAGACACACACACAGACACTGACCTCCTGATGTTTGACCCTGACAGCACAGAGCTCCTCCCCCTCCTCTGAGCCACAGCAGAAGCAGAGGATGAAGGGAATCTAGACAACTTCAGAGGGGAGGGGGGGCCTTGACCCGCCCCCATTGATAACCTGTCAATCATCAGTTATTGATTAGTTGATTAGACAAGGGGGAGGTGAAGAAGAGGAGGTGAAGAAGAAGAGGAGGAGGTGAAGAGGAAGTGAAGAAGAGGAGGAGGTGTGGAGGAAGAGGAGGTGAAGAAGAGGAGGAGGTGAAGAGGAGGAGGAGATGAAGAAGAGGAGGAGGTGAAGAAGAAGAGGAGAAGGGTGCAGAAGAGGAGGTGATGAAGAGGAGGTGAAGAAAAGGAGGAGGTGGAGAAGAGGAGGAGATGAAGAGGAGGAGGAGATGAAGAAGAGGAGGAGGTGAAGAAGAAGAGGAGGAGGTGAAGAAGAGGAGGTGATGAAGAGGAGGTGAAGAAAAGGAGGAGGTGGAGAAGAGGAGGAGATGAAGAGGAGGAGGAGGTGAAGAAGAGGAGGAGATGAAGAGGAGGAGGAGATGAAGAAGAGGAGGAGGTGAAGAAGAGGAGGTGATGAAGAGGAGGAGTCACCTGAGTGGTTGAGTCATTGACCTGCTGTGAATCTTCATCTCTCTGAAACACAAACATCACAATCAGTGTGTGTGTGTGTGTGTGTTACCTGAGTGTGTGTGTGTGTGTGTGTGTGTGTTACCTGAGTGTGTGTGTGTGTGTGTGTGTTACCTGAGTGCTCCTGTAGTCACAGATCTAGGAGGACGTTGACTCTTTAAAGCTCTCAGTTTGTCTCCCTGAGTCACAGTCAGTGCATCAGTGACCTCTACAGGCTGAGGAGAGAACAACACCTTAGAGTGTGTGTGTGTGTGTGTCAGAGTCAGTGCATCAGTGACCTCTACAGGCTGAGGAGAGAACAACACCTTAGAGTGTGTGTGTGTGTGTGTCAGAGTCAGTGCATCAGTGACCTCTACAGGCTGAGGAGAGAACAACACCTTAGAGAGAGAGAGTGTGTGTGTGTGTGTGTGTGTGTCAGACCTCCTGCAGATGGTTGTTGTGGGTGTGGCTTAATGTGAGCCTGTTCATACTGGTGATGAGGTCAGACCCCGCCCTCTCATCCAGCTTCGTCTTCAGAGAGCGTTCACTGTCGCCTAGCAACCACATCTCTGCCTGCTTCCTACACACACACACACACACACACACACACACACACACACACACACACACACACACACACACACACACACACACAATTGTGATCAGGTTATTGATTATGGATCAGAAACAGTTATAACTCAAGAACCAATCAGAGACACTGACTCTTCCAGGAAGTTCTGCTGTGGTCCAATCACAGATCCAGGTCTGCAGATCCTGATCCAGGCCATGGTTTCAGCAGCAGTGAAGCGGTAATGTTTCATCAGGTAACAGCCAATCAGAGTGCCCGTCCTGCCCAGACCAGCTGCAGTCACATGACATCACACATGACATCACAATGACATCACACATGACATCACAATGACATCACACACAACATCACAATAACTTCACAATGACATCACAATAACATCACAATGGCATCACAATAACTTCACAATGACATCACACATGACATCACAATAACATCACAATGGCATCACAATAACTTCACAATGACATCACACACGACATCACACATGACATCACAATGACATCACACACGACATCACAATGACATCACAATAACATCACAATGACATCACACATGACATCACACATGACATCACAATGACATCACAATGACATCACACATGACATCACAATGACATCACACATGACATCACAATGACATCAAACATGACATCACAATGACATCACAATGACATCACACATGACATCACAATGACATCACAATAACATCACAATGACATCACACATGACATCACAATAACATCACGATCATCACACATGACATCATAATGACATCACAATAACATCACAATGACATCACAATAACATCACACATGACATCACAATGACATCACACATGACATCACACATGACATCACAATGACATCACACATGACATCACAATGACATCACACACAACATCACAATAACTTCACAATGACATCACAATAACATCACAATGGCATCACAATAACTTCACAATGACATCACACATGACATCACAATAACATCACAATGGCATCACAATAACTTCACAATGACATCACACACGACATCACACATGACATCACAATGACATCACACACGACATCACAATGACATCACAATAACATCACAATGACATCACACATGACATCACACATGACATCACAATGACATCACAATGACATCACACATGACATCACAATGACATCACACATGACATCACAATGACATCAAACATGACATCACAATGACATCACAATGACATCACACATGACATCACAATGACATCACAATAACATCACAATGACATCACACATGACATCACAATAACATCACGATCATCACACATGACATCATAATGACATCACAATAACATCACAATGACATCACAATAACATCACACATGACATCACAATGACATCACACATGACATCACACATGACATCACAATGACATCACACATGACATCACAATGACATCACACACAACATCACAATAACTTCACAATGACATCACAATAACATCACAATGGCATCACAATAACTTCACAATGACATCACACATGACATCACAATAACATCACAATGGCATCACAATAACTTCACAATGACATCACACACGACATCACACATGACATCACAATGACATCACACACGACATCACAATGACATCACAATAACATCACAATGACATCACACATGACATCACACATGACATCACAATGACATCACAATGACATCACACATGACATCACAATGACATCACACATGACATCACAATGACATCAAACATGACATCACAATGACATCACAATGACATCACACATGACATCACAATGACATCACAATAACATCACAATGACATCACACATGACATCACAATAACATCACGATCATCACACATGACATCATAATGACATCACAATAACATCACAATGACATCACAATAACATCACACATGACATCACAATGACATCACACATGACATCACACATGACATCACAATGACATCACACATGACATCACAATAACATCACAAATGACATCACACATGACATCACACATGACATCACAATGACATCACACATGACATCACACATGACATCACAATAACATCACAATGACATCACACATGACATCACACATGACATCACAATAACATCACAATGACATCACACATGACATCACAATAACATCACCATGACATCACAATAACATCACAATGACATCACAATAACATCACACATGACATCACACATGACATCACAATGACATCACACATGACATCACACATGACATCACAATAACATCACAAATGACATCACACATGACATCACACATGACATCACAATGACATCACAATAACATCACACATGACATCACACATGACATCACAATAACATCACAATGACATCACACATGACATCACACATGACATCACAATAACATCACAAATGACATCACACATGACATCACACATGACATCACAATGACATCACAATAACATCACACATGACATCACACATGACATCACAATAACATCACAATGACATCACACATGACATCACACATGACATCACAATAACATCACAATGACATCACACATGACATCACACATGACATCACACATGACATCACAATGACATCACACATGACATCACAATAACATCACAAATGACATCACACATGACATCACACATGACATCACAATGACATCACAATAACATCACACATGACATCACACATGACATCACAATAACATCACCATGACATCACAATGACATCACAATGACATCACACATGACATCACAATGACATCACAATGACATCACACATGACATCACAATAACATCACAATGACATCACACATGACATCACACATGACATCACACATGACATCACAATGACATCACACATGACATCACAATAACATCACACACGATATCACAATAACATCACAATGACATCACACATGACATCACACATGACATCACACACACACAGATGACCTCTGACCTTTACAGTGCACAGCCACAGCGCCCCCTGTGGTCTCACACACACACACACAGGTGACCTCTGACCTTTACAGTGCACAGCCACAGCGCCCCCTGTGGTCTCACACACACACACACACACACACACACAGATGACCTCTGACCTTTACAGTGCACAGCCACAGCGCCCCCTGTGGTCTCACACACACACACACACACACCACACACACAGATGACCTCTGACCTTTACAGTGCACAGCCACAGCGCCCCCTGTGGTCTCACAGAGGTGTAGGAAGCGTCGTGTGATGGCGTCACTGGGCGTGCTCCCGTCGATGAAGAAAAGCTCATGATGGTCAAATCCTGCGTCTGTGAATCGTTTGGCGTCGTAGATTTTTCTGTTGAGACGAATCACTGACGTCACGTTGTGTTTCCTGAAGTACGGGAAGTAAGCTTCAGGGGCGTGGAGAGGGTAACCTGCAGGGGGCGGAGCCACACACACACACACCTGTCAGGGACCTCATTTACATATTGATATGAAGACGTGTCCCTGAACGCACCGTTCTCCACCCTGGTCTTAGGGTGAGGTCCACTGAACGCCAACAGCTTCCCAGGAACGATCCAGTTCAGGTCTCCATTCTCCACCCTCTGTGGAGAGAGAGAGAGGGGCGGAGCCTAACGCTGTCAATCAGTCTGCAGCCACAGGGGGCGGAGCCTAACACTGTCATTAATGATGTGAACTCTGACCTCGTAGTGTTCGTACTCATCTACGTCAAAGGTTTCAAAGTCAAAGAAGCCGTGCTGCAGAGCCTGAAACACACACACACACACAGAGAGAGACACACACACACACACACACACACACAGACACAGAGAGACACACACAGACACACACACACAGAGACACACACACACACACACACACACACACAGAGAGAGAGACACACACACAGAGAGAGACACACACACACACACACACAGAGAGAGAGACACACACACACACAGAGACACACACACACACACACAGAGAGAGCGAGCCACACACACACACAGAGAACCACACACACACACACACACACACACACACCCCCACAGAGACACACACACACACACACACACACACAGAGAGCCACACACACACACACACACTCACAGTGTTAATGATGCATTCACTGACCTATGACATCATACCAGTGTTTTCCCCAGTGTATGATCTGTCTGGGTCACCAGGCTTTACTTGCCCACATTGTCTCTCTTTGAACAGTTAACTAAAGACATCTGTTATTCCCTTAATGACAGCGTTAAAGCGTCTTCTACACAAAGATGAAGACCATGTTTCACTCAGATCACCTTCATCGTGACTGAACTCCATCATTGTTTTTATCTAGAGAAATGATCCAGTCTGCTTTAGATATGAAGAGACCGCTTAGAGAACAGGGGCGTGCACAGAAATAAGATGAGGCAGATGAGGGGGCTCTACCACTTTATATTTATCTTACTGTTAAATGTAACCATTGCATGACTTGTTTTAAGTATAGTTGGTGTTTAAGTATTATTGATAAATGTCTTACAATAACACATAATAGTCACAATTAAACATTTACACTCAACTTTTAATTTTTTTTTTTTTTTTTTTACAAAAACACTGAGGACCTGAGAGGAACACAGTGATGATGTCATCATGAACTCACCTTCCTGATCCCCTGAAGACAGTCGAGGAGAGTGAGACTGTAACTGCTGTTACCAAAGGACGCGTCTCTGCAGAGAGACGCAGTACTGTAAATATTACTGCAGTATAATGTAAATATTACTGCAGTAGTACTGTAAATATTACTGCAGTAGTTCTGTAAATATTACTGCAGTAGTTCTGTAAATATTACTGCAGTAGTTCTGTAAATATTAATGCAGTAATGGTGTAAATATTACGGCAGCAGTAGTGGGTGTACTAACCTGAATGGCAGGTAGGGGGCGTTGGATCCAGAGATTAAAGCTTTATAAGCTTCTTCTGGAGTTTTCTTCAGGTAAATGAGCTGAAAAACACAAACAAATCATTGTTGTTATTATTTCACTACAGTCAGACTGATTACTGATTACAGATTAATGATTACAGATTACTGATTAGCATTCATGTTTCAAAGAATAAATCAGTGAAGAAAGTGTGAACATCACTCCAATCAGACTCAAACAGGAAGTAAACAGGAAGTTAAAAAAACACTCACAGCGTATCCTCCAATCAGACTCAAACAGGAAGTAAACAGGAAGTTAAAAAAAACACTCACAGCGTATCCTCCAATCAGACTCAAACAGGAAGTAAACAGGAAGTTAAAAAAACACTCACAGCGTATCCTCCAATCAGACTCAAACAGGAAGTAAACAGGAAGTTAAAAAAACACTCACAGCGTATCCTCCAATCAGAACGGCCGCATTAGAACGTTTCCTCTGATCAAAGCTGGTGTAGTGAACGATTCTCTTCCTGGTTAGAGTGAACGACTGAAGAGGAGGAAGAGGAGGAGGAGTAGGAGGAAGAGGAGGAGGAGGAACAGGAGGAGGAGGAGGAGGAGGAACAGGAGGAGGAGGAGCAGCAGGAGGAGGAGGAGGAGGAACAGGAGGAGGAGGAGGAGGAGGAACAGGAGGAGGAGGAGGAGGAGGAACAGGAGGAGGAAGAGGAGGAGGAGCAGGAGGAAGAGGAGGAGGAGGAGGAGGAGGAGGAACAGGAGGAGGAGGAGGAGGAGCAGCAGGAGGAACAGGAGGAGGAGGAGGAGGAGGAACAGGAGGACAATAACAAAGACAAATGTCATATTAAAGACACCATATGTAAGACTGTGGTCAAACACTCTCTTTAAGCTTTAGTTTTTCTGACCTAACTGTTCAACCTGTGGTTGCTCTGCAGCTGAGACTCTATTGACTGCAATGACTGGTAGACAACTGTAGGTGGCGCCACATGACGCCAAAACATGATTTACAGTCTGTAAAATATGTTTTTTAATGTAAATATTTAGTGTGTTCTGTTGTTGTTGTTGTTGTTGTTATTGAGTTCAGTTTGTTATGAACTTTACTCCAGAGTCTGTGAGTCTGTTATGAGGATTTGATCATTTATGTCTTTAAGTCTGTGTGAAACACATTTACACTGTAAAGTAGTGTAGTTAGCTTTAGCTTAGTTAGCTTTAGCTTAGTTAGCTAAACCCTAACTGTGTCTGTGATGTGGACACAGAGCAGTGCATCATGGGTAAATGTGTGTCATTAAACACAGTCAATCCAGACTGACCAGTAACTGTTGTCATGACGACCAACAACAGGAGAGGAATGTCATCACCACGGCAACACACACACACACACACACACACACACAGATGTAACAACCCTGAGTTTTTCCTTTACTACTTATTTCACCGTTCACCTGTATGACATCATCACCTGTGTGACATCATCACCTGTGTGACATCATCACCTGTATGACATCATCACCTGTGTGACATCATCACCTGTATGACATCATCACCTGTGTGACATCATCACCTGTATGACATCATCACCTGTGTGACATCATCACCTGTGTGACATCATCACCTGTGTGACATCATCACCTGTATGACATCATCACCTGTGTGACATCATCACCTGTATGACATCATCACCTGTGTGACATCATCACCTGTGTGACATCATCACCTGTATGACATCATCACCTGTGTGACATCATCACCTGTATGACATCATCACCTGTGTGACATCATCACCTGTGTGACATCATCACCATGCTGCCCCAGCCTCTGTGTGTGTGTGTTGTTGTTGTTGCCGTGGTGATGCCTGGTGCATTGTGGACATTCTTTCTGGAGGGTGTGTCTGTGTGTGTGTCTCTTGTGTGTCTGTCTCTTGTGTGTCTCTGTTGTGTGTCTCTTGTGGTTGTCTGTGTGTGTGTGTCTGTGTCTCTTGTGTGTCTCTGTTGTGCGTCTCTGTTGTGTGTCTCTTGTGTGTCTCTCATGTGTGTGTCTCTTGTGTGTCTCTCGTGTGTCTCTTGTGTGTCTCTGTTGTGTGTGTCTGTTGTGTGTCTCTTGTGTGTCTCTGTTGTGTGTCTGTTGTGTGTGTCTGTTGTGTGTCTCTGTTGTGTCTGTTGTGTGTCTGTTGTGTCTCACCTTCAGTTTCTTGTTGAGTTTACAGCAGTATCTGTACAACATGGACAAGTTGAGAGGACCAAAGTCTGCATAGAAACTGAGGACAGAGGACACACACTGTTAGAGGACACACACTGTTAGAGGACAGAGGACACACACTGTTAGAGGACACACACTGTTAGAGGACAGAGGACACACACTGTTAGAGGACAGAGGACACACACTGTTAGAGGACAGAGGACACACACTGTTAGAGGACAGAGGACACACACTGTTAGAGGACAGAGGACACACACTGTTAGAGGACACACACTGTTAGAGGACAGAGGACACACACTGTTCGAGGACAGAGGACACACACTGTTAGAGGACAGAGGACACACAGAGGACAGATGACACACACTGTTAGAAGACAGAGGACACACACTGTTAGAGGACAGAGGACACACACTGTTAGAGGACAGAGGACACACACTGTTAGAGGACAGAGGACACACAGAGGACAGATGACACACACTGTTAGAGGACAGAGGACACACACTGTTCGAGGACAGAGGACACACACTGTTAGAGGACAGAGGACACACAGAGGACAGATGACACACACTGTTAGAGGACAGAGGACACACACTGTTCGAGGACAGAGGACACACACTGTTAGAAGACAGAGGACACACACTGTTAGAGGACACACACTGTTAGAGGACAGATGACACAGAGGACACACACTGTTAGAGGACAGAGGACACACACTGTTAGAGGACAGATGACACAGAGGACACACACTGTTAGAGGACAGAGGACACACAGAGGACACACAGAGGACAGAGGACACACAGAGGACACACAGACTTACCTCTCGTAGACAAAGTCTTCATCAGTGCAGAAATAATGAGTGTTTACTGTACTTTTAGGTTTAGAACGTAAGGTGGCAAAGTACAGACGATCTGAGACAGAGAGGACAGACAGAGAGAGGACAGACAGAGGACAGACAGAGAGAGAGGGACAGACAGAGGACAGACAGAGAGAGGACAAAGGACAGAAAGAGGACAGACAGAGAGAGAGGGACAGACAGAGGACAGACAGAGGACAGACAGAGAGAGAGGGACAGACAGAGGGAGGACAGACAGAGGACAGAGAGAGGACAGGCAGAGAGAGAGGGACAGACAGAGGACAGAAAGAGAGAGAGGGACAGACAGAGGACAGACACAGACAGAGGACAGACAGAGAGAGAGGGACAGACAGAGGACAGACAGAGAGAGAGGGACAGACAGAGAGAGAGGGACAGACAGAGGACACAGACAGAGAATTAAACACAGTAAATATCTTGTTGATGTTTTTAACTAAAGACACAGAAAACAATTCATTCATTTATAAATTGTCCTGGATGTTGATTGGTTGTTTGGTGTCACAGCTGTCAGGAGGCGGGGCTTAAGACCCAGTCTTTGTAGCACAGGTTAGTCTCAGTGTTTTAGTTTGAATAAACTTTATTAACAGTCTCTTTGAGTCTTTGTAGCACAGGTTAGTCTCAGTGTTTTAGTTTGAATAAACTTTATTAACAGTCTCTTTGAGTCTTTGTAGCACAGGTTAGTCTCAGTGTTTTAGTTTGAATAAACTTTATTAACAGTCTCTTTGAGTCTTTGTAGCACAGGTTAGTCTCAGTGTTTTAGTTTGAATAAACTTTATTAACAGTCTCTTTGAGTCTTTGTAGCACAGGTTAGTCTCAGTGTTTTAGTTTGAATAAACTTTATTAACAGTCTCTTTGAGTCTTTGTAGCACAGGTTAGTCTCAGTATGTTTTAGTTTGAATAAACTTTATTAACAGGTTAGTCTCAGGTTAATCTCGTACCTTTGATAAATTCAGCGGCTGCAGGCAGTTCCGGGTCCTCGCTCATCATAAACCGGGTCGACGGGACCGGAAGTGCCGGACTCCTCGACTCCTCGGCTCCTGCTAACAGGTTAGCCGCTCGCAGGCTAACAGTAGTTACGTGACCGTAAAGTGTTTACAAAGTTATCAAAGTTGGCCCGCGGTTTCCCGTCAGTCTTTGCGGCAGCTCCACGGTCATGAACGGGCTCGTGGCCCCGCCCCCGCTGCGTCTTCTTCGCCGTTAACGGACAAACCGTTAGCACATTAGCATGTTAGCACGGCCGCGGACGCCTGTGTTGTCTAAAACTGTGATTGAACCAATCCTTCCTAAAGACATGCGTCACCATAGCAACGGGAGCCGCTCCCATAGCAACGACAGCCAATCAGCGAGCAGGAGCTCTGCGCTGCGTTCACGCGCTGCTGGGAAACGAGAAAACTTCGGAAAATGTCGTGAAGTTCGGTTTAAAAAAAGAAGAAAAAAGACGCAAATGTAGCGGTGCTTTGATCATGGAACAACTTTGTTTATGTTCTTTTATGTTAAAGACACCTGTCCTCGTGAGGGACATCAACAACAGCTGATACAATGTTTACGTTCATCCTCAGACCAATCACAAGCTTTGATCCACATTCAAACCCGATCACATGATCTGAAACCAGAGACCAAGACACTGACCTGCGATCAGAGAGATCCACACACGGTTTGTCCCAGACCCTGGTCCTGGTCCTGGTCCTGGCCCTGGTCCTGGTCCTGGTCCTGGCCCTGGTCCTGACCCTGGTCCAGGTCTGGGACCTGACCCAGCCGTGGCGGTGCGTGGTCCGTGGTGGTGCGTCCTCCGGGCCGCGGCGTCGCGGTCCATGCTAACAGGTTTGCAGCAGACTGCAGGGACTCAGGGAGGCTCACAGGTGTCAGGTGATCCGGCTCCGGTGATCCGGCTCAGGTTTCTCCTGTTCCAGAGTTTTCCAGCCTCCTCAGGTTTCTGCTGTATTCACTGTACAGCAGCGATGACGTCATCACGCCAACGCCGTCACGGAAACATTACCCACAATCCCACACAGACAATCACGTGACTCGTGATGTCACAGTTTAAAAAAACAACAACAATCGACACAAAAATCAAGTTTGAAACATTTATTTTTTTACCCCGAACGTAAACGAGTGAGTGAGTGAGTGAGTGTGTGTGTGTGTGAGTGAGTGTGTGTGTGTGAGTGAATGAGTGAGTGAGTGAATGAGTGTGTGTGTGTGTGTGTGAGTGAGTGAACTAGTGTGTGTGTGAGTGAGTGAACTAGTGTGTGAATGAGTGTGTGTGTGTGTGTGTGTGTGTGTGTGAATGAATGAAAGTGTGAGTGAGTGAATGAGTAACTACAGCTGCAGGTTGGTG